>NW_026057578.1:31627372-31668383 GCF_023721935.1 Panthera uncia | reverse complement strand
ATTATATTATATTATTGTAATATTATAATATTATATAATAATATAATTATATTATATTATATATATATATAATTATATATATATATCCTATAATAGGATATCCTATAATAGGATATATATATATATAATTATATATATATATAATATAATATAATATAATATAATATAATATAATATAAACAAATCTCTATGTTGTCTGGGAATTTCTACCAACACAATACAGGTTTAGCTAAAATCTGATGGACTTATTCCTGTGCTGTGGCTTAGCTGGGGGCCAGCTGGTCTAGGGTGGTCTCAGCATTGATATACTTGGTCTCTTGTCCTCCAACAGACTAAGGCTTAAGTGTATTGTCACAACACAGGCAGGGGTTTGAGAAAGAGGAAGCACCAAAGCCTGTTTTAATACTATACAAGCTGGGCCACCTGGGTGGCTCAGTCAGTTGAGCATCTGGCGCTAGGTTTCAGCTCAGGTCACGGTCTCACAGTTCATGAGTTCGAGCCCCACATCAGATTCTGTGCTGACAGTGCAAAGCTTGCTTGGAGTTCTCTCTCTCCCTCTCTCTCTCTGCCTTACCCCCCCCCCAAATAAGTAAAAAAACAAAAAACACTTCATTTAAAAAAAACCATATAAGCTAATTCTAACAATCATATGGAAAAAATTTGAAAGCAAGGATAGCTGGCAAAATTCATTCTAAAAAATATTCCTTCATTCATTCCCTAAGGGGAAACAAGATCTCTAAGAAAATAAATGTATTGTAAAACTAGAATCATCAAAATAGTGAATATCAATTTAATAAAATAAAACATGCAGAAACAGAGCCCCAAAAAGTGGAATTTCATTCATAATAAGGATGGTATTTTGAATCAGTTTTCCCGAGATGAATTATTCAATAAATGGACTTTAGGCAACTGACGAGGCTTTGGGAAAACAAAACAAAACAATAAGCGTACATCACTGTATCGTACCTTACAATAAAATTCAAAATAGATCAAATGTATAAACAATAAAAGGTAAAGAATAAAAGAACAGTGGGTATGATTTTATAACTAGGGTAGAAAATCTAAATCCACAAAAGAAAATATTGATATATTCAGTTACATAAAAATCAAACATTTCTGTATGCCAAAAATAAACACCATAATCAAAATCTAAAGAAACGCAACAAACAGGAGACTATAGTTGCTACTCATGTCACTAAAGAGCTAATGTCCTCAAGAGAAAAATAGGCAAACAAACAAAAAACATTTGCAGAAAAGAATATAGAAAAAATTTTCCAACCTCTCTCATAAAATGAGAAATATAAATCTTAATGACACATCTTTTTTCCTACATCAGTTTGGCAAGGATCAAAAAGCTTGACCTCCTTCTGTATTGACAGGGTGTGGAGCAAGGGTCAGCAAACTTTTTCTCTAAAGAACCAGATAGTAAATCTTTTCAGCTTTGTGGACCATATGTTTTCTGTCACATCTACCTAACTTTGCTGTTTGAAAGCAGCATAACACGCGAATGGTTAGCACTCTGGACTCTGAAAGCAGCCACAGACAATGGACATGGTGGTGCTCCAACAAAATTGTATTTACAAAAGCAGGTAGCCATAGTTTGTCCACTGCTGGTGTAGACAAACAAGCATTCACATACAGTACTGATGGGACTGTAAGTGTGTACCACCTTCATGGAGGGCAGTCTGGCATTATATGTCACCAGTGAAAGTGCACATATATTTTGATCCAGCAATTCTAATTGTAGGCCTGTAGCTTGTAGGTATACTCACACATATGTGAAAGGATATGACAGCAAGGATATTCATTGCAACCAAGAACTGGAGACTATTTATTTATTTATTTATTTATTAATGTTTATTTATTTTTGAGAGAGAGACAGAGACAGAGACAGCACAAGCAGGGGAGGGGCAGAGAGAGAGGGAGACACAAAATCTGAAGCAGGCTCCAGGTTCTGGGCTGTCAGCACAGATCCTGACGCAGGGCTCGAATTCACGAGCTGTGAGATCATGACCTGAGTCAAAGTTGGACACTTAACTGACTGAGCCACCCAGGCACCCCAAGAACTGGAGACAATTTAAAGGCATCTATACTGTGGAATAATAGTTAACCTCCCTAGAAACAATAGGGAAGTCCCATTTACTAATAGATTTCAAGGTATAACGTTAAGGGGAAGAAAGCAAGGCTCAGGACAGGACACAAAAGACGCTATCATTGGGGCAGGCATGTACACATATACATTTATAAATGCATGCACTATCTTATCATTGGAAGGATACTCATGAAACTATAAGAAAGCCTCCATCTAAGAAGAGGAAGTGAATGACTGGGGATGGGGTAAAACTGAGACTAACTTTTCTTAGCATGAATATTTCGAACTCAGAATGTTGAGCCATGTTCTTATATCACTTATATAAAAATTACAGTTAAATGTATGAGTTTTCACTCAATGAGGCCCACTTAACAGTGGGTAGGCAAGACAGGAGGTGAAAGGGAGTCTCTCAAGAGAAAATGTGCCCAAGAAACACATATTCCAGATTGTTCCTGCCCAGAACTTTTTTTCCTCAGAATTCTATTGTTCTTTTATCAGCTGTCTTTGGGACTTCTTACTGCCTTTGTAAATCCGACTGTTCCACCTCTCTTTTAACCTATGCCTGCAGTGTGCCTGAGTCATCTAACCCTACCTCCTCCGCTCTCTCAGCTGAGGGTTCACCTGAGGCAAGGTGGTCACCAAGGGTGCCTTTGTGAAGTTGAGTGGGTCTTGCTGGTGAGCACCAGTGCCAAAAGAGGAGGGCACACAAGGACACTCTGAGGAGCGAACCCCGGTCAGACCAGCTCCTATCGCTCACTTGATTGGGAAAGGGTGTCTTTCACAAGTCTTCACATACCTGGCCTTGGTTTGGAAAGTTCGGGATGGAATCAGTGAGAAGATGTCTATGGGAACAAGGTCAATACACCCATAATGACCACAGAGTCAGACATGCTTGCTGGCTGACGATACCATAAGGGCAGCACCTGAGAGCTAGGGCACATGTCAACTCTACTGCCTGAGATTCGGGTTGCCACACCTTAGCACCTGGCCTCATTCAAACATGGCCCTACCCCTTAATCTCTTGTATTAAATGGGGTGGCCCTGCTCTTTCCAATGTATCCAAGAAATAGAGCTGTAAGGCAGAAGGTCTAAACTCAAGTTCCCAAGGGGCAGGGAAATTTAGAGACAGAATTCAGTGAGGGTGTGCTCTCAGAAGGGGAGTGGAGGAAGCAGGACAGTCAGAGGAAGGAGCTGACAAAGAATGTGTGCTCAGATGGAGTCTGGCCTCATTCTGATCCCATGGGAAGCTCTGAAGCACTAATGATATCACAGAGTTAGACCGCCTTATGGCTGCAAACTAAAAGGGGAGAAAGAAGGCATAGCTTCCCTGATAAAGGGGCTCCTATTTGGCTGGGGGCAATCCTCTGGAAAAGCAAACAACACGCAGCAGCTGGGAAATAAATTCCAGCTCTGCAAAGATGATTAGGCAGAACTTAATAGTATCCACTTTTTTGCATGACTGGTGAGCTTCTGAAGAACAGAGGACAGCTGCTCTGACTACAATGAATTTCTAAGGGAAAGCCATGGATCCACCATCCACAGTATTTGCCCACCAAGTAACAAACATTCTTGTGTTTGGTTAATGCCAGAACATGCATTACCCAAACGTTAGCAGCTTTAGGGCAACATAGTTGTTTCCTGGGGCTTGCTGTAACAGAGTACCAAAACAGAACAACTTAAACAACAGAAATGTATTGTCTCACATTCCTGGAGGCTGGATGTCCCAGATTAAGGTATCAGCAGGGTCATGCTCCCTCTGAAACCTATAGGGGGAAGAATCCTTCCTTGCCTCTTCCAGCTCCTGGTAGCCCCAGGTATTCCTTGCCAATGTTCCATTGGAGACAATGTAACTCCAGTCTTCACATGGCATGTTCCCTATGTACGCGTCTGTCTCTAAATTTCCCTCTTTTAGTAGGACAGCAGTCGAATTGGATTAGGGGCCCACCCTACTTCAGTATGATCTCATTGTAACTAATTATATCCTCAACAGCTCTATTTCTAAATAAAGTCATGGTATGAGGTACTGGAGGTTAGTATTTTCATCTAAGAGTTTGGGCTTCTAGTCTGGGGCTGCTCCAACTATATCATACTACTTACTACCTCTGGTCTTGTTACTACAACCCAGTCTTGTGTGACCCATTATTTTATTCTAACCCTATATTTTACTTTAATTATAATTAATTTAGCCATGGCAATTACAAGTGAGGGCCCGACCAGTCCCACTTCTGTGTAATGGCAGTATGGACACAATGCACTGATTCCTCTCATTTGTAACTTCTGCCTTGGTTTGGCTGCTGTCTAGTCAAACCATAAAGCAGAAAAACCACCTCCATGTAGATAAAGAAGATTACATTACTGGAAGAGGTGAGGCAAAGGCAGTGAGCCATCTGCAACACTTAGTGGACAAAACGTTTTTTAACATAAACTATGAGGTACATATAATGGTTATTAAGGGAAATTCTGAATTTTGAAAGGTTTTGATTCCAATATGTTGAGTATCAAGAGAAAAGGAGTATAGACATGAATCATAATTGTTCCTGGCTACTAATCAAAAGGTCAAATGAAGTCACTGGAGGCACACCTGTACAGAGGTACACCATTAAAAGTTCCATTCTGGATAGAAATTCTAAAGAGACACAAGATCAACTAAACCCTTAGGGACAAGAGCAGCAGACTTTGAATGAGTCACTAGCAGATAAACAAGGAGGCAGAAGATAATGTGTGCACATGAGAGTCATTAAAGGAATGAGCTGAGAAGGTACATGGATGAGTAAAGAGATGAAGTGACACCCCCTCCACACTCCCACGACTAAAAGATGTCTGTGTCTTTTAGCAGCCTTTGCATGGTCCCTCTCTCCAGCCAAAATGTTTCTCCTGACCCCAAGGTTAGGTTCTGAACATCCCACGCTGCTGTCTGGGCCAGAGACTTGCTTCATTATCAAGGTGATGTCATGGGCTCCTGGCAATCAGGTCACCTATTAGCTCCTCTTGCCTTTCTTGAACTTCCTGACCCATCACTTGGCCCTGACCTCTGGAAACAGTGCTCACCCTGCTCCCACTTGCCTGCCCAACCTACTGCTGCCTGAGCTAACCTATGCCCTTTGATCTGCCACACTATGTTCTTGCAACAACACAGACTGGTTATCAAATATTTGTGTAGCCCATAAGCTCTATCTGTTATCAAGTTTTCTAGGCCCTTTGAATTAAGCATTTTTCATTAATCCAGTATTTTTGGTACCCAGCCATGCTGCATGAAATTGACTAACATTGGGTTAACATATCTTTTAAATTTTGTTTCCAAAACTGGGCTTACAGAAGAATAGCCATGAATGTAGTAGTAAGTGTCACATACTACCCCTTTAAGACTTCATGTAATAGTCTTGGGAAGTAATTTCTTATGTATGCACCCATACTTGCAATGAGTACCAAATTATGTTTTCTAGATGGGAAAGACTTGTTGCAGTGATGGTCTTAATCCCACTCTTCCCTGTGTCCATGTCCTCTGTAACCTTGAAAGCCCTCCCACTCTGACTGGCCAAGTTCCTTGATGTGGCCAATAGGATGTTGGCAGACATGTTCAAAGGCTTGAAAAAGTACTTGTGTATGTACACTCCCACTCTTACTCCTCTGCCACTGCTATTAAAATACTCCTGGGCTAAGATGGAGGGTAAGATACAGAAAGGATCTGAGTTGCTATCACTACTGGGGCCATCCTAGATCAGACACCCCACAAATCTTCCAACCAGTGGGCAAGTCAAGCCAAGACCAAAAAATCACCCAGCCAATCTGCAGACTGAATGTGTCTCACTCAGATCCACAGGTTTTAAGTGGTTTGTTATCGACACAACAGCCCGTAAAGTATCTTATTATACACAATCCCATTCAGTAGCAATAAACCCACTTGAACATAAATTCCATGACAGCACAGATCTTGTCTGTTTGAGTCATTGATGTTTCCTAATTACCTACAATAGTGCCTGATGCATAGTAGGTTTTCAAATCAACATTTACTGAATTGATGAATGAATATGGAATAAAAGTAATAATGATAATAGTAATAATAATATTAGATACAATTGATTTAAATTCTATTATGTTCTAAGCACTCTAGTAGGTGCTTAATCAGCTACTTCATTTCATTTTTTCATCAACCCTGCAAAGTAACTATTATTCATCCCATTCTAAAGAGGAGAAAATTGAGGTTTAAAGTGGTTGAGCAATTTGTTTAAGATCATACATCTCAAAAGTGGCATATGCATGGCTTTGAACTATTAAAACTATTTAGTAGGTGGCTTTAAATTTTATTTAAATTCTAGTTAGTTAACATACAATGAAATAGTGGTTTCAGGAGTCAAATTCGGTGATTCATCGCTTCCTTACAACACCCAGTGTTCATCATAACAAGTGCCCTCATTAGTACCCATCACCCATCTAACCCATCCCCCTACCCACCTCCCTCCATCAACCCTCAGTTTGTTCTCTGTACTTAAGAGATTCTTATGGTTTGCCTGTCTCTGTTTTTATCTTATTTTTCCTTCCCTTTCCCTATGTTCACCTGTTGTGTTTATTAAATTCCACATATAAGTGAAATCATATGATGTATGATATTTGTCTTTCTCTGTCTTATTTTACTTAGCGTAATACAATGTACTTCCATTCATGTTGTTGCAAATAGAAGATTTCATTTTTTTGATTGTTGAGTAATATTCCATTGAATGAATTCCATATTCATTCATACATATATGTACATATATGAATATGTATATATGTATATATACACATATATGTATATATATGTACATATAAATGAATATATATGTGTGTGTGTATATATATATACCACATCTTTTTTATCAGTTCATCAGTCAATGAACATTTGACCTCTCTCCATGGTTTGGCTATTGTCGATAATGCTGCTAAAACATCAGGGTGTATGTACCCCTTCGAATCCGTATTTTTTTATCCTTTGGGCAAATACCTAGTAGTGCAATTGCCGGATCATAGCATAGTTCTGTTTTTAACTTTTTGAGAAACCTCCATACTGTTCTCCAGAGTGGCTGCACCAGTTTGCATTCACACCAACAGTGCAAGAGAAAGTTTCCCTTTCTCCACATCCTCACCAATACTTGTTGTTTCTTGTGTTGTTAATTTAAGCCATTCTGACAGGTGTGAGGTGGTATCTCACACATTGTGGTTTTGATTTGTATTTCTCTGATGATGAGTGATGTTGAGCATCTTTTTATGTGTCTGTTAGTCATCTGGATGTAGAGTGGGCAGTGCTGAGCAATAAGTAGAAAGCTAATTTTCTTTCCAAATAAAGACAGAATTGAAATTCTGGTTTGTCAGCTCAGGCTGCTATAACAAAATACCTTAGACTGGGTGTCTTAAATAACAGGTATTTATTTCTCACATTTCTGGAAGCTAGGAAGTCTAATTTCCAGGTACTGGCAGATTTGGTTCTTGGTGAAGGCTATTTTCCTGGGTTGCAGAGGAACACCTTCTCACTGTGTCCTCACGTGGCTGGGAACACAGCCTCCTGTGGATCCTCCTTTCCTTGTAAGGAAAGTAATCCCATCATAAGGACCCTACCCTAATGACTTCTAAATCTATTACCTCCCAAAGGCACCACCTCTGAATAAAGTCACATTGGAGGTTAGGACTTTAACATATGAATGGGGAAGGGGGACAAATTCCAAGGTGGGTTATGAATCCCATGAAAACAAAGAAACATAGCTATATGAGGGAAGTTTTTCATTTTAGGGGGAGAGAGGTCAGAGGTATCACTGAAAGAGGCACTGATAAGTTTTCACCATGTAGTGGTATTTAAAGTCATGTGAGGGGCGCCTGTGTGGCTCAGTCGGTTAAGCGTCCGACTTCGGGCCAGGTCACGATCTCATGGTCCGTGAGTTCGAGCCCCACGTCGGGCTCTGTGCTGACAGCTCAGAGCCTGGAGCCTGCTTCGCATTCTGTGACTCCCCCTCTCTCTCTGCTCCTCCCCTGTTCATGCTCTGTCTCTCTCTGTCTCAAAAATAAATAAACATTTTTAAAAAATAAATAAATAAAGTCATGTGACTATATAATCTACAAGAAAGTGGATGCAAATAGAGAAGACAAATGAGGACTGAGCCCAGGATACTACAGCTCTAAGAGGTAAAGGAGATGCAGAAGAACCAGCAAGGGAAACTGAGAAGGAGCAACAACTAAGTAGGAGATAAAACATCAGAGCATAGTGTCCTGACAATCAAGTGACGAGTGGTGTCAAATGATGCTGATAGGTCTAATAAGATAAAGACTGAAAATTTGACCATTGTTTTTTAGCAACTGTTGTGACTGGTGGCTTTGCTTGCTATTTATGACTCTGACAAGAGTGGTTCTGGGGAATAGTAAAGATGACAACTGGATTGGAGTATATTTAAGAAAGAACATGGAGGAATTGGAGACTTCAAATGTAGACAACACTTAAGAGAATTTTCTTCAAAGACCAAAGAAAGTATTCAGTGTGGGAAGAGGAAACAAAGAGAATGGTTTTTCTTAGAATGGAAAAAATAATAGTGTAATTATATGTTGATTAAAATGATTCAGTAAAATGATATGTAAGGAAAGAGCTGGGAAACTTTCAAGAGCAACGGAGTGGGATTTGGTGTTTCAAGTGGAATTTGGCTCCAGATAGGACCATGGATAGTAAGTACAAAAGCGTACAGAAATAAATTAATGTAAAAGCTAGTATGTAGGGAGACAGATATGGTGGGATGTGGAAGTTCTAATTATCTCTTGGGAATTGAGGCTCAAGCCAATTTCATTTGAACGTCAAAAAACAAGATGGCCTCAACTCACTTCTTCATTACTTCATACACCTGATTACCATGTAAATGTAAAAATGGTGGCATATGATGATTGTCAAATATCTGGAAAATGAGAGATAATAAATTGAGTTGTTCTTCCTTAAAAAAAACCACTGACAAGTGCAAAATTCGTTGTCCAAGGTATGAATAATAAATGACCAGTTTAGCAATTCAATAAAGGAAATGAACTGCCTTTCAACTAATGGTGCTTAACAAATGGATAAATAGGTGGAAAAATTATAAACCTCAATCCCTACCTCATACCATACACAAAAATTAATTCAAGATGTGTCATCAGTCTAAACATAAAAGTTACAATGGTGATATCTCCTGTACAGAAAATGTCAGAGAATATCTTAAACTGAATGCAGATAAAGATATCTTAGGACACAGAAATCATTAATCATAAAACTGTGATAAATGGATTTCAAAGTTAATAACTTATCTAATGACACCATTAAGAAAATTAAAAGGTAAGCCACAGACTGGGAGAAAATAATCACAATACATATATTCTGGCAAAGAACTTGCACCAGGAATATATAACAAAATCCTACAAAACAATAATAAATTGGCAAACTATCTGATTTTTAAAATGAACAAAATGCTTGAATAGACACTGCACAAAAGATGATATATGAATGGCCAATAAGCACATGAGAAAGTTCTAAACATATCTAGGAAATTCTAATTAAAGTCACCATGAGATACACATGTTAGAAAGGCTAAATTTAAAAAGAAGGGCAATACTATTGTTTGGTGGGTGAATAGAATAGTATAACTGCCTACCTTGCCAATGGGAGTGTAGAGCAATACAAGAACTTTGAAAAACTGTAGTTTCTTATAAGGTTAAACATAGATCTGCCCTATAACCTCACAATTCCACTCCTAGATATTTATCCAATGTAAAGGAAAACATATGTCTCAAAAAAAAAAACATATCCATAACATCCTTATTCATAATCACCACAAACCGGAAGCAGTCCAAATGTCCCTCAACAGGAAAATGGACAAACAAAACTACTGAAAAATACAACAACATGAGTGAATCTCAAAAACACTATGTTGAGTGAAAGAAGCCAGAAACAAGAGTACATTCTGTATGATTCCATTAATATGAAATTTAAGAACAAGAAAAATGAATTCATGATGATAGAAATCAGAACAGTGGTTGCCCATGGGGATTGGGAATTATTTAGAAAGGGACACCAAGGAACTTTCTGGGTCATGGAAAGTTTCTATATTGTGATTGGGTGTTGGTTACATGGATGTTATGTTTGCCACAACTTGTCAAATTGTACACTTACCATCTTTTTGTTTCCCTGTATGTAAATTTTACCTCAATAAAAAAAATAATAATGGATTGTCCACTTTGGCTTTTCTCTCTGGTTTCTTCTTTGGCTTCATATACTCTGACCGTTTTGTGGCCACATATCCAGCAAAACCTGAACTAAAGGAGAAAAATGGTGCTCACTGACAAAAATTCCCTCCTACCACTGGTCAGTGTCTCAGATAGTATGTTATTTGTGTTTCATCCTGAATTCATAGGCAGAAGTAGGTTTCAGGTTCTCTTCATATAGTTTTTCCACTGCCCATCTAAAATATGTCAAGAGAGATTGATCTCAAGTTTGGTATGAAAAGGAACTCAAAACAATCCTTCTGGGGTATGAAAAACAGAATAGACTTTTCTTCCTTTCCATTAAATGTATGTAAACAATGGGGAGAGGGGACATTAAGTCCTAAAGGGAGAGGACATAAATGTATGCTGGGAGAAGGAGATTTGGGGGAAGGGGGGAGCAGAGGAAGAAGGAAGTAGAGTAGACACAGACATTGGCCAAAGTCCCCATCCAGACTTTTTCCAACATGTATTTATACAGATAGACAAGAATTTCTATAAGTGACACAGGTAGATTTAAGGATTCTCACTCTAATTTTGGAAGGGGCTCAGATACAGTATTTTCACAATAATAGACAATTTTTTATGTTTATTTAGTTTTGAGAGAAAAGGAGAGAGAGAGTGAGAGAGAACACAAGTGGGGGAGGGGTAGAGAGAGAGGGAGAAACAGTATCTGAAGCAGGCTCCAGGCTCTGAGCTGCCAGCACAGAGCCCGATATGTGGCTCGAACTCATGAACCCATGAACCATAAGATCATGACCTGAGCTGAAGTCAGATGCCCATCCGACTGAGCCACCCAGGTGCCCCAATAATACACAATTTTTAAAATTTCTTCACCATTTGTTAGCCCTGAGAAGGAAGTGGGGAAATAAGCCATACCAGTCATTAAATCCAGGTAGGTATACATTTAAGGGTTTGCTAAAAGACATGTCACCTGAGAAGTGAAGCCCAGTATACAGGCATGGTCTGTTCTCTTTCCATCTTCCTTATCCTTTCAAAATAACAGGTAGATCAAGAGACCCTTCTGAATACGAGGGCACCGGTGGTAGTATTGTTCCAAAGTGTTAAGAACTCAAGACACTGATAATTCTTAGAAACTCAAGCTGACATTTCCATTGGGCAATGGTTGCCCAGTTTAACTTGTTCCACGTAGACCTATTTCAATAACATTTAAAATCACTTAATGATGCTTCATTGCATTCAGATTCCTTGAATCTGGGAAATGTGGCGCTACACAGAGCTATTCTGCAATAAATATCAGATGATATACATTACTGGAGGTGTATCTTGAGCATCCCAAATAGGAAGATCATTCAAAACACTTTATAATTTCAAGATTTTTATTTTTAATTGTTGTTGTTTGTGATGACAATCACTGTTGTACATGCTGGAAATCACTGAGAGACAAGGAATCTCTGCAGAGAAGCTACGTAGCTCCAAGAAAGCAAAGGCCTAAACCCTTGATTCTTTCATTTTGTCACAGAGATATACCTTAAACAAACATAGACATTTTGTTTAAAATAGGTATTCCAAATACCGGACTCACATGCCACTACTCTCTACTTTTATGCCCATCACAGACCTCACTAATCAAACATGGGACTTTTTCCTGTCCAGCCTAAGCATGGCATCAGCATCCTTTTCAGCATGGCCAACCACCAAGTGATAAAGGTCAGCACGTGAATGTACACCTATTTGCCATCCCAGGGCTAGACCTTCCCAAATGTTCTACTTTATGGTTTTCCTGAATCACCTCTTCCCTACATAAAGCAGACCCAGCAGTAGAAAGTGCCTAGAATTCTGGGGCCTTTAACAGATAAGGCAAAGGAAGCTCAGAGAGTTTATGTTCTAAAGCCAGGACCACACTCAAGCTCCCATAACCACAGCTCTTCACTCTTTCTCCCCAACAACATGCCACTTCTAAGCCTCCTGTTCTGTGTCATCTATTTACTCTTTATACAAAGGTTTCCCTGCCTCTTGTCATCCCCAACACTTTTCTTGCTCTCACTCATCAAAAATGCCACATTAGTTTTTCAAGTCCTCTTGAATGCATCTCTTTTGCTCATTCTTTCTTTGCCCTGTGTCAAGCTCACCTGTGCTCTGCACATAATCCTAATTATTCAAACGGTGCCTCCTGTACACTAAAAATATGCACTAATCCCATCTTTTATAGTGAGAACTTCAATCAAAATAAGTCTGCTCATGCTTTTCATCATCACATCCTGCTTAGTTCTTTAAACAGGGCAAACTTTACGTTTAATTAAAGTAATCAGAGAAAGGTACTGAGTAGATGGGAACTTCAAGAGGTCATGACATGGATCCCCCTGCCTCAGGCAATATGAACCCAAATCATGCCAGAAGGAGGCTGCTTTGAAAGTAAGGAATACAGAAGAGAAAATAAGCTACATGATGCACTTCAGCTTAGGCAGTGATTATCTGCAATTTAGGGAGGACTATACCACAATAGTAAAGGATGCATTAAAACTAGGAGATCTGCAGAAGTTGTAGGATACAAAATATGGGCACCTCCATAACTTCAATACTACCGCAAGAAGTAAAGGATAATACACTACATAATTCTTTATAAAGGCTGTCTATTGTTACAAGGAGACTAGTCAGCAACTAACTTTAACCAGACCTCCTTTCTCCTACCACCACCACCCTACTATCCCCGCCATTGGGCTCTAAGAACTATGAGAACGGGGAACATGTCTGTTTTGCTCATTGTTGTACCTTCACCTGGCATATGCCTGGCACAGAGTTGACACATAATTAATATTTGTTAGATGAATGAGTATTACTGGTATCACAGTCCCTTAATTAGTCCAAAATAATGTATCCATTCATTCCATAAATTATACTTACACTGTACTAGGCACTGTATTGCTTAATGGGAACACTGTGATAATTAGAATAGAAATTCTGTCCTCAAGGATTTTTCAGTCCAGAGTTAGTGAGAAGTACTGATGATAGTGTGTGATGATTGAGGAGCTTGAGACAAGATCCAGATGCCATAAAACACCTAAGAGGAGCACCTAAACCAGCTTGGGCTTCAGGAGGAGGGGGCATCTGACAGACACAAAGCAAAATAAGAATTAACTAGAAAAAGAGAGAAAGGTGAGGCAGAGGGAACACCACAATACAAAGGCCAGGAGGAAAATGTGTCCTCATTCACTTTGCAGCAAACATTTATTGAACATGCTTTGACCCATGGTGTTATAGATATTAACAACAAATAAGGCAGATGGTCCTTGCTTTTATGAAGCTTATCCTTTAGTAGAGGAAAGAGGCAAGTAAAAATTATAGTGTGTGCTCCACTGGGGGAATATATGGATGTTCTGGGATGCCGAAAGCTCTTAATCCAGACTTGGGAGGACATGGAAGGCTTCCTGTATACAGCTGAGACACAAAGCATGAGAATGGAGTAAAGACTTGGCAAGATGCAGGCTCCGAGGAAGATGGATCACAGAGGATTCTGTACACAGGATTCTGACCACAGAGGATGTCTTTATGGCATTCACTATGGCTGGAGCCAAGCATTGAAGGGAGTAGGAAATATGGCAACATTGTGGACAGGCTTGAGATAAGTCCATTGTAAAGGCCCTGGAGAGCCTGTTAAGGATTCAGATTGTATCTCTCTACACTACTATTCAGAACTGGATTGTAATCTAAGGAATATGAGTGTAGTACTGTTATGAAAGCATTAGGTCAAATCCCTGCTTCACCACTCCATAGCTGCTTATGACACATGGTTCTGGGTGAGTTTATTAATATTTCCATTTTGTTTCCTCACCTGCAAAATGAAGATAATTATAGCAATTCTCTCATAAACTAGTTTTGAGTATTAAATGAAATGATTAAGTAAAACAATTAGCTTGGTATACAGACAGTGCTCTTCTTCCTCCTACTTACTGCTTGCTCCATATCCTCCTGCTCCCTAAGCTTTTCTCAGTGGGTAATTTACCATCTCAACCTTTTCCTTCTCAGCACTCTGGAGAACCTGATGTCTCCTCAGCACCTGCAACTACATAGCAGCCATGGGGGCATGTGCCAGGACTATTGTTAAACCTGAGATGAACTCTTACCTATAACACTGCAGGGACTCGGAGGAAATGAACACAGGGTTGTCAAATATGGTTTATGGAGACACCTTCCCAGAAATTCAGATTTCCCCTGCTGTAGCTTGGAAAGAGACAGAGACCTGAAATAGCATTCACTTGGGTAGAGGGGTCTCTCTCCTTATGGCATCTGGAGTGCCTTTATTGGTCACAATGCACTAACATCCTCATCAGGAAAATGTAGCCAGCACTGGGTGTTGTATGGAAACCAATTTGACAATAAATTTCATATATTAAAAAAAAAAAAGGAAAATGTAGCCAGAAACAAGATACAGAGCTTCCTCTTTATTAAAATGGCCAACAGATGTGGTCAGCCAATCCCATTGAAAGAGTTGGAGGGGACAGCCTATACCTCTGTGTCTGGTAGCATATACAAGTAGGAATGTGAGGAATATGGAGGCAGACAGAGGTTGACTCTCATTTATGTCACTTCCGACATGCTCAACCTTGGGCAAGTTACTGAAACTCTCTGACACGGGTTCCTTGGCATAAAGTATGATGACCAACAGAAACACCTTGCCGGCTTATGGTAAGAATTAGCTGAAATAATGTAAGTATAAGACTACACAAATTGTAAAA
This sequence comes from Panthera uncia, assembly GCF_023721935.1. NCBI lineage: Eukaryota > Metazoa > Chordata > Mammalia > Carnivora > Felidae > Panthera > Panthera uncia. The sequence goes on along the minus strand of NW_026057578.1, from coordinate 31,653,356 downwards.
ATCCACCCAAATAATAGTAGTTGCTGCTATTTATAATAATAAGAGATTGGATTGGAAATTGAGGAGGGAAGTTAAAGAAGATCCTACGTACTATGAAGTGCCATACACAATATAAAATGTAATCAAATGTTCTTGATTATAAACACAATGCATCAGAAAAAGCACATGAAATTCCAATCACTGTCATCCCATCTTTCCTTCTCTAGGTGGGAAGAAGGCTTGAAAGTGCAAAAATACCCCAGAGACAGATGTATATGAGAAAATCTTTCCTAAAGGTAATTTTAACTGATTCAAAAAGTAGAACTTTTTAAAATTGTGCAGACATTGTTTTCCAGGTAATAAAATAATATTCAGGTTTCATTCAGAGGGCACTATAGAAGCAGTGTCTCTGTTTTTTTGTGCAAGTTTTTTATGTGATCCGAAGGCATACCCATCATTAATTAGGACCCAACCACTCACTAGTTAGTTCCTAGTTAGTTGAAAAGTTCCTAGTTGGTTCCTAAGAATGAGCTACTGCTGAATTCACTCATCCCAAGATTCTTGTTACCAGAATGTCTAGGGAAAGGACCAATGCTCTGTCCATTTACAAGTTCTGAAATGATAGCTTCCCTGATCAAGTAAAGAAAAACGCATTTCCTTCTCAACTATGTAGCACACATTTCATGGATTAAGAATGACCTATGAAACTTCTACAGCACAGGAGGGGGATGGAAGTTTTGTTTTCTGTTGGAATATTGGCATGGTTGACATCAGACTTGGAACATGTAATCTTAAGAGGCTCTTCATCATTATCTAGAACACAGTTATGGACACTCTATTAATATATCTTCTGAGGGACAACACATAGCCAGGATATAAGTGTGTTGAAAATGTGATCTCAACCCTACTAGAAAATGTGGCAGGAATAACTTTGAAAAATCAATGCTCTCCCCACTTCTACATTCTTTGGTCTGGTCCTGCTGTTCACAGATTTGCCAAAACACTGATTATTCTTCCCAAATTTTCAATAAAAATTTAGAAGAAACCTTGCTTTAAAAGGAGAAGAAAAAAAATCCTTATTTTCAAACTCACTCCTGTCCACTCAATGTCTTTTCAATTTCTCTCAATGTCTTTTGACGTTTCCAACCATTCCGTCTCTTCTTCCCAACTCAATTCCCCTCCCTCCACCACCTCCTTCCCCAACAACCACACAACCCTCCTGAGACACAGAACTCAAACTTGAGTGTTTGGCCACATATTCTGGGAAATTTGGCAATTATCATTTGAAAAATCAAATCCCCTCTCTGAGACACTACCTCCAGATTTCTTTTCCTTTCTGATATTCAACAGGTAGCTAAGTAGTCAAAAATCATGGTGTGACAGAGCTGTTAAAAAAAAAAAAAAAGCAGGAGGCACAGGACACCTGCGTTATCCAATGTTTGGGAAACTTATAATCTGGTAAGTGCCACACCTTGATCCATATACATGTGCTGGTCTGGGATACTTACTAACCACCTTTCCTCACTCACACTTCAGGTCTACCCTTGCCCCCTACCACTCAATTTCTCAGCTTCACCTATAACTTGCCGAGTTAACTGCTACTTACCTGTATCAGGGAGGTCTCACCTTAATGTTTATTTATTTTATTTTTTGAGAGAAAGAGACAGAGTGTGAGCGGGGGAGGGGAAGAGAGAGAGGGAGACACAGAATCCGAAGCAGGCCCCAGGCTCTAACCTGTCAGCACAGAGCCCAGTGCAGGGCTTGAACCCATGAACCATGAGATCATGACCTGAGCTAAAGTCGGACACTTAAACAACTGAGCCACCCAGGCGCCCCAAGGAGGTCTCACCTTAAAGCATAATTACTCAGACAGTTCAACTCAATAGTATGCTGGAGCCCACTTATACTGGCTCACAAGATTTAATTGTTAATTCTCTGGAATTTCACAGTCATTCATTATTAAAAATTAAATTAATTTATAATTTCTTGAATTATAGTAAAAACAAAGGCAATAAATATTCAAAATGCATTCCTTCCTTGTTATTTTATTACATTTTACTATTATGTACAATCTTAAAATTATTTACATCTATTGCATCAATATGGTGGAACTATTTAACATCTTTTTCCAATTCTGTGTTCAATGGCATCATGTTAGACCATGGTGGGCATATATACCCTACAGAAATTGGAAAATGCTATAAGTCTAAGCTTTTCTGTTTTTCCAGAGACCCAATTGTGAAACATTTACCAGGCTAGCACTGCTTCAACTGAAGTTTGAACCAAAGGATCTGTTTGGGTTAAGGAAACCAACTAGGGATGTTGAGGCCTCTGGAGACTAGCAGAAGGAAACATTACCACTCTTAGGCCTGAAGGAGCAAAGGGAGGGAATAGTGAGAGCAATTACCAGGGAGGAGGGTCTGCCTGGAAAGAAGCTATAGTCCTGGAGGGATTAGCTACTTCCAGAGAACAGCATGGAAGCGGAGAGGATACATGGAGTAAACACCTCTCTCTCCACCAATATGTCACCAATTGAACCATGAAGAATCCACCCAGCTCAGAAGCCTTGGCACTGCAGTCCACAGGTATCATGGGTTAGGTTCACCAGTGAGGTTCTAGATTTAAGATGATCCTTCAAGCCTCTCTCAATTTGAAGCAAGGGTCGGGTGGAGGAGAGGTCTTTATATCCTGGTAATGATGAATGTTTGGGCACAGGCTGCTCCTGGAAGGAGGTATGACCTTAGGGGAGGCAGTTTTCTTCAGGAGATATAATTCCCAAAGAGGGCTAATAACTGAGATTTGTCATCCAGCAGCTGACGGAATGAGTCTTTCATTCTTGAAACGGGAATCTGGGTGGCATATCATAGTATCCATCATGGCAGGGGTCAGCTTCCTCAGCAAAGAAGGGAAGAGAATGGAGCTGGGAGCAGTGGAAGGAGGAATGTGTAATAACCACACACAACTCTTCAAAGCCCGGCATGTGAATCAGCCAATCTCAGAAGCAGTGTCTTACTCTCCTGCTTCATGTAGCTCCACAGTACTTATGGAAAGATTTATCAGATTTATCAGCATGCAATATTAAACCAGTCTGTTTACTAGTCTGCCCTCTTGTGAGCTCCATGGCAACAGGGATTGTACCTTCTCTATACTTATCCCCACTCTGATGATAGTTCTAACCCAGAACTACATAGATGCTCAATAAAATTACTTGTTACATGGTAAACAATTAATAAGGCTTAACATCCTTCATAACAACAGAGATATCTCAGATGGTAAAAAAAAAAAAAAAAAGGAAAGAAAAGAAAAGAAAAGAAAAGAAAAGAAAAGAAAAGAAAAGAAAAGAAAAAGCTATCCAGGGGAAGAGAAACCAAACTCCTATATGGAAAAAAATATATCCTTATGACAACACTCTATGGCATATTGCTTTTCAAATCGTCATTGCTGATATGTCTCTGGAAGGTTTCCAATTAGTTAGCAAGCCTGATTGATATCTATAGCCATCAACTGATTGATTCATCAAGGTATATGTAGGCGAAGGAGGTAATAAATTCAGTGGAAATAATTGCATCTTTAGGATGAAATGGGGACAGGAGGTAGGGAGAGTCAAGCGTGAGTGGTGCTGTGATGTGGCACCAACATGACAAAGTTGAATTTGAGTCCAGGCATCAGATTGCCAAAGGCTTTATCTGAGTTTCCCCTCCAAGGAGACAGATAAGAAACAAGACATTCAAGTAGCTGATGGGGTAGCCTGTAAATAAGTGTCTCTCTTGTCCAGTCAGCTTTGTCAGTTCTGGCATCATCAGAAGAAGTGTGCCACCATGGTCAGCTTTGTGTCACCATGTTCCTCTGTCTTTCATTACCTTCTGGAGCATGAATGGTGCTTGCTTGCTTGTTTGCTTGCTTGCTTGCTTTCCTTTCTCTCTCTCTCTCTCTCTCTCTCTCTCTCTCTCTCTCCCCCTCTCTCTGTCTCTCTCTGTCTCTCTCTTCCTTCAGCCTAATGTGAGATACAACACTGCTGTCCCCTGTAGTCACAAATTTGAAAAAATACATTCAGCTGGCTTTTGGCACTGCTCAAGGTTCTAGGATTAAGCTGAATATTCCAGGCAACAGTAGAATCGATTGAGTTACTTGTAACCTATCTTTTCAAGAAAAGAAATAAGTTAGAAGAAGTGGGAAGAAACTGAAAACTTGAATTGATTGGTGAAATGAAGAGGGAATAACTGAAATAGAAAAATCCATGTTGAAGAGTGCTTCCTACAAATGTGTGATTAATCTATGAAAATATCAGGTTTTATTAAGCAACCTTACATGTCATTTGATCTTTGTGACAACCCTGAGAAGTAAAACCATTCTTATCATTTTTACATACATAAAAAAACATCTAATCATCATAACTTATCATTTTACAGATTAAAAAACAGAAGCTTTGAGAAGTTGAGTGATTTATCCAAGGTAAGGAGTAGAGCTGAGTTCAAATCCATGTTTGATCTCACTCAGAGTCAGTCAGGGGAGCAAAGGAGAGGGCAATTAGGATAATTGGTAGGACATGGTGGCACATGGTTCCATGACTAGCACTGAAGTCCAAGGGGGCTTGGGTGAGGGGCGTATCACCTAAACCAAAAAGACTGTCATAGTCCAGAATAAACTTCTCCTCCCTATCCAAGCAGGTGAAGGGAAAGTTCCAACAAAGACAAAAATCCTGCAGTCCTTGGCTTGATGGGTCTTGGTTTTAATGGTATTTATGAGAAACCAAGAGAGGACACAGGGACGATAATTACAGGTAAGTTGATGAGAAACTGATTCTCCATCCTCATGTCTCCATAAAGAGAGAACTCTGCCCCCTTCCCATTAGGACAACCCCAATCCCTGCAGGAGAGAAGCTTCCCTCCCCAGAACATTCCCTGATCATAGATTGGAGTTTCTTGGGGCATGGTGGGATTACTCTGGTGATACTCTGGTGATGGTGGTTATCACCATCACCTGCCCCTTTCTTCTTTCACCACCTTTTCTCAGATTGAGCACTTTGGAAAGATACTTTTAGAATGAGGATTTTAAGAGGCCATATATAATGCAAAAAAATTCAAAGGAACTTCTAAACAACACAGCTCAATATGACCCCAGGGTAGTAGTAAATCAACCAATTATTTTTTTATAAACATTTTTTTTCAACGTTTTTTATTTATTTTTGGGACAGAGAGAGACAGAGCATGAACGGGGGAGGGGCAGAGAGAGAGGGAGACACAGAATCGGAAACAGGCTCCAGGCTCCGAGCCATCAGCCCAGAGCCTGATGCGGGGCTCGAACTCACAGACCGCGAGATCATGACCTGGCTGAAGTCGGACGCTTTAACCGACTGCGCCACCCAGGCGCCCCATCCAATTATTTTTTTAATGTTTATTTATTTATTTTGAGAGGGAGACAGAGAGAGAGAAAGAGAGAGAGAGAATGTGGGGGAGGGGCAGAGAGCATCAACCACTTATTTTTAATATATAATGGCTAATAATAGTGAACATCAGACACCATGCTAAGTATATTACAGACACAATCCCATTGAGTCCCCATAACAGTCCTATTTATGGATAAGGTCCACAAGGTTACATAGCTATGAGAATCCAGGAAACAACTGTAATTTTGAAGTCCATATTCATAATCAGTAAATTGTATGGTCTGCTGGAAGCTAAAAGAAGATCTAGAAGCAGGAAAATTGGAGGACAATAATGATCCCACAAAACAGGACATGGCAGTAAAAAGTGAGTTTCCAGTCCATAGAATACACCTGTGTGCCCCTCAAATGTTAAAGTCAATGTTTTCTTTTAATACAACTGTATATAATGCTGGCCAATACACTAACACATCAGAGAACATTTAAAACAAAAATCCATTCTAACTTTGGAACATGGATTTGTCACTGGAAATTCCAAATCATGTTAGTCTTCGGTTCATTCCAATAAAGGTCTGATAAGACCCACAGAAGTCTCTAACACCCAATAAAGGGAAGTAACCTAGAGACATTACAACAGAAAGTCAAAGAGGATGAAAGCTTAGATAACCTACCAAGTGAATGAAACATGTACAGTTTAAAGTGAAGCTAAAAATTGAAAATCTCATACATTTGGGTTTGTAAAGAAGCGTATGATAATTCAACATTTTGACTTCATGTCCACACTCAAAGTACCAGAAGCCATCTCATATTCACAACGTCAAGGTGAAAACAGTGCACCTATGAGGACTGTGCACATTGTTTCAGGTTTTCAATGCTTAATAATAAATAATCAAAATGATTCACCAATGTTAATATTCTAAGACTACATCCTGTAATAGATCTGTGAGAATGTTTTTTGTTGTACAGGAAAATTTATAGTTGAGTATAAATCCCAAATGTAATTTACTATATAATCTCAGTATATTCATCACCATGGGAGAAAACATACTATTAGTGATATTCTTTTGAGTCGAGGAAAAACAAACTCTTTACTCAGAAGCAAATTAACAGCATGCTAGCACTTAATGACTTGAATTGAGAAGCTATCTTTGGTACTTTTTCTTTTTAAAAAAAATCAAACTACCATTTTTATTTTTTAAAAAATCAAACCACCATTTTAGGTTTAATAAAACTAAATCCAGACTCCTCCTATAAAATTGAACAGTTTACCTGCAGCCAAAGCAAATTCTTTGTTTAAAAGAACAGAGTAAATTTGCTAAGACCTTCTCTTTAAACCAAATCTAACACACACTCTGAGTTTTAGCAAGAATTCCAGCATGTAAGCTATGAAACAGAATCATTTCAAGAGTTGCTTCTTTTGTATAGGGTGGTAATAATATCCTCTCTGAGCAGAATCTCACCACACACAATTTCAAAGGCAGGAAGAAAAAGGGAATACCTGAAAGGCTAATTACAGAGCTGGATATATACATGATAAAGCATTAAAATAAATGAGATAGATAAATTATCAGAGAGCAGGGCTGAAGATTGATGAACCATATTTAGTACACTAATCCCAAGTGTTTATTTTGCATTCTTCTGGCCTTTAAAGATGACAAGTTGTGATCAATCGCTTCCCTTGAAGGCTGGCTGCTTTCCTGCCCTAGTATTTAATTTCTGTTTGATGTTTTTCACTTTGTGTCAATGTACGAACTACTGTTAAGATATAGAGCAGTGATTAAAATAATTCATCCATCTGCTTATAATTAAAGACCAAGTTAAGTGTAATGACAACTTTATCTTGCAAGCTAGCTATCATCTAAAAGGGAGATTGGCCCCTCAACAATTTCTCCAGCAGATGAATATTCTTGTTAGTAGCAGTTCAAAATTTTTCCTTTAAAGAATGGAGATTTTACTCAGTGATGTCACTAGATAGTGAAGTGGGAGAAAAAATAGAAATATCTTTCTCTTCTGTATTAGGAAAAAATCAAGTATCTTGGTGACTAGATCAAGATTGGAGAAGAAAGGGGGCTTTTGAATTAATAGTTTTAAATTAGTCAAATCACAAAGATGAAAAGCCAGTGGAAAAAAGTAAGTACACTAAATTAATTTAAAAAAAAAAAGAATGATACCAGCTTTATGGTAATTGAATACTCTGCTATTTATTTTTTTTTAATTTTTTTTAACATTTAATTATTTTTGAGACAGAGAGAGACAGAGTATGAACAGAGGAGAGTCCGAGAGAGAGGGAGACACAGAATCTGAAACAGGCTCCAGGCTCTGAGCTGTCAGCACAGAGCCCGACGCGGGGCTCGAACTCACGGACAGCAAGATCATCACCTGAGCCGAAGTCGGAGGCTTAACCGACTGAGCCACCCAGGCACCCCATCTGCTATTTTAAAATAAAGAGCAAATCTCCTAGAGTACTTTTTAACTTATTGCCTTCCTAGAGTAAATAGAACACTCTAGTTATATTTTTAAATAAATTTTTAGACACAAAATTCAGGGTGGAGGGAACTAAAATAGTCCCTCATTATTTCCCACTACCCTGAAAATAAATAAAATTACTGATTCATATTTTATTTAATTTTCTCATAGATACATACACATACATGGATCTATTATAAAATTGGAACCACATTATCACATATTGTTTTGAAAGATGCTTTTTTCATATAATAATATATTATGCATATTTTCAATACATTTAAAGGATTTTAAAGACCAAGCTAGGAACTTTATATTCAATAGAATATGGAAAACAAAATCTGATCTCAAATGCCCTTTGATCATTCTCTGGTAAGCATAATTTGACAAGCTACCTAAAAAGCAAAATTAAAATGCCATAAAAATATATCTGGAAGAGGGGCGCCTGGGTGGCTCAGTCGGTTGAGATTCTGACTTTGGCTCAGGTCATGATCTCATGGTTCATGAGTTTGAGGCCTGCATGGAACTCTCTGCTGTCAGCACAGAGCCCACTTTGGATCCTCTGTCCCCCCTCTTTCTCTCTGCCCTTCCCTCTCCCCCACTCATGCTTGTGTAAGCGCATTTGCACACACTCTCTCTCTCAAAAATAAGTAAATATTAAAATATATATATATGGAAGAGTATTTTGATATTTTTTCATAATCATAATTGACCACAAATTTAATAGATTGCACACCAGTAAATGGCTCATAAATAGCCTCATTTCAAATCACTGCCAAGTCATGTAAGCAACTTTTCAGATTTTAAATTTACTTTTCTATTTAAGATGATGCTTGAAAGCATATCTTCTGGTGACCAAGAAATCCAAACTTGGGAAACCTACCAGGAAACATTCTAGTTTAATTCACCAAAGGAATTAATATAAGAGTTATTTTATTCAGAAAAATAAAAGCTAAATTAGTATAAAATAATTATGGTGAAAATCACATCTTATGTACTGCATCTGCATCAAACATGATAGTTAAGAAATGTTTACTGATGATTAAAAATCTGCCTTATTTTGGCTTCCATGTGTTTTCTGTTAATACATAGGGGCTAAAGTAAGGTATCTCCAAGAACTTAGAAGTAACCAGTCTTCTTTGGAGACAAATATAAGAACAGCCTACTAGAAGACAGTTCATATATATATCAGGTTACCTGATTGGCTTTTTGGTCAATAGGCTTGACTACAACCAGGTGACACATTAACACATTCAAAGAGTGAATGAATGTGTCCATCAAAGTAGGGACTGATTAGACAGGAAAGTTTGTTAACAGCTCCTAGCAAAGCACAGTCCAAGAAAGAAGGTCTAACCACTGGAGTTTGGTGTGTTTCTAATCCCAATGGTCAAGTTACTCCTGGGGTAGAAATGGACCCAGCATGAAGCCAACAGACTTGGTTATATCTGGCCCTATTTGACAAGACTAATTGTGTTATATACTGGAGGCATCAGAGCACCTCAGACCACTGCTATCAATCATTTATTCTTCTAGTTTCCCTTGTTCTGATGACCTACTCCTCAGAAAACCTTCCCATTCCCAAGTCAGTCACTTACAGAGAAAGAGAGGAAACTGACCCTGTGAATGTGAGCATTTCTGGTCACTGCAGTGATTTCCTATAGGAAATTAACAAAACTCATAGCTTGATGATAGAGAAAAAGTGAGCTGGTCGTAGATCTCCATTGTCTTGGTCCATGTAACAGCTCTATTTCTCACTGTGGATAAATAAATTACCACTCTTACCTTCACAAGATTTTAGTAATGAAGAGTCAGTGTCTTGAAGCCTGATGTTCTCTGAAGGGATAGGATACCAGGTCATTCAGAGGTTTAGGCAGCCTTCCTTTGGAAGCATCTGACCTCACTTCAATTTCTCTCATCTAATATCAACACATATAAATGCACATGGAGACTGACTGGCAATGAAGAAATGAACTTCTTCTTGTTCATTTTCTGTTCACAAACAGAACCAGAATCAGGGGATTTTAAGAGACCTCCAGCATTAAAATTGGAGCATTTTTTAAATCACATATGAGATAGTCTCTCTTCTAGTTACATGGTGGAAGAATAAAATTGAATTCATGAATAAATTTTAGGTTTTTGAGTTTTGTGAACTACCAATATATACTGGCACTGAGAGTATCAGTAGGTTCTCCCATTCTCAAAAGTAAAGTTCATACCTGACTCACTGGGAGCAACTCAGGGCTCCATCCACATGCTGCAGTTCCCGCAAGAAGCTAGATGTCTTTTGGCTGTGGAGACCCTCAGGGAGAGTTGCCACCATTACATGGAGGAAATGAGGAGCACAGCAAACTGCACAGCAACTAGACCACCCTAAGTGTCAAGTCAATGCTGAGGACCTTCTTGTTAGGAATAGGTCAAGGACACTCCATGGGTATATAGAGACCTAAGACAAAGACAGCAATCATTCTGCAAGTTTATACAGCTAAGAAGCAACAACACTGCCCAGGCCACACAGGATACTCTGTGCTCTTTGAGGAGAAAGACAGTAGAATGAGTTGAGCTGGTGAAAATACCACTTTGCTGTCCTCACGCCTTCTTTGTCCATACTCCAAATACTAAGTTCCAGTGTGAACTCAGTGAGATTTAAAGGCTCCCCTGAAGACCATGGAACTCACTCCTTCTATCTACAAAAACTTCCCACTCTCAGGATTTGTTCTTTAAGTCTATGAATCTTCTTACAATGTCAATGTCCTAAGGCTGAATTCAAACTTTAAATTAGTATCTTCAATTTGGAACTCTACGGAAATGAAGGGCAGCAGCCTCCTAGAGCAGAATTTAAGTGATTAAAAAAAAAAAAAAAAAAGACTTCCTGTCAGTTGAAGACCTGAAGGAAATGGAATTTCTCTCTCAAGGAGGAGTAGAGAGTGGCCTCTAAAATTACCAGACACCAGTCTCCCCTTCACAATGTTGTGAAAAGCATCGTACTTAACACTCTGATTCCATTTTCCAAAATAACTTGTGACTGAAGCCACAATAGTTCATTATTTTTCTTCTGATTAAGGCTACAAAGTAATGATATTCAGTGATAATACTAATCTTCCCTGGCTGCACAATGAAGTATTTTGTTCCTGTTCTTCATGTAGTAGAATGAAATGCTAAAATATTTTGGAATGGTTTCAGTTTGTTATAATTATTGCTCACCCTAAGAGTTTGGAGAGGTGCAGGTGACAAGATCAAACTTGTTTTCACTTAGACTCAGTCAGGTTTAAACCAAAGTTCCCAAAGATGAAAGGCTAATGCCTCAATGCCTTGTTCAGTTTCAAAGACCAATATATGTTTAATCATTTTTTAACATAAAAGCAACATTTAAAAGGAAATAATTTTAAATTGTGAGCAATGTGAGAAATGTACATAAAGAAGGAGGCACTTTTTTTGTCCCAAACAATCATTTCAACAAGAAGTACAAAAGTACCAACCCAGTAGAAAAGTGGATCTTCCCCATCAGAGTTTTCAACATAATAGATTTTGCCTCCTTTCTTACCTCAAAAAAGTTAACTCCATTTTCCCAAATGTTCACCAATAATAGCAACTAAATCAGAAGTTTTTTTAAAAGGATAATAAATCTTAATCTAACATAAGCCCTATTTTAAGTGGGTTTTTAATGACAATGTGCTCTGTATTTCTGATAACACTAAACTGAAGTTTGGCTAATGTCCAGAGCTGAGAGAAACAATGGGCACAAGCATGAGTTATATTTCTGTTTATATTCCCATCCCAAAGCTATGATTTAAGCAGGGGGTTCTGCCTTAATCACAGACACTTAATAAATGAAAGTTGCTTTATTTCTCAACTAAGTTTGAATCTCTTGGGTTTGGCAGAAAGTCAAGCGTACCAAATATTTTTATATAGAACCATCTCAAATCCTACAAAAGGTATAATTAGGCAATCTAATAAAGGTCTATGAGAATATATGGGCAATTTGTTAACTAGTTGATATTTAGTCCTCCAGTTATAATACAGATTTTAGGTGATATACATTTTATAACTAGTACATGTAAATATTACACCACATCATGCAATGTTAAGAGTTTGGAAGATAGGGGGTGCCAGGCTGGCTCAATCAGTGGAGCATGAGACTCTTGATCTGGGGGTAGTGAGCTCAAGTCCCACATTGAATGTAGAGATAACTTAAAATCTTTAAAAATAAAGAGAGAGAGAGAGAGAGTTTGAAAGATAAATAATAAAGACGGCACAGACTTCTATTATTTTATCATTAAAAAAGCTATAATGTTAAAAAAAAAAAACCACCCCAACAAGCTGTCCTTATTGTTTCCTATATCTTCCAAAATTAAGCCAAATAGTATTAGATAGGTTTGGATAAGTTCTCAGATAAGAATCTATCTGAATCTCTGAACTTAACAATTTCAATCATTTTGATGAGCCTGTCAATATATCCAGATACTCAAATAAGATATGGCTTCCTGATGCCTAAACACAGATACATAGATGCAGAAAATAAGGGGGAAAAAGTCACCAAGAGATGACATAGACCACAGGAAAAACTGATCCAGGAGGTATAATTGGAAAGTTGAAGGTGGTTTATATTTTTAAAGACCAGATGATTAGAAATAGAGGGAAAGTTTTATTTACGCACATTCATTAGCATTTCCTGAATAATGTAAACTTTACATTCCAAGTTAGAAAGGCAGCTATGGTAGGAGACTTTTGAATATCAGGAAGAGATTTAAAAATCTCTTTTGGTCCCAGCCATAGAATCAAGGCAACACTGTACTAGATTATTTCCTCAAAGCTAAAGCCAGTGAACATTGCCTGTGTCCAGTTATAAAACACAGACTAAATCAGCCTATTCAGATGCACATGTAATGCAACGATGGCTATCCTCAAGAGATCCAAGATGGCAAGTGGAGTATCACTGAGGCCTCCCTCAGAGCCAGCTTTGTAGACATGACATGTGCAGTCACATAAGGTCCCACATTCAGAAGGGCCCTGCACTTGATTTAATGTCTACCACCATCATGAAATTCATCTTTGTCTTTGAACTTGTATTTTGTAAGTGAAATCTGGTAATACAATGGAGTATGCATGTGAGAAAAGGAAATAGGCCAGGCAGCAGTGCATGCACACACAAGGCCAAGCCCATGGGGACAGGAGGCCAAAGTGTGCTGTGTTAGTGGCCTGGCCTCCTGGTACACACGTGTACATGCCCAGGGCAGTCTGTGATTCTGCAAAGCTGTGAGAGGGCAGCTGGGCTGAAAACAGGATCTGGATTGGTGATGGCAGCAACAGCAGAAGCAGTGGTGGCAGAGGTACGATCCGGAGAGAGAGTAGGCACTCCACGTGGAGCAGCACTGGGACCCTTAGTCGAGGCAAGCTCATGGTTCACCCTCAGAGCCCAACCCTGAGGTATTGGTGCAAATACCACCTCTCTAGCCTGAAGCCTAGGACAGAATGGCTAGTTATCTGACAGTAAATTTGGTCAATAAACAATTATTAAAAACTACACAGGGACATTATATAACAAAGTGCATCAGGAAGTTGTAACTTCAATAGATACCGCTAATTTTGAAAATTGCTCCAACACTGCAAAACAAGTATCTACAGCCTTAGAAATAGAAATCAAATATAAAGATTGCCTCATTTAATGGAACGCTATTTTCATATGAAGCTTCAGACAACAAATTTTAAACAAGGAAGACAATTTTCTAATTTTTCCATGAAATTGTAGATGCATCCTCCCTGGATGCTTGAAGCTCAATCTCCATCATGAACAATACAGTAACTATCTGGACCAGGGATTTCATGGCCAACCAACTACTTCAATGGAAACAAATAGTCACTAATGTTCTTTGCTCCAGAAAGGCAACAGTACATAAGACAGAGATTTGGAAAAAACTAGCCAAGATGTACAAGACCACACCAGATGTCATCTTTGTATTTGGATTCAGAACCCATTTTGGTGATGGCAAGACAACTGGCTTTGGCATGACTTGTGAGTCCTTGGATTATGCAAAGAAAAATAAACCCAAACATAGACTTCAAGACATGGTGGCCTGTATGAGAAGAAAAAGACCTCAGGAAAATAGTAAAAGGAATGCAAGAACAGAAAAAAGAAAGTCAGAGAGGCGCACCTGAGTGGCTCAGTCTGTTCAGCATCTGACTCTTTTAAATTTTTTTTTAATGTTTATTTATTTTTGAGAGAGACAGAGACAGAATGTGAGTGGGTTAGGGGCAGAGAGAGAGGGAGAGACAGAATCCAAAGCAGGCTCCAGGCTCCAGGCTGTCAGCACAGAGCCCAGAGCAAGCGGGGCTTGAACTCACAAACTGCGAGATCATGACCTGAGCCAAAGTCGGATGCTCAACCGACTAAGCCACCCAGGCACCCCCAGCATCTGACTCTTAATATCAGCTCAGGTCTTATCTCAAGGGTTGTGAATTCAAGCCAGGCATTGGGCCCTGTGCTGGGTGCGAATCCTACTTAAAAAAAAAAAAAAAGTCAGAGTGACTGTAAAAACCAGTGTTGGTGCTGGCAAAAGTGAGCTGGAGATTGGACAACAGAAGGAGTAAAGATTCTGCAGTGACTTTATCTGTGGTGATTGTGCAAATTTTTTAATGAGAGGATTAATAACCTAAGAACTTTGGGGAAAAAAAGAAATTGTAGATGCACTGATAGGATACATAAAAAGGCATTCCGAATTATAAACATATCACTAAGCTGCTTTCTTGTACAGCCTCAAGCTCAGGAAATACCAGAGGAAGCATTTAAATGCCATTGTATAAATTTTCATTTAAAGTTAAAACCGATTGGTACAAATAGATCTATTAAGAAAAATTGTTCTTTAAGAATCATCAGCTAAAGATGTACAGAAATTTATATTTCAAAATACTTCGTCATAAGTTATCCCAATGTTGTCACAGCATTAAAATACTCTTAACAGGTCCAACAAAATATCTGTCTCGAAATGAAAAGTTATCAAAAATCATTTGCAATTTTGAATTTGCTAAGAGTAACCAATGTTCCTTTCAATTATATAAATTAAAAATTAAATTTTTAGCAGTAAATTTTGGTCTTAAGTGAATTTGCAGAAATCTTAGAAAAATGTTATGTTCAGTAAGGATATCACATCAATAAAGTGCTATTATTTACTGCATTACATAAAAGTATGATGCCTATATTAGTTTCCTAGGGCTACCATGAAAAATCACCCTGGGAGTGGTCTGTTGTAATTTTATATTTAAGCTTTTTTATTCACTTCAAGAAGCCTCACAACTCCTCTAGATTCATGCTGAGGGTTTGGTGCCTGCCTCCACTTCTATCTTGAAGCATTTTTAGCCCCTACACCAATGCCAGCAAGCAGAAATAAGTACCAAAATCTGCTTAGTTCATATGCAATATGGTTAAGGATAAAAACAGCTAAGAGGGATGCTCCCAGAGGACAGAACTTCACAGCCTGGAAGACAGGGACAAGTGGAATTTTTTCAGAAAGAATCATGGCCTGCCTTATTGGCTGACCAAGGAAGTCACTCCAATGCCAGAGCAGGAATCCATACTATTCCTGAAAAGCAGGTAACAATATATGCAATATGCCAGAGGCTACTTCATTGGTTCCCATCCTTTCATTTTCTCAGTGGGAGCTTTTACCATAATTATAATGTTCTCTCCATATTGTTGTCTCTATACTACTTGCATTGGGATGGATGTCTCATCATTAACTATAGGTCTCCAAACCATGAGAAGCTGCACAAGGGCCTAATGTAAAACACTGCACATCAATTAAAGATCCTGATAGAGTCACTGGAATAGATTTTGTATTATTTTCCTGCAGGAATGGGGTTGAATTCATTTTATGTAGTTGGGTATAAACAGATGTTGGGTAACCAAAGGGGTAAACTACAGTGAAGACCTCTTGGTTTCCTAGCCAAATCCTTACCTTTCTCTTTTCTTGAAGGTTTCATGGGATTCAGGAAAAGTTCATTCTGTACACAGAGCCAAGTGTGGAGGGCTCATCCTAACTTAAGCCTTTCAGAATATTCCATCTTCCCAGTTACAGTACTTAGTTGACAGATTGACATATGGCCCACCTTAGTCTAAGTGGAGTGAATTTCAAGACGTTCTCAGGGAATTCTAGGACACAGACAATCTCCCTTCCTCTAAATGGCATGGTTTCCAGATATAAGCCTTAAAACCACTGAAACTATTTTGCTAGCACAAGAGGATTCAGCCTGAAAATATGGCCAACACACAGGAGACCACATTGCTGAGAAATTTTAAAATAAAAGGAGCTGAATCTCTTATCTACTTGTGTGATTTAAAAAGCAGAACAAGACAATGCCACCCCCACACATTAACTAAAACCAGCTAAGTGTCTACCAGAAACTTGCTACACAGAACATCTTCATCCTGAAGTCTCCATTCCTGGGCTTCCTTTAGCTGAAAATATTGACCCCTGATGAAATAGAAATATTTCTTACCAAGATAGACCTTTAAACTTCCTTTTTTTTTTAATTTTTTTTAATATTTATTATTTTTGAGAGAGAGAGAGAGAGACAGAGAGCAAGCAGGGAAGGGGAAGAGAGAGAGGGAGACAGAATCGGAAGCAGGCTCCAGGCTCTGAGCTGTCAGCACAGAGCCCAACGCGGGGCTCAAACTCACAGACTGCAAGGTCATGACCTGAGCTGTAATCGGCCGCTCAACCAACTGAGCCACCCAGGCGCCCCTAAACTTCCAATTTTAACAAAGGATCCTAGCAAAGAATGGAAGGAGGGAATATTTGAGAATAGTATATGGAGAAGGAAACCCTCATGAACAAAAAACAATAAAAGTAGAAAATAAAGATAAACTGCTAGAATCACGACTTGTCCAGAATCTGCTATGTTCTATTGACATATTTCTTTTAAAATGGTGTAATACAATGTTGATTAAGCCAATAGCACTGTGGTTCCTGCAAAGAACTAAACATGCCCATGACACATGCTCAGATGCCATGATTCAGAGCTCATTACTCATAATCTAATCAACTTTGGGAAGAAATTAGTTCTCAACTAATACTTTCCTCAACATCTGCTGTCTAACTTTCACTAGAAACTGTAAACTCTTGGGCAAAGTCTTGTCCATGACAGAACATGAAATACATCCTATTTCTCTCTCTCTTGGCATAGGATAGTAGCTTTAACATTCCCAATGGCTACCAAAAAGCTTTTGCTACATAAAAGAAACACAAAACAATAATGAAGGTGATTTTCAATTTTTATAGTGGATCCATTATTCCAGGAGAGCTACCTCCTGAGGCCCCTGAAATTGTGGTTATTTAACACATTTCTCAAAATATAACTTTAGGAAGAACACACAGACTACACATGTCCACAGATAGATGGTGCTCATATTCGTAGATATCATGGAAGCATAACAGGTGCTGTTACTGTTGGCAACAAAGACAAAAAATGGCTGAAAGAATTGGTTCCCATTAGTTGCTAATCAAAGACACAAATAAATGCCAAAGGAAGAATTTTAGATCTTAAATCACAAAAGCAAAATCCAAGAGATCCTTGAAAAGAAGCCAAGGGGCAGCTATAAAACGATTAGATCTTTTTAAGTTTGCACAGTCATAAACCATTTTGAAACTCTAACTTTCAGGTGTTCTAACAGATAATAATATGTCTTTAAGAACCAACTAAGTTGCTTCCTGATTAAAAAATAAAATAAAATGAGGAGGCCATTTTTAATCTTTAAAATGACCATCTTTTTTCTGAAATTTCACTAAGCTAAAAGAAAAATTCATGGATAAGAAAAACTGATTTCTGTATATAAACTGATGCTAACCTTTTTTTGGTGCTTGGAATAGTGATCCACAAATAAATGCTCTATGTGCTTAAATAGAATTTCTCATCCTTTAATGAATTTTGGGAATCTGCTTTTTTAAAAAAATAACACTTTAACCACTAATTGATTAAAAATTACTATGCAATTTTAGTCATAACTAGAAATGTCACTATTGACCCTCCTGTGGTGGCCTTGTTTCCATATCCAGCAAAGTCTAGAAATAGGAAAAAGATGAAGTGCACATAATTCCTGTTAAACTTCAAAAGAGAAAGCTCAGATCCTTTTTAAACTTGAATCGCTTCCCATTTCCTTGAAATAGATTCATTTTTATTTAATGCAAAAATTTATAGAATGTTGATATGATAGATCTTTAGCTAAATGAAACCAAGACCAAATGCTGGCAAAGGAAATCCTGAGAAGAATGTGTATTGGCCCCATGATTGACCTATTATAGTATTTTCCCCAAACTTTCAAAATTATAAGTTCCACACCACTGAGAAGAAAAACAACCAAGAAATTACTATGATAGGGCTGCATTTTTTTTTAAGCAGTGCTCATGTTTAATGTTTGGGCTTGTTTGATAATTCTCTTAAAGTAACTCAACTGAAAAGATGAGTTTTTTTCATGAAGCTCAAAAAGTAATTTGCTAACCCCAAATCTTAAATTTTGACCTTAGAATAATTTCAGAGTAACATATCATTTCAATGTAAAATGTTTTCTGATTTAAAAAGTAACTCTTAAGTAAATTGTTTTGGTAAATGCCTGCCTGCAAAAAAGTTTACCCTCCAAATACTCCGTAGAATCTCCTTCATCACAACTGAAAGAAGTCCTATAAGAAAAAAAAAAATAGTGCCAAGAGAGGAGATGACACCCAAGAGATGCAAAGCTTAAGTCCGCAAAACACACTGTACAAGAATGTTCAGAGCAGCTTATTCGTAACAGCCCTTTACTGGAAACAACTCAAGTAGCCATCAACTAAGGAATGAACCAACAGATTGTGGCACATACACATATTATTGACATAACCAGCAAATCTTCAAGAAACAAACTTACACTAAGCAAAAAAGCAAGACACAAATGAGCACACATTATGCAATTCTATTGATATGACGTTTTAAAATAACCAAAACTAATCCTTTGAAATAGAAATAAGAAAAACGATTGCCTTGGGCTGGGGGGTGGGGGTGGAGTGACACCAGGACAGAAATTAACTGAGAAAGAGCACCAAGGAACTTTCTGGGCTTACGGAAATGTTCTCAATCTTGATTGTCGTGGTGGCTACATCTGTCAAAATTTACTGAATTACGTACACCAAGATTTGTGTATTTTACTATCTGTAAATTGGGCCTCAGTAAAATATTGTTAACACAAGGGGCACCTGGGTGGCTCAGTTAAGCATCCGACTTTGGCTCAGGTCATGATCTCGTGGTTCATGAGTTTGAGCCCTGTGTCAGGCTCTGTGCTGACAGCTCAGAGCCTGGATCCTGCTTCAGATTCTGTGTCTCCCTCTCTCTGCCCTCCCTTGCTTGTGCTCTGTCTCTCTCTCAGAAAATAAGTAAATGTTAATTTTTTTTTAATTTTTAAAACTAAAAATAAAAAAACATTGTTAGTGCAAATATTCATGACAAAAAAAGGCTAGATGAAACAAGTAGTATGGAAATTTGATAGTTTTTTGGAGCTGGATTTGAATATATGGGGTATACTATTTACTATTTATAATGAATTTAAAAATTCACTCTTTTAGTAATATTTAAATAATGTTAAAATAATAAAATATAATAAAATAATTAGGAGCTAAACAAAAATGATGCCAATGAAACAATCTTTTTATTACCTAAAATCATTAACTCTGAAATCTATATAACATGCAACTTAGTGACTTCCAACAATTTCACAAGTTGAGATTATATAGCTAATAAGGGAAGCATGTGTTTAAATTTGCACTATATCATTGAGGATGCACAAAACATGTGCTGCTGCTGTTAGGAAGCACAATAATAGAGTCTATCTTAAATAAAAATAACTGGTCATTGCTTTCCTTCCTATAAGTATTAAACCATCACAGAACTATCAAATGAGTCAGGGAAAAATGAATCTCAAGAAATCATTTCATTAGGCCCCTGACCTTCAGGCAAGCAAACAATGCAACCATCCAGGATGGGATACTCATTCTGTCACCCCAGTGCGATTGCAGCATACAAGCTCTTCCTTATGTCTACCCCAAATCCACCCAGCTTTAACTTAAGCCCCTGTGCCTGTTCTACCTTCTCTTGGGAAGGCTCTCAATGGCTTGAGAATTTTCTTAGATAAATAAATGATGGTAAATTCAAATAATTAATACTATTCAATAATATATTCAATTTACTATCACAGAAAATGTGGAAATTGATATATCATGGAAAAGCAATCATAATGGTAGTGGGAAAGCATGTTACAAATCAGCAGCCTCAAAAAATTATGTTTTCTAATTATAAAATATATATGTATGGGTGATATAATATGCCTGATATATGATTTCTAAGGGGAAAATATCATTGAAAATATAGATAAATGCTAACAGTGATTATCTGAGTGAAAAGATTACAGATAGCTTGTATTTTCTCTTTTTAGCTTGTAAGCATTTTCTAAAATTTCTCCAATAACCATGTTATTTTTGAAATTTAAGAAATAGGGGCATCTGGGTGGCTCACTCCATTAAACATCCGACTTCGGTTCAGGTCATGATCTCACGGTTTGTAGGTTGGAGACTTGCATCGGGCTCTATGTTTACAGCTCAGAGCCTGGAGCCTGCCTCTGATCTGTATCTCCCTCTCTCTCTCCTACCCTGCTCGTACTCTGTCTCTCTCTCTCTCTCTCAAAAATAAATAAACATCAAAAACTTTTTAAGAAATGTATTTCAAGTATATAATAAATATAAAGTACTAGACATCTAAGATGTCTACAATAAATCTATATTACTTTTGAATCTTAAAAATACATTTAAAGCATTGAATAAGGCACCACATTCTAGAAGGAAGAACCTCTATTAGTCTTTGAAATCAGAGAAGTTCTATAATAATTTTTATATTTTTAGGATGACACAAATGCCAGCAAATTAAACACTAATTGATATTACATGTAAACCTGGTCTAGGAGGGTTTGGAAATGCCAACTCTATTAGTATTTACTTTTTAAAATTTCTTACATTGGTATTATCTATAGCATAACCATATAATTTGTCAGCTATAAGTGAAAGGGAGCACTATCAATAATAATATTGGGGTAACAGGCATAAACCTGGGCTATCTCAGGCAAACCAATGCATATGGTCACCCTAATTATCAACAATATCTTTTAGGACACAGACTGCATCTTACTGGTAATGTTCAATATTTCCTTTTAGAGAAATTAGGAAGCATAGTTTCTAAATGTATGCCACACATACTTTTCTTGAATCTCAGTAGGAGACTGGCTTTTGAGAAGACTAAGAGATATAATAACATTCTAATTACAAAAAATTTGCTTCCATAGATGAGATGAGGTGTTTCTTTTTTCCTAAAAGCAAAAGAGAAATACCAATATCTAAACAAGATGAAACAGGGAGCACATCTCAAACTGAGAAGCCCATACCCAAAGGCAAAAGAGGGAGATCCCTGTAACAAGAGAAAGGGATAAGAATCAAACAGCAATATCATGCAAGCAAACACTGTCAAACTGGAAAGGAAATCCCAGAGCAGGTTATTTATTCGAAAAGATGTTAAGCTACAAGACAGAATTCCTGAGCTTTGATAAGATAACAATTTTTTCCAGTGGCTTCCACTTTTGTCTTAGTAAGTTAACAGCCAGGGAAGCCAAGTGTCTAGGAGTTATCATGTTGAGCAATTTCTCTTCCAGGTTATTAGTCTCCTAGAGGGTTCTCCCACCTCCTGCCTGTCTTACTGAGGACCACTTCTCAATCAATTTCACCTGGCTTGTATCTAGTTACCTCAGAGCTAACTCATATGATGTATTAATAATTTCTATATGCTTAATTAATAGTTAATTTTGCTCAATGTCATATCCATGTTAATTTTTAAAAGGAGAAATCTACGTTTTAATTCAAATGGATTCATGAACTGAAGTTAGAACATGAAGGCTGGTGGGCAAGGGCTATGCTTAGGCAATCCCCAAATTACTAGTTTCCTTTTCACCTACCAGAGTACCTAGGCTATGAAAAATTAGGCTCAGTACAAATCCCTGATAGAGAAGAAACTCCCACATGCTTGGAAGCTTGAAAAACCACTGGACCACACATCCAGGAATCTGGATTTTAGTCCTGGCTTTGTCATAGACAAGCTGAAAAACTTATTTACAGTCTACCAGTGCCCTCATTTGAGATATTTGGCAGTTATTTGCCAATGATAACAATACAGTGAATCCTCATTATTCATGGATTCCATACTTGTAAATTCACCTACTCACAAGAATTTGTTTGTAGCCCCAAAATCAATACTCATAATGGTTTCACCATCATTCATGGACATATGCAGACCAACCACATATTGTAATCCTTCCATCCCCACATTCCCAGCTGAAGTAGAAAAAGGCAATGCTCTACCTTCTTATTTCAGCTCTTGCATTGTAAACAGGTGTCCTTTTCATGGTCAACTGAGTGCCATATTTTTCATATTTTTGTGCTTTTGGTGGGAGATTCTCTGTTTTGTTTTGTTTTGTTTTGTTTTGTTTTGTTTTGTTTTGTTTTTGAAAGAATATGTGTGGGGGGTGGGGGGCAGAGGGAGAGAGAAAGAATTTTAAGTAGGCTCCACGCCCAGCATGGAGTCCAACTCAGGGCTTGATCTCACGACCCTGAGATCATGACCTGAGCGGAAATCAAGAGCCAGACGCTTAACCAACAGAGCCACCCAGGCACCCCAAGATTTTCTGTTTAAGATGGTCCCCCAGCACAGTGCTGCAGTGTTGTTTCCAATTCCTGATTGCAAGAAGGCTGTGATGTGCCTTCTGGAGAAAATGTGTATGCTAGACGAGGTTTATTTCGGCACGAGTTGTAGTGCTATTGATTATGAATTCATTGTTAATGGATCAAAAACGTCATTAAATAAGTACCTTTAAACACACATAAAACAAGGTTATGTATTGATAAGTTGATGAATATATGACCAGAGGCTCCAATAACCTAACCTTGTATTTCTTTTCAGAGTAGTTGTTCTGTATTTGTTAATTCAGTGTTCATGGAGACTTTTATAGAACATAAATACCAAGAATAAAAATTAATTGTGCTTTATGGGAAGAAAATTAGAGAAAGAATATGGAGATCACTGTGGAGAAGAAAAGTAGAAAGGGACTTTTAATTTTCTTGTCCAAACACAGCTGTCTTCTAAACATTTACCACTGGTATAGTTATTATTAATTCAGTTATTTTTCAAAGGTGTGGTCTCCCTTGAAACTGAAAGAACCAGATTTGAGGTGGATTTTCATAGCATCGTTTAGGCAAAGAGAATGTAGGAGATAACATGCCTTCACCTGCCTTTGAGGGGCAGAAGTCTAGGAATCATACTCAGGTAATAGAGAAAAAGAAGAAGAAAGGAAAGAGAGAGGGAAGGAAGGAGGGAAAGGCAGACAGGGAGGAAGGGAGGGAAGGAGGAAGGAAGAGAAGAAAGGAAGAATAACAGGGCTAGTAGAAAGTCATGCTTTTAAATAAGCAGGGATACCTCAGAAACTAGTTAGAAAACACGTGACCCAACTGGCAATGTTGTAGTTAGAAACACTCAGTCAGCAACATAGCGTTTAGTAGGCTCCCCTCAAATCTTGACCAGCTCTTTATGAACTTAACTTGGTTGTAACCAGCCTCTACACACATCATCTTTCAAAAACTCAGACACTTAAAAGATGCAATCTCCACGAATACCAAACTACTGCCTCTTCTATAACTCACTTCTCTTAAACCCTGGCTGTGTTAATTAGGTAATGCTGGAGATAACACAAAATTAGGCAGGAAAACTATATGAGATGCATAAGCCATAGGCCTCCTGTCCAAACAAGCAAGGAAAGATTTAAATAAATGTTTTTAAACAAGCAATGTGACCCATGCCTTCCTACTCCATTACCTAATCACTCCCATTATTTGATAGATACATAAAGGATTATTTTCTAGATCTTAACATTTTCATCATATTATAGATATCACATTTTTAAATGTTTTTTCCAAGACTTACCCTTAAAGAAATAACCTCAAAGATTGAATATCATAGTTTCAAGTTTACTTTGGTTGCTACTCTTTAGTCTGGTTGATATGTGTCCAGGAAAGTGTATTTATTATTTTTTTTTAATTATGCTGTCTTAAAGCTGTTACATTACCACTGTTTACTAAGAAGGAAATCTCAATCTGAATTTCTAAAATCTATGGTTCCATCTACTGGCAACCTCCAGTACTGCATTATAATGCATTATATTTCAATCAAACTGCATGATTTTTACATGTGCTACCTTTTAAATTTTTTTAATGTTTATTTTTTTAGAGAGAGAGAGAGTGAGTGGGGGAAAGGCAGAGAGAGAGAGAGAGAGAGAGAGAATCTGAAGCAGGTCCCATCCTGTCAGCACAGAGCCTAACGTGGGGTTCAAACTCATGAATGGGGAGATCACAACCTGAGCCTAAGCTGGATGCTTAACTGACTGAGGGCAGGTGGGTGAGACCTTGAGATCTGCTTTTTAGAAAACAAGAAAGCTTGGGAATTAAAAAGCTGAAATTTTTGTTAAAGAATCTAGACAAAAACAAAACAATAATCCAAAACACAACAGGTAAACATAAAGAAAATAAAAGGAAGGAAATAACAAAAAGAAAATAATGAAGTAGAATACAAAGAATACTCAGTGATCATTGACACAACCAAATGCTAAATTTTTTTAACTAATAAAATATTTCCTGGACTAAAGAAAATGTAGTTTGTTTGCAAGGTAGGACACAACATTTTCTACATATGTCTGCATCTATTAAATTGAGCTTCTGATTATAATCTTCAAATATTTCTATGCCCTTTTCACTTGTCATCTTATTTTTACCTGTAAATATATCACCATAATCCTGCTTTAAGTATCTTTCTTCTTGTATTTTAGGTGCTTTTATTTTATGCTTTTGGATGTCATTTTTTTGAAAAAAAAAGTCATAAATGTGATCACTTATATCTCTGGGTACCAGTGTCTCTATTGACGAAATTGGGCAATTTAGAATCTCAGATCCTTTTTATGCATTTATTCTATGATTTTACACGTTTTGTTCATTTTACTAAAAGTCAGACACACAGAGAAGCTAAAACCATTTAGCTTCAAACACCATCACAATTTCTAACCAAAGCACAAAATTCAAGTTGGGGACCTAAGGCATTGCTTCCTCTCACTTATTCTTGTCCTTTGGAGAAATTACAAGTACATATCATGAGTACACCTCACTCATGTAAACTTTAGCTTAGTGAAACATGAACTGAAAAACTATTAAAATCCTATTTCCAGGTGGCCAATCTATTAAAGAACAGAACTCATCAGTGTTATCAAATAGCAACCTTTCATTTTTCAAAATGTGAAATCCCTGTGCATATTGGTTGCTAAAACAGGCATCAATTCTCTACCCTTCCCTGATCCACGTTCTTTCCAATATGTTTTTGCACCAGTTCCTCTCAACTCCCTACCCCTTGGATTTGAATTTGCCTTGTGATTCGCTATGGCCAATAGAATATGCCAGAAATTATATTGTGTTGGTTCCAAGCCTAGGCCTCAAGAGGCCTTGCATACTTCCATTATCTCTTGGACCCCTGCTTCCACCATGAGAATAAACCTTGATTAACCTACCTGAGGCTGAGAAACACGGAGCAGAACTGAACTGCCAGCTGACTGCAGGTGCATGCACACACAGACAAAATCACCCAAGTCAACTACCTAGCTGTCCCATAGACTCAAGAGAAAAATCAATGTTTGTTGTTGTATGGCACTGAAGTTTTCTTCTGTAGCATTATCGTGACAATAATTAACTGGGAAAGTTTTTCAACACATTTATTGCGCTGAGTGTAAAGTCACTTTTCATGAAACTCATTTATATATTTGTTTTTAACATCAACTTTTGTTTCTGTTTTGTTGGGTAAGATCCTTATTGACAGTTTTATGCATATTTTTTTGGTATACTCACTTCCATTTTTTAATTTTACTCTTTAATTTTTTACATTTTAGTTAGCTAATATATAGTGCAATATTGGTTTGAGAAGTAGAATTCAGTGATTCATCTCTTACATACAATAACCAGTGATCATCACAAGTGCCCTCCTTAATGCCCAGCAGCCATCTAGCCCATCTCC
>NW_026057578.1:31444321-31627362 GCF_023721935.1 Panthera uncia | reverse complement strand
CCCCTACTTCCCATATGTTTATCTGTTTGTTTTTTAAATGCCACATATGAGTGAAATCAACAGGTCTATGCATTTGTATTTAGTTTGTTTATGTGGCAGGGGAAATAATTTTTCTTCCTACTTTTCTAACAGGTGTTACATGAAGACTTAAGTTGAAGGACTGTGGTTACAGGATAATCATCTCTATCATTTATGTTCTCAGACATCTGATGGCCACAAAAGCAAATATAGCTACCCTCCTTGTTATGTGGATCAACAGAGTCCAACATAAACTTAGGGACCTAGCCACACCCACCACAAACATGCCTTGGACCAGCAAAAAAGCAGCCTCTTTTGAAAACACTCATATCTCTAGAAAGAACACATATATCATCATCCAAGCTCTCACAGGGAGCTCAATCTCAAAAAAAAAAATACAGTGGGAATGAAAGCAAGCTCGCTGATCTCCTGTATGATTTTCAAACATTAGTGAGCATCACACGATTCTCTATTTCATAACAAACACGGGCCACAAATTTAGATGTCACTAACCCTCTATGGAGTAAATAGTATTTTCCAAGTTGGAAAAGGGCGGTGGGGGAAACACTTGTTCTGAATAGACTTTTCAGAATAGAAGTTCAAGCAAGAATGAAGATTGGATTTACTTCAGTGTTGTTCCACAAATACCTACTATGCCTATCATTTTGATAATCATACATATTTTACATTATATTTCCATGAATAATTTTAAGTAGGACATACAGCAAAACGGAAGTAGAAGTAGGGTTGAAACCGATAACATAAACTACTTTTCATGTCACTCAGCTAATTGTTCTTACATTTTTCAAAATTAATTGCTAAAAAAATGAATGCATGTTGATTGTAGAAAATTTAGAAAATACAGGCAAGCAAAAAGAGAAATTAAAAATCACCCATAATCCCACCATATAGATTCATTTTATATAAATCTATACTTTTTCAAGACACATACTCTCATAAATATATTGCTAGTGAATTATTTCACCAAAATTGACGAATATTCTAAATGTTCATTTTCCCACTTAACATTATACTGAAAACCCTTCCTGTGTCATTAAAATGGTCTGACAAGATCATTCACTATATGGACATATCATCACTATACAACCAATTTCCTATTGTTGAACACTGAAGTCATTTAAATTTTTTCACTATTTAATCACAGTGCTGTGATGATCAAACATCTGTATAGCTGAGTCGTTGAGCACATCTATGATCCTTTGAATAAATTCCTTGAAGTAATCCCTAATAATATATTTTTCCAGCTAGTCTTAACAGCATTTATAAAACAATCCTTATCTCCCAGGGTTAGATTACATTTGTCATTGACAATCACTTTGGTGTTGCAATATTGATTCAAGTATTGCTCTCCTTGGCCCTCTGCCTTTCATGACTTAACCTCCTCTGAGTTGTTTACATTTCAAAAGGGCACTCTGCAAATCGGAGGAGCAGGAAAAGTTTCCTCTCAGCACCTCTCTTCCTAGTCACAGCATTATTTCTCCCCCCAAATCTCAAATCTTTAATGTTCTCATCAACCCCTCCCCTTAGCATATTAGAAATTTAGATTGTTAAATAATTCACAGTAAGTTTGAAATGCCTAAGGAAGTATAATGTGTTGTCTCTTCAGTGGTGCAAATATTATACATGAAAAAAATCTATTATCCAATAGAAATATGACTTCCAAGCATCAGAAATAGGCCTATTTAGGAAATTTAAGCAAAAGAGATCCTTCCCTGATATGCTCAAATCTATAGATTGTGTAGCATTAAGTAAAAAAAAAAGCAAGAGGCAAGTGTAAAACAGCAGGTACAATATGCTCCATTTGTGCCAAATGTTGGGGGGAAAGTGTGTGGGAGTATATGGTTATGAACTTTGCTCTTATAAAGATAAAATAACTCTGTAAAGATGCACAAGAAACAAGTAATACTTGATTTTGGAGAAGGAAACTAGGTGACTGGTAGATAAGAATAAGCAAAAGATACCCCTGAAATCTGAAATATAATGAAATACATTTATATATTTATATATTTCATTATATGTTGAGATGAAATATAAAACATTTCTTGCCTTAAAAATTCTATGCCTTTGCAAGGGTAATAAAAGCAAAAATAGGGGCACCTGGGTGGCTCAGTCAGTTGAGCGTCTAACTCTTGATTATGGCTCAGGTCATGATCCCATGGTCATGGAATCGAGCCCTGCATCAGGCTCCACACTGAGTGTGGAACCTGCTTAATATTCTCTCTCTCTCTTTCTCTCTCTCTCTCTCTCTCTCTCTCTCTATCTCTCTTTCCCTCTGCCCCTCTCCCACACTCATGTGCTCTCTCACTCTTAAAAAAAATAAATATAAATAAACAATTGGGACTACATCAAAATAAAAAGCTTCTGCACAGCAAAAGGAAAAAATCAAAACTAAAAGGCAACCTACTTAATGGGAGAAGATATTTGCAAATTACAAATCAGATAAAGGGTTAGTATTCAAAGTATATAAAGAACTGACACAACCCAATACCCAATAAACAAATACTCTAATAAAAATGGGAAGACATGAACAGACATTTCTCCAAAGAATACATACAGATGGCCAACAGACATATGCAAAGATGCTCAACATCACTCATCATCAGGGAAATGCAAATCAAAACTGCAATGAGATATCACCTCCACCTGTGAGAATGGCTAATATGAAAAACACAAGAAACAACAAGTGTTGACAAGGATGTGGAGAAAAAGGAACTTTCATGCACTGTTGGTGGGAATGCAATCGTGTGCAGTCACTGTGGAAAACAGAATGGAGGTTCCTCAAAAAGTTAAAAATAGAACTACCCTACGATCTAATAATCACACTAATAGGCGTTTACCCCAAATACAAAACACAAATTCAAAGGGATACATGCATCCCTATGTTTATTGCAGCATTATTTACAATAGCCAAATTATGGAAGCAGCCCGAGGGTACATTGATAGATGAATGGATAAAGAAGATATGGTATAGAGAACAAACTGATAGTTACCAGAGGGGAAGTGAGCTGGGGATGGGTAAAATAGGCATTAGGGATTAAGGAGTGTACTTGTGATGAGCACTGGGTGATGTATGGAATTGTTGAATCACTATATTGTACACCTGAAACTAATATACCACTGTATGTTAACTATACTGGAACTGTAAATTAAATCAAATCAAATCAAATTAAATCAACTCCTTTGAAAAGATTTTTAAAAAGAAGATGTGGTAAATATATACAATGGAATATTATTCAGCCATGAAAAGAATGAAATCTTGCCATTTGCAACTACATGGATGGAGCCAGAGAGTATAATGTTAAGTAAAATAAGTCAGAGAAAGAGAAATACCATATGATTTCACTCATATGTGGAATTTAAGAAATAAAACAAATGAGCAAAGGGAACAAAAGAGAGAGAGGTAAATGAAGAAACAGACTCTTAACTATAGAGAACAAACTGATGGTTACCAGAGGGGAGAGGGGGATGAGTGAAATAGGTGATGGGAATTAAAGAGTACACTTATGATGAGCACTGAGTAATGTATAGAATTGTTGAATCACTATACTGTATACCTAAAACTAATATAATACTATATGTTAACTATACTGGAATTAAAATTTAAAAATTAAAAATTTCTATGCCTTTGCATTACATATTCTAACATTTTTAAATTAAATTAAAAAACAAATTTCATGGCATAAACTGATACTTTGTGAATAGACAAATTATACAAAGCTTGAAAGGAATTTTTATGATAAATTATTTCAACCCACTCCCCATGCACCCAAGAGGAAGATAAGAACCAAGCTACCTTGGCCACAGAGGGTGTCACCTCACTTACAAAAAAAAAGTCATCAAATCAAAGTCAGCAGAAAAGGGGAGTGATTATTGGAAATGAAAAGGACAATGGGATAAAGTCCATTCTTCTCAAACATGAAGATCATGCACTGTCTCATTCCAATGATTAAATAAAAACTCTTTTCTTCTGTCCTGTCTATAGCAGCAATGCTCTGTTTATGATGGAATAAAGGGGTAAAAGACAAAAAGACTAATTGACAGATTATCCTGGCAGATAACCATCAGTATAAAAGAAGGGAGCATTCAGAAGATCAATTTTCAGCTCCCAAGACCATTTATTTCACACTTCTGTCATCTCTGGTTGCCTTTCCAGCAATCTGTCAACAGTTACTATCTGCCAAAGACACACATTTAGCATCCAAAAGGAATGATAAAGGATATCCAGCTTCTAACCTACGGAGTCTAGGTTTGGCTCTAAAAATAAAACTATTTGTAAATTCTCAAAGAATGACAAAAGCTAATCAGACCATTTTTTAAATGCACAATTTTTGTATTTCATAAAGCAAACGACTAGCATATGAAGATATCTGTTGGTGTCTTACCCATCTCAGTTCATAAGATTCAGGCATTTCTTCATTTGTGTATTGACCTCCTACTACAGAGGAGTGCTGGACTGGAGACAGATGGAAGGATAGGACAGGGTCCTTGCCACCAAGAAGATTTGGGGCTTATGGAGAAACACAAAGCAAAAAATTGTCAGTTACAATTTAATGTAACTCATAACCTAATAAAAGTGTACTTGGGACATTATGAGATCACAAAACAAAGGTAGATTTCAAACTAGCAGGGTAAAGAGAAAGCCTTCCAGAAGTGATGCTGAACTGGATTCTAAAGGCAAGCAGAAGTAGGAGCATGAAGAATTAGAGAAAGAACACCCAGTGAGGATTCTATTGTGGATATTGATTACATGTAAATAGTCATTTCATCCAGTCCTCAACCCACCCCTTCTCTGTACTAAAGGTCAAGGGCTGGTCCTTGCACACTGTATTTCCCAGGTTCTGTCAGTCCCTGAGATTCAGGACAGAGAAAAGGAGGGCTGAGAACTATATCAAAGGGAAAATAGGCCTGGGGCTATCACAACAGGTAAGCAATATATGCGACAGAATCATTAGGTTTGCTCAATGGGAGGCAGTGGCAAGGGATTGAAAAGCAGACAGAAAGGAGAAGCCAGGGTCTTTCTTCTCTGCCTTGGACAGCATCTCCAGGATAGCCAAAACCTGTAGTGACAGCTGCTTCCACTGAAGAAACCCAACTCAGGTTCCAGATTCTAATAATTGATCCCTCAAAACAAACTCCCCATCCTCTCTACCTCTCTCCCTCTCTCCAAGTGATGGTAAAGGATTCTTGCTGTTGCTAATCTCTAGGGTCTTCACTGATCCTTTTGGTTTCTCAGCTCTTCCATAACCTGTGCCAGCAATTTCCTGCTATTATTATTCCTTGTATCACTAAAGTCCCTCTGTTTTAGATACTCAAGATGTTTCCTGGTAAAATCTTGAAAGATTAACTATCCAGCTCCCTGCAGAATCTGAGCTTCTCAAGGACAAGAGTGGTCTTTGAATTACTTTGCCCCCCAAACCTAAAGAATCTGACACACCAAGAAAATAAAGAAGCACAGGGATGGAGGATGATATAGAGGGAAGAGAGAAATGAACAATAAAAGTTAAGGATGCCCTCATTTTCAGGCCAATGGAACTACAGTCTTTAACAGCCATATTTATTTATGTGACATCCTGACCCATCATAAGCATCAGCATCCTGCATGACTGAGGAATGCCTAGTTCATGGTGAGAGGAAGACGTGACCTTGAAAGATCTTTTCAGTTGATGGGTCTTTCTGTGATGCGGACATCTCCTACCCTATTAAGAAATGGAGGAAAGTCCCAGATGAGTTCTTGATTGACCAGAACTCAAAGCAAAATCCGGCAGCTGCTAAAATCTGGCCTTTTACTTATGTTGTGTACACTTCCCTAATGTGAAGATAAGCTCATCTGTATCATCCACACTCTTGATGACAAAAATGTACCTTGTTTATCAAGGCAGGCCATCCACTCACTGATCAAGTTCAAAAGTCTGGTACTTAATACGCATATTCCGTTCATCCTATTTCCATTCTGCCTCGAGAAGCAGAGGAAAGAATAATCAAACTAAAGCAACAGTGTACAGCATGAAGGCACATGAAGATATTGAGTCTTCTGAAATGCAGGAGTAAAACATAAGGATCATGTCCATCCCACATCAGTTTCCTGTCTACACTGTTTATTTTTAAGCAGTAAACATACTTGGAGGTAGTGATGTAGCCTCTAGAAGAATTACTAAGAAATCAGACACAATTTCTGCAAATATTCAGAGGGGTATTGATGTGACATTCCAGACACAGTGTGAGCATTCTTTCTTTTTTTTTTTTTTTTTTTTTTTTTTGGTAGGGGACATATTTTTGTTGGTTTGTGAAAAATGTGTGTTAGTTTCTGGTGACAGATTGGTGGTCCTTGTCCAACATTACCAGAATAAAAGCATGAATATTTTTGTTAATTTTGACTAACCACATCTCCAGTTTTGTAATGGAAGGTTTTTAAAGTATTTTCTTGGTCATAACCAAGAAAATCATTTATTTTTTTCAGAATCATTTAATACCTCTCCCATGCATCTTTTTTTCCCATCTCTACTTTGTATTAAATGATGCTCCAATGGACTTTGGCATTATTTGGGGCTTTCCCAGAAAGTATAAAATGATCCAGGAGTTTGGAAGCCTACAAACATCTCCTCTGTGCGTGTCAAGTCCAAGTCAACAGACAATAGGGACCTGAGGTCATACCAGACCTTCACTGTCAACACAACTATTGAAAAGGCCACCTACCATGACTTTTATTAATCCTATATGACTTTACTTGGATTTAGATGGTATAAACCTTTATTTCCTAATCTGTAAAATGGTTTACTCACATAGGTGTAAGAAAAACAAAATGAAAATGTAAATACTAAAGAGCTCTGAAAAAACTAAGTATATTATACATAAGGAAAATATGATGATTATATCAAAGCCATCAATTGCCATTAATCATGTTGGCCATGTTACTGTACTAGTCTAAGGCCTTGGGTTTTTCTCTCTAAAATTGAAATAATACCATATACCTCATGGGTAAGCATGGGACTAATTGAAATACCGTACGCAAAGCTCTTTGTTCTGTATGTAGTGTATAGTAATCACCAAAAAATGCTAGCAAACATCATCAGTAATAATAATAGAATGGCTGGCTCATATTTTTTGAGTACTTACAATGTGCAAACCACTTTGACATATACAAATAAATATGGGACATACCTCCTAGCTTTGAGAAATTTACAAATTCTTAAAAAAGAATGTCATGTATGCATCAAGGTGTAATAATTTACTACAATATATCTGGGTGAGGCAGATGAGAAGGCATGAAGAATTTCAGAGCCACCAGGATGTTCTAGAGGGACCACAGGGCTCATGAGCAAAGACTTGAAGTTGTCAAGTTGGAGCAAGGGGATAGAGCCTTTCTACCTCCATTTCAGTCTTTGGATGTGGGTCACCTAGGAAGGGATGTGTCCTTGGACAAGGCAGCTTTCTTCAACCAAGGCTCTGAAAGAGTTCTGATTATTGATGTCTATCTTAAGGCAGCACTTCCAGCAGCTATAGGAATAAGTACTTCATTCATGTCAGTGGATCTGACGGGCTCAACACAGCATCCACACATGAGCCCCATGAATATTTCAGAATAACCCTGACTGATTCAGGAGTCCTCCTGACTGGGATAGAGCTAGCCCCCCAAATCCTTCTTGGTCATCTCCAAATTGGAGCAGCAATGAGAGACCCCTCAGAACCATCCAGAACATCCATGTCACTTTAAAGTCTGCTGTGCCCAGAAAAGTCCTCACCTACCCCAGGAGTGAATACTCAAAGATGACTCTGAAAGTTGGTATGTCCCCAGACAATCCAGTGTAGATCAGCTCTCAGGTTGAGAGAATCAGGAAAGTTCTGTTCAAATCCCACTACCTGCAGAAAATTGAAATTTGGTTCATTACAAGCAAATTCCCTGAACACCAAGCCACCAAGTGAGCAATTCTCTAGTTCAATTTATATATATATATATATATATATATATATATTTGACAAAATTTTATTTTGTGTTCATATTGTCATTTTAAAGGAAGTCTCTGCTTCTTCTTTCCACTAGTGCAGCTGGGGGCTAAAAGATAAAGAGAAGGAGAGACTGTGGACCAAATATGGGGCAAAGATAATCTTTATTACATTCTTGGACATACATACATTTGAATATATAAAATTATCAAAACTGTGTTTTTGTACTTCTTCCCAGGCATCTACAGGTTTTGCTTAATTTACTTTCAACAAATCGGCCTGCCTGCTTCCCCTACAAACGTATGCACACTGGCAGTGAGTCATGGAACCCTATAAATCAGAGTTGGAAGGGATGTCAGAATCCTCTTACCCAATTAAGCCAACTGCTGCATGAGTCATTGAGCCCCTACACACATACCCCTGGTGAGGTCATATGTGAGCTCTTGTGGCTACCACTCCTGTCTGGGGGCAGCAATGACCTTCAGGGGCACCCTTGGAGCCTTGAAGAACACCCCCACCAAATCCAGATGCTGTTTCCAAAAGTGGTGTAAGGAGCTCTCCTACGTACCCAAGTCTCCCTGACCCCTGATTAAAACATTCCAGGCTCCTCCCAGAAATCCCTCCTGCATGGTTTCCTATCCCTTTACTTCCCCAAATGTTCACCTCTGAAATTCTTCTACTATATCAGCTCTCTCTTACAGAGTTGGTTCTCTGCCATATCTTGTTTTACTACTAAAATAACAAATTTAAAAAATATTATAAAATATATATTTAATATACACAAATATATAAAAATAATTTTTTAATATTTTCTGAAAAAAACTTAGAAACCACAGATGAACAGAAAGAAAAGTATCGATGATCCCTAACAGTCATCTGCTGCTTTTGCTCTCCCTCTTTCTTTGCTAAGAGCACCAGTTTCCCATCAAAGTGTTGCACCCTCCTCCAGCCAAGAATGGTCATGTGAACCAATCTAGGTCAAGGATTTTGACTCTTGAAGGAAGGCATGTAAGGACTGAAAAATGCTTGGAGCAGATAAATTCCAGGACAAGGGGCTCTCCTTTATTTCCCACTCCCCATATCTAGAAGCTCCTTTTTTATTTAAGTTTATTTATTTGGATAGAGAGAGAGAGCGTGAAAGCAGGGGAGGGGCAGAGACAGGCGGGGGCGGGGTGGGGGAGAGAGAATCACAAGCAGGTTCCATGCTCAGCACAGATCCTGCCACAGGGTTCAATCTCACAAACCATGAAATCAAGAGCTGAAAGAAATCAAGCTGAATTTCAAGCTGATTTCATCCTGAGCTGAAATCAAGAGTCCAACACTCACCGACTGAATCACCCAGGCATCCCATGGAAGCTCCCTTAGATAGTGACCTTCTAGTGCCTAAGTGTTGGGCTTTCCCTCAAGTATGTGACCTGCTTCACAGCTTCCAGGACACTCTATATTTACTGAAGTTCCCTGGAGTTATTGTTTGACTTAAGCATGATCCTAACACCTAGAGATAGCCAGCAGTCAATATGTTATGGGTAACATCCTGACTTTCTTCTTTGTAAGAATTAAAAGAGAGAGAAAGAGAGAGAGAGAGAGAGAAAGAGAGAGAGAGAGAGAGAGAGAGAGAACTGTTAGGTGAAAAGGGAGAAAGGCCAGAGACAGGTTCTATAGAGAACCTGTTCTATGTTCTATGTTATATTGTTCAATATAAACTACTTGATATGTTCATTTTTTATTGAACAAAATATGGTGACTATATTGCCATGGTCTCCCTCTAAAGTCTTTTTTTTAAATCATGGCCATAAAGTAAAGGTATAACCCAGTACTTCATAAATACTAATATTAAATAGTAAGGTGCACCCTCTACTCTCCAGTAACTCGCAACTTGGTCAAAGAGTTACTCGTGTACACAAACAACAAAGAAATGTCTACAAAGAGTTTTCCACCAAACAAGGCTTTAAGCAGAAGCTTCATGGCTTGAGAAGATGGGAATGGGTGCTTCCTCCAGGAGGCCAGACCCTGCCATCCAGCCTGCCATCAGCTGTGCAGGCCTCACCTAATCAGCCCACCCCTCACCCCCTCCAGCAGCAGCTGTGTTGTCAGGTCTAGCCCCCCTCTGATCTGTCACCACCATGAAACATGGAACTTACACCTTCTGAGATTCAAGTGAGATGAGAGGAGAGAAAATTGAACTTTGGCCCTTCAGAGCTTCCTGGCCCCACAGGCTATCTCTAGAACAAGGGAGATTTCTAGGAGAATCAAGTCGCACCTTGTCCTGACACTCAACTCACAAAGTGCTGGGGTGCTGGCTCATATCCAGTATGAAGAGAAAACTTCGATGCCCACAGGCGTCCAAAAGGGAGGAGGCAGGAGGTGGGACAGCAGGAACAATGACCAGAACCATGAGTAAGAGAGTGGCTGGTTATAAGCAAATGTCCTAGGGATATAATAAAGAATCTTCTATAGGACTCTCTTAGGACCGCCTTAACTCCTCCCTTCCTTTCACTGCCCACATACCCCTCAGTGTGACCACCCACCCAAAGCATGTCCCTAATACTTAAGTGTATCTAGGGTGGCTAGAACAGGTCAGATGGTGCCTTCTGAAGACCTTTAGTGTCCAAGCCACTTTTTGCCTTAAGTTGGAAAAACTTGAGAACCTTCTGCCACCTGGCATCGAGATGATACTCAATGAACTCCCAATGTCTGTTCAAACAGCCAGAAAACTGAAATTACATGGATTTCTAGAAAGTAAGTCTTCCAAGTTTGGCTGGATGTGGGAGTGCACACCTGAGGCAGCTGGCTCTCGATCAGAATAGACTTCCAGCCTCAAACCCTCCCTCCAGAGAGCTGCAGAGTCTCAGAAATCCCCAAACTGTCCTGGAGTCTAGGAGTGGCAGCCCAGACATGAGGTTTCTTACAGTGGCTAAGGGCAATTGAGCTGGAAGGCAGAACAGATTCAAAATCTAGCTGTATTATCTTGGGAGGATTATTCATATTTCTTATTGCCATCTGTCAAATGAGCACAATAAGAACCCTACCTTATAGGTTTATTTTGAGGTTTCAATGAAGTGGAATGTGTAAGGTTCAATGCACAAATACCTGGAATATAAGGAAATCTAATAAATAAATAAAGCTTAATAAATTGCCGCTACTATTACTAATTTTTTCTATGTTCAGGCCTGCAAAAGGTCCAAAATA
This sequence comes from Panthera uncia, assembly GCF_023721935.1. Lineage (NCBI taxonomy): Eukaryota > Metazoa > Chordata > Mammalia > Carnivora > Felidae > Panthera > Panthera uncia. Next base: position 31,616,193 of record NW_026057578.1, on the reverse strand, counting down.
TGAAGTCTGTTTTTCCTACCTCTTCCTTACCCAGTGCAAATGTCATAAATCAGCTCTGTCGAATAGAAGACAATAACGTGATGACAATAATGTGCTATATCTGCATTATCCAGTACAGTAACACGAGCCACATGGTGGCTAGTGAACATCTGACATGTGGTTAGAGTGACTGAGAAACTAAATATTTTACTTTAGAGCATTTTAATTCATTTGTTTCAATAGCCATGTGTGGCTAGTGGCTACCTTATTAGACAGTGCAGCCCTACATAACCCAACAAGATGCGACAAGGCTTTCCAAGTCACAGTGATAGGGATTAAATTCCAAACTAAAGTTAAAAGAGACCACCAATGGCTTAAGCAACTGATAGATCTTTTCCAAGGACTGGGAAGGAGCAAGGATGGCACCAGGTGTTTGAAAGACTGTGCAGGGAAAGGAAATGGCCAGAGGGGGCAGCCAGAGCATCCGTCCTGGATCCAATCCACAGAGGGCCTGCCTTGTGGACAGCTGGCTGGTGCAGGAAAGATGGGGTCTCTGTGTTTCCACATGTGGTTAATCTCTTGGGGCCAAGGTGGCTGTTCTTGCTATCAGGCAGATTAACTGTATATTTATGGCCCTGCCTGGAGAGTCCAAAATAAGTCGTAAACAGTTCCAAACAGCATAGTCAGATCCTGTTGAGGGCCTGCTTTTTTTGTATACAAGACAGCAACTTGTTATAAACTGCTAAAAGAGTGGAGGCAGGGGAGGATGGGGGAAGGAAACAGAAAAGGCCCTCTCTTCTTAGGATGCAATGCAGAGTGATAAGGTGAGTGGGTCCCAGGCTTGAGAACAGACGCCCTCTTGGCTCTGCACTTTGGACAAAATGAGGAACTTGAGATGATACAGGGGAAGGAATGATAGCTGGCAAGGAAGCAGCTGCCAGCACGAAGGCACTTGGAACTGCTCTTTTATCAGGAGCAGCTGTACGTGATGGATGCAACCTCCAATTTATGTGTCTGCTTGTCTTGCTTTGACTTGGGAACTAAAAAGCAAATCATTTAAAAAAGAAAGAAAAAAAGCCACTCTTGTTTGACTGATTAAGAATTTTGTTCCTGAACAAGTCTCAAACAGCTTCAAGAATGCTATTATGAGGATTCTCCTCATTAAGAAATTGTGAAAGACAGCTGTTACAATACGACCTCTGGTAACAAAACATGACACGTTTACCTACACAACCATCAGATGCCATTTCAGGGCTAATTAGTGGAAATCCAAATTCTCCTTTTATTAATGTTTATATTTTTGACAAAGAAATTCCACTTTTAGGAGTTTACCCTAAGGGAAAATTTCAGAGGTATATACAAACATCTGTGCGCCTTGATGTTTGTATATATCTCAATGCACACAGATGTTTGTTACAGTGGTATTAATAACAAAAGAAACCAAGAAAATATTTCAAAATATTTGTGGAGCTAATCTTTGGATAGTGAAATTAATAATTATATTTACCTTCCCCTTTGATACCTTTCTGAAGTTTCTAAAATTAGTATGACAAAATCAGAAGCATTCTGCATTTCATAGCCTCCCAGCAGCCAGGAGAATGAGAAGGATCTAAGGTCACCTAGACTGATAATAATCACTTCTTGGAACTTTCTGAGCTGAGTTTTATTTTCTGACCCACGGAACACAACAGTTAATTTCATTTACAGCCTCCTGGCAAATTTAAAGTCACTCCAGACTTCCAGAAGAGTTCCTCAACATTCACCAATAGATTTTATTTTCCCCACATGTACAAAAGAAATGGGCTTCCCCCAATGTGTTTATGTGCAGGTTAAGAGGGAAGTATTTCTTTTCATACCATTAGAGTCCTACAGACATTCTTTTTCTATTCCCAATTCTCATTAGTCATAATTGTCCCTTTGCCTTGTTCTGAGCTACTTTCCAACAAGAAATATGGAGGATGTAAACTTCATAAGTCCAGGGACTTTGTGTTGCTCAATGCTATAACTCCACCACGTAAAACAGTGTCTAGGGCATAGTAGACACCAAATTCATCCTGAAGCAATAGATGAGGGATGGATGGATGGATAAATGAATAGATGGGTGGGTGGGTGGGTGGGTGGATGGATGGATGAAGATATTGTCAAAATGAACAAAACTTTAGTTAAATCACTAAGTTAAATTCTGCACCTTGGCCAAGGCCCTAAAACAAAGTGAGTTTTTTGGACAAAACATAACAAATGCAAATCAATAAATAAGCTAAAACACACAATAAGACTAAAAATAAGGAACTAAGCAGCCCTTCTTTATTTAATTTAGCAAATCACCATAACACTTTGAGATAATCAATCATACTTTGTCTAGAGTCAATAATCTTAGTATTTAACTCACCGTTTTTCTTCTGTTCTACCTCATGACCTTTCTGTTGCCTATAATGGCAGATTTTATTTTCCAAAAATGCTTGCAACAATGTCTTCCATTCCATATCCTCTTCTGAAATGTTACCTTGCCCTTCCCCCATCTAGAGGTAGAGTCTATTACTCCACCCCTGGAATCTGGGCACATCTTGTGACTGCTTTAGCCAAAAGACTGAGGAAGTGATGAGCTGCCATGTCTTCACATAGTCTGCTGGAAAGACCCCCATCAAGAGGCTCTGAGACCATGTCGAAAGAGAGAGGGACACAGCTGAGCCCAGTCTTCCAGACCTCCCTGCCAATGCACAGGCATGTGAGTGAAGCCACCATGGACCTTCCAGGAAAACCCAGCCACTAGCTGAATTTCACCATGTGATCCTGCTCAACACCACACTGAGCAGAAGAATCACTCTGTTGAGCTCACCCAAATTCCCCCACAAAGGTTTTGGTGTAGGTTGTTACACTGCAAAAAGTAACTGGAACATTTACCTTTAATCATATTGCTATACTTCCACCAAGAGATATCCTTAAGTCATTTAGTTGAAATGGGAAGATAATTTAATGGAGAAATTCACTTTTTTCACAATTGTAGGCTTATTAGAGTGAGAAATCAGTGGTCTTCTCTCCTCACAAATCCCTCCACTCCACTCCCCTCAAAATGAGAGTGGTGTTGGGGAGCAAAGCAAACTTTGCATCTTGAAAGTCTGTGGTGTTCCTTGTCTCCAGAATAAAGAGGTTCTTATTTCCATCAAAAGGTGGAGAGTCTGTACCCTCCTTTGAACATGGGTGGACCTTTGTTGCATTATGCCGGTGCCATACTGTTTTGATTACTGTACCTTTGTAATGTGTTTTGAAATCAGGAAGTATGCAACATCCAGCTTTTGATTCCATATGAGTTTTAGAAATTTTTTCTATTTCTTTTTTTAAAATGTCATTGGGATCTTGATAGGGATTACCTTAAATCTGTAGATAATTGTGAGCAGTATGGTCATTTTAATAATATTAAGTTTTCCAATCTGTGAACATGAGATGTGTTTTCATGTATTTGTGTCTTCTTTAGTTTGTTTAAGCACTGCTTTATACTTTTCAGTGTACACATCTTTCACCTTCTTGGTTAAGTAAATTCCAACATATTTTATTGTTTTTGATGCTATTATAAATGGGACTGTTTTCTTAATTTCCTTTTCAGATGACTAATTGTTAGTTGTTATAAAAATACAACTGATTTTTGTCTGTTGATTTTATATCCTGCAACTTTGCCGAATTTCTTTATTAAATATTTTTTCCCTTAGAATCTTCAGGTTTTTCTACATAGAAGATCATATAATCTGTGAACAGAAATAATTTTTTCTTTTTTTCCAGTTCAGATGCATTTTTTTTCTTTTTCTTTCCTAATTGCTCTGGCTAGTACTTCTAGTACTGTGTTGAATAGAAATGGCAAGAGTGGATATCTTGTCTTGCTCCTGATCTTAGAGGAAAAGTTTTCAGTTTTCCACTACTGAATATAAAGTTAGCTGTGAGCTTTTCATATATTGACCTTTTTATTTTAAATTTCCAATGACTTCCCTGCTTTGTCCTACCTATGGACATCTGGAATTATGAAGAATGGTAGAGTTTGATTAATGCTTAACTTCAGTTACACTCCTTCCTAGTTTTCAAGTTTGGACCTTTTCTCAGTAGGTGTTGATAGAAAGAGAAGAATTCCAATTCCTTTACTCTTCTCTTTGAAAATTTTTTTTGAAAACTATGATATTTAAGAGTGCCATATAATTTCATAGCCCTGTTTTATTAAAATATACAGAAACATGACACATTAAAGGAGAGTCTACCTAAACTGGTGTAAGTTTGTCTTGACACCATTCATTCCTTGGGAGTTGGTGTATTTGTTATGCAACTCAAAATACTAGGCTAATTGTTGACCTATCAATAGTGCAGCTGCAAGCTGAAAAAACAATCAGGTCCCCAAAGGACAGCTTAAAAAAATATAAAAGTACATCATTTGTAGCAGGCAAAGTGACTAAATTCAGCCCCATAGGAAAACTCAAAGAATTTGACCCATTTTTTTTTGGTGGGGGGGGGGAAGCACTTTTCCTCCTTAATAGGACTATGTCTGAAGGTTTAATGTGCAAACGTGATTAATGTAATTACATGAATACTAAACACAGAAGAAAACTGGTTGATTAATATTATGATGGAGAACTCATCTTTGTCCACACACCTCATGATTTGAGGTCCACATTATCTAGAAATTCACTATTCAGCATAACATATAGCTATTAAGCCCTAAACTATGGCTAGTACTACTAAGAAACTGAGTTTTAAACTTCATTTTACTTTATTTAAATTAAAATTTTTTAACTTATGATGGACTCAATTATTGGAAAACTTTTAAGTATGTTAGAACAAGTTTGTGTGTGAATCTACTTTCTCAACCATAAATTTTTATAAATTCAAATCACATATTTCTGGTATAAATTTAGGGCCCAAATTGAAATATATTCTAAGTGGAAAATTTATACCAATTTAAAAACTTCAGTATGACAAAAAGAACATAAAATAATGCACTAATAATTTTTAATATCTATTACATTTTGAAATGATAATATTTGAGACATACTAAATTAAATAAAATATATGGTTGAGATTTAATTTACCCATTTCTTTTTACTTCTTTTAATGTGGTTGTTAGAAAATTTTACCTTACATGTGTGGCTTTCATTATATTTCTATAGGAGCCTTGAACTACAGAATGCTCTTAGTTCAACAATTAAGTTTTGGAATGGGAATCCAGTCAACGAATAAAAGATTCCATGCCTTGTTTTTTTAATTAACCCTGTATTGTCTGAACAGGCATCAACTGAATTTTTAACTCTCATTCAAACTTTTATATGTGCCTGACATGCTCCCAGTATTATGTTAGTTACTAAGGGTGTAAAAAGAAAAATCACATCCCCAGCGTTCCAGCATCTTAGAGTTTAGTAGGCAGTGACCAAGTAAACCAAATTTGGAACAATATGATAAGTTACGAAAAGACACATCATGGAGGACGTGGAAATGCTAAGACTCACTTGACTTGGCCAGCAGGAGGAATGGGAGGAAAGATCCTGGAGACAAGGACAGTTGAACTAGGGATTGTTCATGGTATTTTTTTTTTTTTTTTTGCTGTCTTCCTTTTTATTGATAGTCTATGTACAGAGCCCAAGTTGTAGGCATATTATAAAGACATGTTTTATTGATTATTCCTCTCTGAATAGATTCACAGCTATTTGGGCATACAATTTGTTCAAATATAATGAAGAGAGGAGATGGGAGCATGTATTGGTGGAATCTGAAGTTTCCATTTAGGGTTGTTCTCTCAAAAACTCAATGTGTTCTCTGCTCTTAGGCATCTCCCCTCAGCATTCAGGATTTTCTGCTTGGAGGTAAGAAGAACATTGCAGAAAGTAAGAAAGCACAATCAAAACTATTAAAGTTATAGCAAAAGCACTCAGGAGCTAACTTGAAGATGCGCTTGCTGGCCAAAGATGGAACAATTTGAATACCAATAAAGATAATACATAATACATAGAACAGATTAAAACACAAGTGTTTAAATAAATGAGATTTAAAAATACCTAACAGACTAACTAGCCATCACTGGAGAATGCTAAATCAAAGAAAAGACAAATAAAAATAAAGGAAAAGAAACAAGCACTTACCCTGTCTTTTCTATATATTGTAGCAGCATACAACAAAATAGCAGCTATTGAACTATTCCACCTAACAAGTAAAGAATGAACGATATAATATCATTGTTTTGCAAGCCCCAAGAAATTAATGGATCTGGTCATTAAGCATCAATGGCAGCTAATATCACAGAAGAGACCACCAGATACTTGTGCCAACTGAGAGATGAACCATCACTTCCTATGCAATGTCTTGACAAAACCACCAAAGTAGAGCTGATTAAGCCCCCTGATGCAACTTCTAATTTCAGGAAATTCAAGGACATAGGAAACTGTTAAACCACACCATAGAATGTAATGAAGAAAATCCATTCAGGAGCTCCACAGGACAATCTGTTTTTTTCTACAAACACATTTTAAAGGAAAAAGGAGAGAGAGAAAGAGACATCTGTAAGGAAGAACTTACAGATTAAAAGAAATTAATGACATATATACACAAATCACAGGGGTCTTATTTAAATTGTCTCAAAAAACTGCAAAAAAAAACAATTATAAGAATATTGTGGATTGGATATTTAATGATAGTAAGAAAGTTTTGTTAATTTTATGTGTGTAGATTTTTTAATCCTTTAGAGATACTGAAATACCAACAGATGGAAAATTTGATGATGGGGCTTGCTTCAAAATAGTAGGGGAGGAGAGGAATGGGTAAGTATATAAATGAAACAAGATTAGCTCTGAGTTCAGTACTGAATTGCATATACGAAAGTTAAGAGAGATCTTAAAAGTTCTCAACACAAGAAAGAAAAATTTGTAACTATGTGTGGTGACAGATGTTCACTAAACTTAATGGGTAATCATTTCACAGTATATAGATATATAAAGTCATTATGTTGTACATCTAAAACTAATACAGTGTTATATGTCAACTATATCTCAGGGAAAAAAAATGATTAGCCATGAGTTGATGACTGTTTAAGCAGGATGGCAGTTACATAGAGGTCCATTGTACATCCTTTCTACTTTTGTGTATGTTACAAATTTCCCATTAAAAAATTGTTTCATTGGTTTTAGTGAGGTTTCATTGTCTTGCTGCTGGGTGAGGACCAGGCATGAATTCCTCAAGGGGCTGCATTCCCCCAAACTACAAAGACACCAACAAATTCTTTGCTGTTTTCAGTACAAAAAACCCAGACACTAAATTTTTTAAATTTATTTATTTTAGAAGGAGAGAGAGAGTATGTGTATGTGAGTAGGGGAGGGAGGGGCAGAGAGAGGGAGACACAGAATCTGAAGTGGGCTCCGGGCTCTGAGCGTCAGCCTGTTGTGGGGCTTGAACCCACAAACTGTGAGATTATGACCTGAGCCAAAGTCGGACACTTAAGTGACTGAGCCACCCAGGTGCCCCCCAGATACTTAATTTTTAAGTCACCTTCTTATATCATCAATGTTAAAAATGGTGATTACATGACAGCCCACTAATTAAATGCAATGTCATCAAAATGGTAGATATTTGCAAATGCATCTACCCAAAATGACCGATAATTAAACAAAATTTTTAAAAATGGAATCTGAAGGGGTTTTGTACTGATGAACAGGGCTGAAAAAATGTATACCTCCCCAGTTGGTCTCATTTTAAATTTGTGACCACAGATGTCAACTGTCAATCTGTAATCAAATTATGCACACCTGGTTCATTTTCTACTCTCCTGCATGCCTCTTATGGGTTACATTGAGTTCTAACCCCCCATAACTAGAATGTGACATGATTTGGAAACAGTCTTTACAGAGGTAACCAAATTACAGTGAGGTCATTGGGGTGGGATATAATCTAATATGACTGGTACCTTTATGAAAAGGGAAAATTTAGGAGTGCCTGGGTGGCTCAGTCGGTTAAGCATCCGACTTCGGCCCAGGTCATTTTGCTTTCTGGTTGTTACTACTGATAAATTATTCATGCTCCTATCTTCAGCAAATCCCTCATTTTGTTCACTACATCCCATCTACCAGGGATGGCTAAAAAATCCAAAGGCAGAGACAAGAAAAAAACATAAATTGACCTCATTAACCCCATTTTATGGATATGGATATTAAGGTTTAGATCTTCAGCATAACTCAGCAGCCATGAAGTGGAAGAAGCAGGACTAAAATCCAGATGTGTTTAGTACCAAAAATACATGCTTTTCTCTAGGAATGATGCTCAGCATCACTGGGGATGCTTATTTTAAATGCATCCAGAAAGAAAGACAGAGACAGACAGACACACAGACACAGGTTTGCGTGAAATGTTCTAGGTCTTACCACACAAGAGTTGAAAGTGAAGATTGAAAGGACTTTAAAGTGAAGGAGGTTAAAGAGAGTATTGGCCTGATATGAGAAAATCTGCCTGAAATAAAATTAAGGCATGAGCAGAAACACACACATACACTTACATGCAGCAAAAGAAGATCTTAGCACAGGTATAATCTCCATGAAAGCAACAAAGAAATAACGAGGATAAAGTATGGGGACCTTATGGTGACAGAATCAACCCAAAACTATTTAGTAGCTGCATCTAAGGGTTAGGAAGAGAGGGTTACAGCTTGTACTGATGTGTGTAAATGTTCATAACTTGTATTTAATCTAAGGGGGGATAGGGTTTGGCATTGGTACTACCCACTTCTTCTATAGTTGCCTTTGCCCTAAGATTTGTAAAGTGTCTCTGGCATGAACGGAGAATTGTATTCTAGTCAAATACGCAGATTACAGTAAGATCACTATACAACTGGTTAAATTATTTTAAGAAATAGTCTATGATTAAATATATATAACACTAACCATAGCTAAAATGAACATAACTTAATCCATTATTGTTGTTGCTGTTCATTCCATAAGCATTTGTGATTTTGCAATCATCAATAGTATTACCATTTATCAGTACACAAAATAGACCTTCTAGACATGCTTGTTGAATAAATGGAAATAAAACCAGAGTTTCCTCATTAAATTCAGGGATTCTACAGGGAAAAAATTAAGTGCTCTGTGAGCCAAAACAGAAAATCATATAATAACAGAACAAGAAGGGAGAATAACAAAAAGAAAATTTAATTCTGTATATGACATGTATATATTGCCAATAAACAAAACTTCAAAATAGAGAAATGGGGGGGAGGGAATATAACTTCAGATGGGTTTTAACAGGGAACTTAAGCCTGGTATTTATTGGGAATACTGATCATCAAACTATTTGTAGGAGAGTTTAAACATAAGAAAGGGGTGGTGGTGAAGGACAAATTGAAATCAAATTAAAGTCACAGACTCTGCCAAAGTGGCTAATAATTGGCCAGCCCTGCAGTGAGAAGGGACCAGTGGGTCTTCTCCCAGCGATCTACAACAGCAACTTTCTTTTTTTTTTTTTTACTTTTTATTTTTCAACTGTGGCAAAAAAAAACCAGGAACAGAAACAACCGCACAACATAAAATTTACTATTTTAACCACTTCTAAGTGTACAATTCAGTAGTATTATGTATATTCATATTTTTGTGCAACCAGCAGAACTTTTTCATCTTGCAAAGCTGATACTCTATACTCATGAAATAATAATCCCTCATTTTCCCCTTCCCAGGTTCCCCTGGCAACCTCCATTCTTTCTGTTGCTATGAATTTGACTACTTTAGATACTTCATATAAGTGAAATAAAACAGTCTTTTTTTTTTAAAGAAGGGGGTGATGATCAACTAACAATAAAATGTGGTTCATGCTAGGGCTGCAAATTAGTTTTGAGGTGCTGGCAGGGGTGAGCTTGTTGGCAGGGTTTTTTCAAGATGGACCTTGTGCTGGGTAAACATTTGAGCTATGTAGCAATTCTCTAGGTAACAGAATAGGGAAGAACATTTTAGTTCATAGAACTGCATGGGCATTGAATGCAGGTTAAGTTGTAACAAAGAGCAACAGAACTATGCTGACTTAAAGTAAATACAAGTATACTTAATTAAGAGCTGGTTTGTAGATGAAGCCTTTGTTGGCGATTTAACGATGTTAAAGAATATTTCTTCTATCTTATTGGTGTCTCATTCAAAATTAGGTTTCCGTCTTGTGGTACAAAATGGCTCTTCTTTCTACCATCATGCCTGTTTCCCAGGGAGAAAGAAAAATAAAGCACAAATCCCATCCAAAGAATCATCCTGGGAAGTTCACAATTTCTCTACTCCGTTGGCCAAATCTTAGCCAGAGACTATGTTTGGGTACAAGAGAAGCAAGGAAATGTAATCTATTCTAGTAATCCATGTGTCCAACTAAAATTCTAGAGGTTCCATTATCAAAGAAGAGGAAGATAGTTATGGGAGGAAAGCAGCAGTCATTGCCACAATAGGAGAATTAATTCTCCCAAAATATATTCTCCAGTGTATAGATCTGCTTATGTGCACTGTCTTTTGTGACTGGCCTATTTCACTTAGCCTAATGTCCTCAAGGTTCATCCATGTTGAAGCATGGATTTCCTTCTGTTTTAAGGTTGAATAATATTTCTTTTTTTTTTTAATTTTTTTTTAACGTTTATTTATTTTTGAGACAGAGAGAGACAGAGCATGAACAGGGGAGGGGCAGAGAGAGAGGGAGACACAGAATCTGAAACAGGCTCCAGGCTCTGAGCTGTCAGCACAGAGCCCGACGCGGGGCTTGAACTCACAGACCGTGAGATCATGACCTGAGCTGAAGTTGGACGCTTAACTGACCAAGCCACCCAGGCGCCCCAAGGTTGAATAATATTTCATTGTATGTATACATACCGCATTTTGTTTATCCATTCACCCATTGATGGACTCTTGGGCTGCTTCCACTTTTTTTTCTCATAATTTTTCCTTAAGTGCTTTGGTTGTGGTTCCTTCACCCTGTTCCAATCCAATTTGTCATTAAGACAAATTACTGATGGATATAGCCCAGAGTCCAAAAATATGATGCTTGTACATAAGATAATTTAACATTTCATTCATAGATCTTTATCTTCCCATGTGGTTTCAAATATGGGTAGGCTTTATGTCATGTAAGCAGAAGGTAGCTGTATAATTGGTTGCACAACCATGATTTAGAGTCATACACAACATCAGCCACTATCCTATCATCTACGATCTTAACCTGAAGCTTGAGAGTAGATAGGCCACAAAAGTGGTTCAGTCAGAGGATTCCTGTTGGACCTTTCAGATCATGTTACATTAGACAAGTGTCAATCTCTGAGCCTCAATTTCTTCGGCAATAGGACACAGATACTGGGTGAGCTCCAGGATCACTGGCAACCTCTCTCTTTAAAAAACAACCTCATTTGGTTGTTGTGAAATGGAAGTTAGTAATAATGATAGTAATGGCATATAATAGTCAGCTATTACTATGTAACAACCAACCACAAAATCTCACAGGATTTATCCATTCACCCATTGATGGACTCTTGGGCTGCTTCCACTTTTTTTTCTCATAATTTTTCCTCAAGTGCTTTGATACCCTGAAAATTGATAGTAATGGTAGTAGTATTATATAAAAGTAAGCTATTGCTACATAACAAACACAAAAATCTCAGAGGCACACAACAATAAGTATTCATCACTTGCTCATTCATCTTCAGGTTCAGCTGATCCCAGCTGGACTTAGATGGGCTCAGCTTCAAGCCAGATTTGGTTTCCAGTCTACTCCATGTTTCTCATCCTCCTGAGGCCAATAGATTTTGAGGTGGAGAGATAGGGATGTTCTTCTCACAGCTCTGGCAGAAGTGCAAAAGGAAGGCCATCAGCCCAAGCACATCCCAGGCTTCATGTCAGGTTGTATCCTGGTGTATCCTGGTGTATCACAGACTTTACTGACTTCTAACTTGGACAGCCAACCAGAAGGCAATCCAAATCCAAATACTCTTCCAGTCTCCTTGGCGCCTTTCAGTAAGAAGAACAACAATGCATGCTCCCTGAGCCTCTTTCCTCTCCTGGGCAATGGGGACGGGATATAGAGGGGAATAAGACCTTCAAGATGTTCCCTCTCCTGGTACTTACATCCTTACATTCTTTGAGAATTGAGATGTGACTGAAAATAATGCCGAGTGCAATAGTAGGCATGTGGGTAATGTACGTGTGAGACAAAGAATGAACATTTTTAGGAAACTTACAGGGTAGAATAGGATAAACAGAGACTTCATGGTAGGAAAATAGCTCTTCGAAGATGCAAACATAAATGATCATCTGACATTTGACTGACTGATATACTATGCCTTCTGCCCCTATGTTGATTATTATGATTATTTCCCTGTGGTAATACTTTACATCACAGCCTTGCCATGGTCTCATGGAGGGAAGAATGGATTGACTATAATGCTTTGGTTTTGTACTTGGCCATTTTACTTGTTTGATCAATGGGATGTCAGATGATCATTTATTTTTGCATCTTCAAAGAGCTATTTTCCTACCATGAAGTCTCTGTTTATCCTATTTTACCCTGTAAGTTTCCTAAAAATGTTCATTCTTTGTCTCACAACGTGCATTACCCACATGCCTACTTTTGCACTCGGCATCGTTTTCAGTCACATCTCAATTCTCAAAGAATGTAAGGATGTAAGTACCAGGAGAGGGAACATCTTGAAGGTCTTATTCCCCTCTACATCCCGTCCCCATTGCCCAGGAGAGGAAAGAGGCTCAGGGAGCATGCATTGTTGTTCTTCTTACTGAAAGGCGCCAAGGAGACTGGAAGAGTATTTGGATTTGGATTGCCTTCTGGTTGGCTGTCCAAGTTAGAAGTCAGTAAAGTCTGTGATACACCAGGATACACCAGGATACAACCTGAAGGGGTTGGAAGAGGAAGAGGAGGAAGTAACCTCACAATGAAATCTGAATGTGCCCCGGGCATTTCTAAAGAACTCTGTGGTTTATTTCTGTTCTCTTTTTCCTCCATCAGGGAGGAAAACTTTCCTAGCAAACACACTCACAGAGACGCACACCCCTCAGGCTAACACCAGGAAAACTGCAAAGACAAGGCTTTGTTGACAGGAGAGGCTGTGATGTAGTGAGCCAGAATCGCTGCCTGCTGGGTCGAGACAACAAGGTAGTGTTAAGGGGCTGTATTTAGACAAGCACTTGAGCCCACCAAGAGCAAGAAAAACCCACCACTGTCAGCTGGCCCCGCAGATGCACCCAACTTCCCAAACAACAGTATCCCCCGATGCAGCCCAACAGAAATGTTGATTTAAATTATTCGTGCTAATGTGAGTGCGGGATAAGGTGATGTGATTCTTGGCTTGCTGACAGCAAGCTGTGAATGATGTGGTAATGGTATATATATATCCCAGCCTGGATGCCTGAGAAGAAAGGCAGGACTGTGAAATCACAGCAGGGCCCTGCCATTTGCTGCCCTGCTGAGTGCGACAGACACACACAGGGCTGTGTCCAGGTCTGTCAGGAGAGGTAGCCAGACAAGCCCCAGGAGTCCAGAAAAATCCTCAAGCTCCGCCCAAAAGATTGTGTGGAGAATACCAAGCAGAGGAAAATGTCAACTCTACGTTTTAATTGCAAGAGACAGAAAAACAGTTGCTAGATAGTCTGTTGTCAGCATCTAAGGAAGAGCTTGGAAAATGGCCACAATATGTGGGTTCCCACCTTTGTCACTATTTGTGTGACCTGCCTTCAATGTCTCCACCTTTACACTATTGTGGGTGATTCTGAGACACTTAGTTTCATGAAGCCAAAAAGAAAAGAAACTGTGCATTAAGATTTAGGAGAAAATAATGGTTCTAAAATTATGGCCATTAATCTCAGAATGGTTATGGTACAAAGAGTGTACTTTGAAAAAAAAATTAGTCTGGAAAATACAGAACACTGCCCTTCAAAGTGCCCATACTTTCCATCATAAGAAATCTGAAATGGTTCACTAATAGACAAGGGAACTAATTTTGGATGGAATTAGAAGATTCCCAACTTAAAAACTCACATCTGCTTGGCAAATGACATGGCATAGAGGTCATGCCATATATGGCATTTCTTTCCCTTTTTTCCATCACCTGATCCTTTGGCCGTAGAGCCTTTCCCCAGTGATACCAAGCTATATAACATGTGACCAGATGGCTGATTATGTAAGCAAGCCCTTTACTTTCTAATTCCTATATAAGGAATATAGTCTGATATTGAACTCACTCATGGTCATAACACAAGCCTTAAAGCTGTTCAAAGTAAGACAGAGTGATGCATCAATCCATCCTAATACATCTCCTGCTGTACCCCCAGGGTCCTCACACCCAGCCTGGCACAAAGACACTTTGTGCACTGAGTGAAATCAACGCGGTTCACTCCACTATTTTCAGAGTGACATCAAACATCTTCCAAATGCTCCTGCTCCAGGATGGATTCAGTGTAAATCCCATTCACACAGCCTCATGATTTAGAGGTAGCCCCCTGCCCTTCACATTCCTGGTCTTAGGCTGACAAGGCAGGGAAGATGGCTTTGTCATACAACACAGGAATAACTCAAATTCTGCTTTTATATTTAAGTTTGACACATCCAACCCTCAGCACTTTCTCAATAAGCGTGTTTCTTTCCACTCCTTTTGAAACCTCACAACTGTTCTCAACCCTAGTGGTAAATTGGTAGATGTAAGACTGGATAGAGAAATGATCCCTTGAACGCAGCTTGCAGAGAAGGTGGAAGAACCCACCATGTTGATTTGGAAAGATTTCTTAAACTACTTAAATGCCCTTGAAGTACCCCCATCCCTCTCCCACACCTACAGTCCCAGAAAGTCTGTACAAGAACACAACAACAACATAAGCCATAACCCTGGTGTTTTCTTAAAGTATACATTTAGTCTAGGGATTAGAGGGGAGGAAAACTGTATGAAACTAAATCAGATTTTATAGTAAGGTGGTAAAAAACAAATCCATTGGGACTGAATTAACTCTGGCAAATTACAGAAGAAAAAAAAATCAGGTAAGTCGTTTTAAATTTATACCCAAGCAAACAAATTAATTTTGTTGTGATTCCAGACCACTTTTTGCCCTCATCTGAGGGGAAGAAGTAGCTCATTTTTACAGCCTGGGATGTAACAACTGCTGGTCTTTATGCTCTGGATAATTCCTTGAGGTTGCTTTGTTTTTGTTTTTGTTTTTATTTTTTTTAACTCTAAAAATGTTTGAAATTGAACTACACCCTCATTAGCTGGAAACCTTAAATTGGTAGCAAGGCCCAGCTTCTCTCCTAGAAACATTTTTTTTCCTAACATCTGACCCCAGCGGCTCCTCCCCACACTACCAGTCTCATTCGATCCCATAAAGACAGGCACCCACAGCTGAATTTGAGTCCAGACACCGTATTTTGGGCAATGACTAAAAATACCAGCCCACCTATTTTTAGCATGGAGAATAAACATTATCTGTGTGTTTCTTTGGCTCCCAGGAGATTGTTTTTAGTCACAGAATTGAATACCCCTCCTTCCCGCCATGGATTATTTTTAAAATGCGGGCTCAGAAATAACCCACATACACAACATTGAAGGCCTGACTGCCCTTAAAACTAGAAATATACCATCCAAAATCAAAGCTAATACCTTAAAAATGTGATCAACCAAAGTCAGAAGCCTAGAGAACCAACACATGTTTATTGAAGACTTGCCATACTTTTGACGTCATGCTAAAGACCAACACTTGTACTTCTAAAAAGCAGAAACTCATCCTCCATTACATGACCTGGGTGAGAAGTTGCCATGGGAATTAGTTGTGAAGAAAGAATGAATTGATAGGGCACACTAAATTGGAAGGACTATTCAGAAGATGGGGAAGAGCCTTCATTAATTTAGCCAACTGGGGAAAATCCAGAGAAAGTTAAAGTTCATACCCTTCCTACTGCCTTTTACATTTCTGGGTCTTCCCATGTCAAAGACTGCAATGATACTGGTGATAAAGAAAGAATTTATGCTGAGCACCTGCCTTGTTGGGGCGGGGGGGGGGGGGGGGGGGGGGGGGGTCCCTGCCATAGACTCCAAGCTTTAGAGAGTTCCACTTAGGATCTTATCTAGCCACAACCTTCCGTATAGGACAAGAAATCCATGAGGCCAAGGAGATATGCCCACTGGGAGCCCACACTTACCAGTGTTATAGGTTGAAAAGTGTCCTCCAAAAATTCATGTTGAAGTCCTATCTCCAGGACCTCAGAATGTGATCTTATTTGGAAATAGGGTCTTTGCAGATGTAATCAAGTTAAGATGGGGTCATTAGGATGGGCCCTAATCCAATATGACCAGTGTTCTACGGAAAGGGGATATTTATACAAAAGGGATATTTATACAAACACAGGGAGAGTGCCATGTGAAGACGGAGGCAGAGATCCCGGAGATGGATCTACAAGCTAAGAAATGCCAAAGGTGTCCAGCAAACCACCGGAAGCTGGGAGAGTACATGGACGAGATTCTCCCTCACAGCCCCAAAGCAATCAATCCTACTGATGCCTTTATCTCAGATTTCTAGCCTGGAGAACTGTGAGACAATAAATTTCTGTTGTTTAAGCCACCCAGTTTGTGATACTTTGTTAGAGCAGTCTTAGCAAACTAATACACCCTCCTTCTAGAATACACCCCAGTTCTCAGGGCCCAGGATCTCCTGAGCCCCACTTCCCGAGGCCCATCCTCCTTAATGAAGACTGTGCCACCAAGCTACGCCCCTCTAGACCCGAGACAGGAGGGGCTGTGCATGCAGCATATATATTCCAGCTTGCATAGGAGAGGCCTCTGCTGCTGCAGAAGCTGGAAGTGGGCAGAGGGCTGCAGGTGGCAGGCCTGGGGCTGAGGTCGGCTTTCTCCAACCAGAACAATCCAACAGAGAATTCAAGGATTTTAAGAATTCTGAATTTGAACCTTGCCTGCTAGGTAAAGATGGTAAAGATGAAGATACATTTATCAAGAGAAGAGACTAAAGTTTCTTTGTAATGGTTTGTTAGCCGGACTTCTAACTTTTAAATATTCCAACATGGAATACATGGGTCTCTTTCTATCTCCCGGCATCAGTCACACGAAGGAGGTTAGGAGAGGTTGAGACTGTTGTTGAATTCATACCAAGATGCCACAGTCCATTTTCTCAATCTGAAATAACCCCATCCAGTATCAGCCTTACATTTGGAAATGCAATCACCATATATCTAAGGGTAAATAAGCCCTGTGCCCTCCTGCCCGATGATATTTTGTTTGCTTTGCCAAAAAAGACATGTTGAATGCAAAGCCTAAAAATAAAAATTCTTCAGCTAAAATTTCCCACCAGAGCTGATTACTTCTAAGAACTCACAAGATCTAAGAGAAAACAATAAAACACATTGGGAAGACTCAATGTTAGACAACAAAGCACCTGGGTCCATCTAGCCTCACAGAAGCTCAGTTCCTCAGAATTTTATGATTATCAGTCCAAGGACACACCCTCCGTTTCAGAGGCCTGCCCTCAGCTCACTCAAAGATCTGCCAGGCCAAGACGATCTGTGGGAAACCATGTGAGAGGTTGTATTATAAATACACATTAACTGACATTATGGCCTGAGATCCTGAAATTTGGAGGAAATTAAATACCTGGAACATACAAATCTAAGCACATAATAGTACCTATTGGCTCATTTTTAGAGAGTTGGGATCTGATTTCAGGATATTTATAACCAAAACAGAAGCATTTTTTTAAAAAGAGAGTCTTAAGAAAATTATAGAGGTAAGGATAGTTAGGCCAATGGCTAAATCAGGTTGTGTATGGCCCCCAAGGATATGTATTAAAAAAGAATTGCACAGCAGCATTAACTGGGGCCACAGTAATGGTTTTTTGGCGGTCACATGTTTAGGCAACATTCGGAGAACAATAACAATGTTCTGGATACAACACAGGGCAAAAAGGGCTTTATAGAAAATGTTTTGAGACTTAACTGAAAGACTTCAATTAGCATTTCAACAAGAGACCTGGTTCTGTTGACAGGTAAGTAAAATAATCCGAGTTCGGGACAAAATTATGTAGAAATAGATGTAAGGGTCTCAAGTCTATTCGATTATTTGTCTTTTTTTTTCCGACAAAAAAAAAGAAAAAGAAATGTTGTTTTTTGACCTAGTGTTCAGCCCATGAATAGTCTGCTCAATTGCCTTGGAGAGCAGGAAATGGTTAATAAAAAAAAGCAACCAGGCCAGTTCATAAAAGTGGGCAGCAACAGACTCCAACACCTCATATTCTCACTACTTTCCCTTATAAAATAATAGAAAAAGCATCATAAAATCAATATTAACTTATTTAAGTAGCTGTAAAAGAGCTCTCTGGTCATTTGGTCCAACTATAAAATTATCTCACTGTCTCAGTGAACCACCGATCCTTTGAGACTATCCTCCATGGCTGCCTATTAGTCCTTAATGATAAATACACTGATTACTACTGGCATATCTTTCTTAAGGCTGGAGAGGAGTTTTTAAAGCAAATATATCAGGTATTGCAATAGAACTCTTTCCCAGTTACCACGTTACTCTATATATTCACGCAAACACATACTGAAACAGTAATAAAACTCAAAACCTTTTCCCAAATAAAACACCACAAAGTGTTGTATAGCCAATGTAGTATCTACAAACCATTTTCTGAATTTTCTTGTACTTTTCTTTATATATTAGAAATATTAAAACATGGGTTCCCTCACAGGCGATTTTTAGGTCAAACAATAATGCATATACCTGGTTTTCCAGCTTTTAAGCTCTCAGTTTCTCCTAGTTGGCTTGTACTGCCAAGATTTTTTTTTCTATTTATTTACAGTCCCTAAATCATACTCTCCTAATTTCTCAGAACTATGTTAGAAATTTCCATCAGACCTCATGGTCAGGAATGGCTCTGCTTTTCTTAACAACTGGCTTGTTTCTTATATTATAGATATTGTCATTCTTAATGACTGAAAGTGTTTCTCTCTTTGCCTTGGCCACCAGGATACCTGTTAATCTCTCCTACTCCTGCTAGACAATTTTTCTACCTTTATTTCCTCCCTCACTCCAGTTATCTTCAGTTATTCATTTTATTTTTTTTTTATTTTATTTATTTATTTTGAGAGAGAGAGAAAGGCAGAGAGAGGGAGAGAATCCCAAGCAGTCTCTGTGCTAAATTCAAACCCTTCCCTTCGACTTAGAGGAGATTTTTCTAGGTAACCCTTCCAGATAATCTGACTCACATGTCTCTAAAAACATACCCACCCCTTAACTTAACTTCTTTACTTTCATGTTAAATCAGCACTTATAAGCAAACATCCTCAACAGGTAGCTAGATCTCTACATTGTTAGAGTTGGCTGCATATAGTTTATCTCATTCTTCCATATTTGTATTTAGTTACAGTATTTATTTTTTTCTCTCCTGGGAGAGATAAAGCTCTTTGAGATCAGACATTGTACCCACACAACCATCACTTGCTGGTTAACAACTTCCTAATTCCTGGGTAGTTCTCCACTGCTTAGAAGGCTACTGTGAACACCATTAGCTTTTAATAGGAATAGTCAGGATAAGATAGATTATGCTGCAGTAACAAAACAAAACAAATCTCAGTAGCTTTACACACCACAAAATTATTTTATCACTCAAAAATAAATAAATAAAATAAACTTCAAGGCCAAATGACTCTCCAGAGCAACCATCCTCTACTCTATATGGTGCCCAGCTATCCATGCTGCTTTGATTTGTGAGACAAAGTCATCATTATGTGAAGATGTATCCATGATCAGACAGATAGAGGAAAAGACAAACAGGAGAATAGCAGAGGGGCTAGAAGCTATGTACTTCACTTATGCTTATGGTTCATTAGCGAGATTAAGTCACATGATCCTGCCTAACTGCAGGCAGGCTGTGAACATAGTCTCTTGTATGTCTAGGGAAGGAAGGAGAGCCAGATGTCAGTGAGCCTGAATAACATCCACCACATATGCCTACTTTAAAAAAGAAGAAAGAGGGGCATGAGGGTGGCTTAGTCAGTTAAGTGTCTGACTCTTGATTTCACCTCAGGTCATGATCTCACAGTTCATGGGATCAAGCCCCACATCAGCAGAACCTGCTTCAGATTCATTCTCTCTCTCTCTCTCTCTCTCTCTCTCTCTCTCTCTCCCAAAATAAATAAATAAACTTTTAAGAAAAAAGAAAAGAAAAAGAAAATTATTGAAGTTGATAACTTGTCATGAAGATTTAGGAATAAATTCCAGTGTTTTTACTAGATGAAATTATTTTAAGTGATCAATTCTAGTAATAAGTGTCAGCCATTACAAGATACATTTATAAAATCAAGCCCATCAATCTTAACAAAAATGACTATTTCAACCAATCAACAAACATATAAGGATCACCAACTGAATGTGAAAGTCAACATCAAACACAATATACCACCTGAACTAGCATGCTTATTGGAAAAGTAATTGAGAAGCCAATTTCTTGTCAGTTCTAGAAAGAGGAATAAGATGAAACTAGAATATCTGTCCATCCCCCCCCCCACCACCTATTTTGAAGCAGCCACAATGTAAAAATTCAAGTAATTAGTCACTCAATATGAACACAATAGATATATGCCCAGGAATGTGAATGACTTCAAGTTATTAGAAACATATTTTTAATATTTAAGGAGGCAGAATTTAAGTTGAAAAACACAACTAAAATACTCAAAACAGAGAAGGCAAATGAAGAACCAGACTATGCAATAGATGTGCATAAAAGAGAGGTATTAAATACAGACCAAAAATAGCTACAGAAGGCTTCATTGAGGATATGATAATAGGTCACTGAAAAAGAGTAAATTTAAGATAAGGAGGGACAGAAAAATATAGCAAGAGAGATAGGAAATAGATCTGAAAATATTTTTTTCAATTTTTTTTAACATTTATTCATTTTTGAGAGACAGAGAGAAGAGAGCATGAGCAGGGAGGGGCAGAGACAGAGGGAGACAGAATCCAAAGCAGGCTGCAGGCTCTGAGCTGTCAGCACAGAGCCCAACGTGAGGCTTTAACTCACTGACCACGAGATCATGATCTGAGCCAAAGTCAGACACTCAGCCATGAACTGAGCCACCCAGGCACCCCATAAATCTCAAAATCTTGATAAAGTTAATATTGTTTACCAATTTAGAATCTGGAATGTTGTCTAATAATCCTTTCTTCTTGGTATTTTCAATCTTCTTTCCTCTAGTGACAGGATTTCTTTGATTGAACCCTATCTTGAGCTTAGTTTTCTTACGCCCTGCACCACCAAATGTCTTATTTCCTGACTGCTTTTCATCACATCTACTCATATCTCTACTTATTTCAGCTGCCTTCTTCCTTACCCCTGCATTGAAACTCTGCTCTTGGCTATGACTAATGACCCCTTCCTTATGGAAATGCCCTTCTCCCTTGGCCTCTGTGACTCTTACCCATCCTAGTTCCCTATTTTTCTCACTGTTCATCCTCAGTCTCCACTGATTCCTTGTCCACCACCTTCTTCCCTGAATGTAGTATTTCCCAAGGTTTTGCACTTTCTTCCCACCCCTTCCAGGAAATCCATTCCATCCTATGATTTCAAACGTCACCTCTCCGAAGATATCAGGCTAAATCACCAGACTTGGTGTTCCTTCTGAGCACTTCCCAATGGTCTTTAAATTCTTTTAATGCTTATTTTTTAACAGAAAGAGAGACAGAGACAGAATGCGAGTGGGGGAGGAAGAGAGAGAGGGAGACACACAATCTGAACCAGGCTCCAGGCTCTGAGCTGTCAGCACAGAACCTGACATGGGGCTCAAATTCAGGGACTGCAAGATCATGACCTGAGCCGAAGTCGGGCACTTAACTGACTGAGCCACCCAGATGCCCCTTCCCAAAGGTCTTTAAAGTCCTCTCCCTGGGTGTTCTATCAGCATGTCCAAGCTGACATACTGTCACCAAGGCCAGTCCCAACCTGTCTCATATTCACTCTCAGTTAATGGCATCAATATCCATGCTTCCCTCTCCTTTGACCCTGTCCAAGGTTTTCCCAAGTGTTTATGACAACTTTAACTTCAGAGGCTCCTGCACTCAAATTCTCTTCTCCTCTTACCTAATCTTTTGTAACTGTCTCCTACTTTAATATCTCCCCATCAAAGTCACACATGCAGTGAGCACACATGTCCTCATGCTATGGTTGAATCACCCTCCTTCTCCCAATCCTTTGCTGGCTTCCCATTGGCTGAATATGAGTCCACACCTCTCACCTAAGCAAGCAAAGCCCTTCCAGCTCAACTTCTCTTCCCAGCTTTATCTGAAAGTATTCCCCAAAAGAGCATTTTGCTCTAATCAAAAGAGATGATTTATAGCCATCTAAAAATACTTTGAGCTTCATATCCTGAAATTCCATTGTTTCATGTAAAGTTTTCACAAAAACCTTTCTCCCAGTGTCACTTACCAAACACAAAACTTATCTATATTCAACTTATAGAAAATAATTTAACTCTTTTTTTAACATTACTACCTCTAATACTTTAAATAACTGTTAAGAATTATTCCCTCCTCAATATGAGAAATACTTTAAGATGCAAGATACTCTCTTCAAGAGTGAAAAATATGAAACACAAATTTAAAACAAGCTTGAATTGAGCAATCTAAACTTTAAGCTTTTTGATTTGCTAGACTTAATTTTTAAGATTATAAAATTAATAAATACCTGTTTCAGGAACTTCAATCATTACAGAAATATGTAACATTAATAGCTACTATTCATTATGTGCCAGGTAATATACCAATTGCTTTATATGGATCATGTCATTTAATCTTCATGACAACCTTATGAGATAAAAACTAAAATTATCTGCATTTTATAAGTGAGGAAACTGAGCCTTGAAGAACTTAAATAACTTGACCATAGTTAAAAAGCTAGTAAGTGGTACAGCTACAATTGGACCAAGTCACCATCCCAGGAATCAAAAGTCCTTTATAACCCTATCTTCAGATTAAAATCCTATCCTCAGGTAAAAATTTCAACTTGGGCTTTTAGAGAACAAATAAAATGGAATGACCTCTGCCAATGAGGACATTGACCTATAAAGGAAAGAACTGAAAAGTCCCTGCCTGGCTCACTCAACTGTACGCAAAGGCTGAGGTTTTAAGAAGCACCTACATTATCTGTCCATTATCTTCTCTTCTCCAGACTGACTCTCCCACTGGACATCTGTCTTTTGGATTAAGGTACCAATCTTTCTCTCAGGTAAGAGTGAAATGTTTCTCAATGTTACTTGCTCATATTATCAGTAAGAAAAGTAATCTTATTGCCTGGAATGGGTAACACAAATAACTATTAAACCACCATAAACAATATTTCACATATAATCTCAGGAGGTTACTGGACATGAAATGAAAAACCAATGTTGTCAGCAGTAAAAAGAAGGAAAATAGACAATGCCCTTCTATAATATTTTCTATAAGAAAGTCCCTGTACTTTCATAGTGCCAACGGGAAAAAAAAAAAGATTCATGAGCTCACTTTCTACCTTCCTAAGTGTCTGGATTGGAAAGAAAGAAGATTGATGAGTAAGACATATGGACAATGTAGCCACCTCTAGCTGGTAAGGCTGCTTGGCACAAAACAGAGAAAGTGCTCCTTAGACCCCTCTAGACTCTTTACTACCACCTGCCAGTAAGTTGTCATTGTGATTATATCAGTCTATAATGTCTACATGTGAATGGTACCCTCTGGGGTTGTCCCAAGGACAATCCACACAACCTATATAGCCTGGAAGGTCATTAAATAGAGAATAAGATTCAAGAGGGCAGGCTAATTAAAGAAACATGATATATTAACCCAAATGAGAAGCATGACAAGCAATCAACCAGCATATTTGTCCATATGAACCAGAGACAAAGCAAAAGGAAGAAGGCTTCAGATACAGCATGAAAAATTCAGGCCACAGGGAGGAAGAACTGCCTAATAGGAGCGATAGAAATACTCTGGCTAGAGTTGCTTAAGATGATCAAGCATTTCTTTTCTTGGGATTCAGAAACATTTTCATTTGCTTATGCATATCTGCCCTTGCTTATGCATTCACAATTCCCCCTCAGTTTTTTTTTTATTTTTAATTTTTTAACATCTATTTATTATTTTTGAGAGGCAGAGAGAGACAGAGTATGAGCAGAAGAGGGGCAGAGAGAGGGAGACACAAAATCCAAAGCAGGCTTGAGGCTCTGAGCTGTCAGCACAGAGCCCTACACGGAGCTTGAACCCAAAAGCCATGAGATCATGACCTGAGCCAAAGTCAGACCCTCAACCGAGCCACCCAGGTGTCCCTCTCCCTCAGTTTTGAGAAGGAATACCAGACCTTCTTTGTCTGACACAACTTATAACTTCTAAGCTAGGATAAAGATTAATAGATTGGAGTCAAAAATAACTTGGCCAGGGCCAGCCCTTACTTATCAGCAGAGGGTTTAGCCAAGTCCATTAAGTCCATTAACTTCTCAGCTTACATGTCGCCACCCCATAGAAGGCTGCCTTATGAAACACCTAAAGTAGATTTTTTCACCATCTCCCCAGTAAATTCCATCTCAGCCCACTTATTAGTTTCCTTCCCATCACTTACCACAACTTGCACTTTTATATTTGTCTATTTACTTGCTTTGTTTTCTGTCACCCCATTAGAATGTTAGATCCATGACAGAAGGGGGAAAAAATGGGTGTTTTAATTACTTGTGTATATTCCCAGCACCCATAGCACTGCCCAGCATATGGCAACCACTCAGTATTTGATGAGCCAATGAACTTTTCTGAATCCAGAGATTTTTTTTCTCATCTATAAATGAGAGGTTCGCTGCATTTGCTATGAAGAACACAATGTAAAGGATGGGGCTGGCTGTCCCAGTCTGCTCTACAGTCATATGGCTCCCTGGTTACTCTTTTCTCAGGTACAAGCCATCATCAACAGCAGCATCTAGAAAGGCTGAAGGCAGAACCGGCTGGAGTTTGCAATCTTATATCCATCAAATCCTAGCAATGTCTCCCTTTTGATCTCATCACTACTTTTGTGTCATAATTTCCTGTCCCTAGGAGCAGACAGGGGCAAGCAGGCTGGACTCAAAGGCTCAGTGCATCCACTACAGTCACCCTGTGGCCTTCTGCATGATATCCAGGGCAATGGTGCACTTGCAGTTATCTTTCATCATTTCCTTTTGGGGCTCCTCTGAGAATGGAACATAGCAATGAGACCTGTGATAGTTAATTTTGGACATCAACATGGCCAGGTTATGGTAACCAATTGTTCAGTCAAACACTAGTTTAGATGTTGCCGTGAAGGTGTGTTGTAGATGTGACTGACATAATCAACAGACTTTAAGTAAAGCAGGTTAGTCTTCATAATGTGGGTGGGTCTAATTCAATCAGTTAAAGACCTTAGGAATAAAGGCTGAGGTTTCCCTGAGAAGGAATTCTGACCCAAGACTGTAACATAGGAGTTGCACCAGATTTTCCAGCCAGCTGGTCTGCCCTATGAATCCTGGATGTGCCAGACCCCACAATCACGTGAGCCAATTCATTAAAATAAATCTATCTCATGTATATATAATATATATACACTAAGTATATTTATATATTATATTTATAAATATGTATTTATTAAACATATTAAATATGAATATATATACACATTACATGTGAAATTTTATTTATGTGTATTTTTTTCTGGAGTTAAGGTCCATTACTTTCATCAGATTCTCAGAGTAATATTCTCCAAAATTTTATATGAGAGGATATATATAGAATAAGAGAGAGAGAACCAACAGTATATATAATAGGATATATATAAAACCATTAGAGTATTTCTCAGAGCTTGTGGATTTCTACACACAGAGAATCTACCTTTTCCATCATGATGAAAAGTTGTTTTTTTTTTATCCTCTCTCAGGGAATGGTCAAGAACATCAGGGTACCCAGCGAGAGGAATGACCCTTGAGAGTGACCTGTTTATAAGTGCCTTCTGGCCTCCTCAGAATCACTTAACCTAGGCCACCCTTCGTAATTCAGAGAAAATCGAAACCACAGTTTAGAGCCTCAAAAAAGTTCATGTAGTGGGGAAATGAAGGGCTCCTCAGAGTTCTGACGCAAATGGAAAAGACTTTTTTCCACCCCCAGTTACCCCTCTGGGCCCTTTCACCACCTGGAAAAAAACAGTGGTACATGACTGAGCAGAGTAAGTACTGCTCCCTCCCTCTTGAATTCCATTTTTTAAAGAATCTCTCTTCTAAAAATACAAGGAATTCTATGAATCTTTTTTCTGCTTCTGAAGTATTTTCTACAGAATCTCTCTAGTACTTGCAAAGCGGTGATTATGAATGACTAAACAGTCTTGCATATATTTCTGGAATACTTGGAAATGCCTCTGTTATTTTTGGAAGTATGTGCTTGTTCAGGTTATTCTGGCAATGGGCAGCTACTGAAAAAATTCTTTCGTGATAAAAAGCCTGTAGCTCCACCTACTGCTTCCTCACAGATGACAACCAGGGTTTCAGCACTAAAAATTAAAGACGGGGGTCCAGCGAAACAGCTCTATTTTCAATACAAAGCTCATCTATTTAACTGCTCTCGGTAAAAGTTAGCTAATAGGTTTCCGCCACTGGCAAAACAAATATATATAGCCCATACATTATGTATTACAAGTGAAAGAGTGGGAAATAAAAGCAGGCAAGGAATGAATTGTTTGAGTGTTTTGAAATATCTATCAACGTTGTTGCCAACATCTGCTGAAAAGTGAGACAGATGGGAGAAATCCTCAGAGAACAGACAACTTTGGGGGGAAAATGGACTCTAAAATATAGACAAAATATTCACAAACATGAGGCCTGATGGTATCGGTGCATCTTGTTTTGCCTGGATTTGAAGGAAATGGTGACACAGGAGTTGAAGGCAGGGGAGAAGTGAGAGAATCCAAGTCTTTAAATGAATGTTCCTTTCAAAATGATCCAACTCTCCCCTTCCCGGTCTTTGCTCATGGCTCACTCACACAAGATGCGATCCAAGAAACAATTTCCGATAGAATTAATTCTTTTGTTTTGACTCTTTCCACTGCTACCAAACCCTCCAAATCAACGCCTGCCCATTACAGCAGACTTTCTTGTCTAATTTCTAGAACCTCAACCACAATAGATTATGTGATTCTTCTCTCAATATGTGATTAAGAAGTGCCAACAAAGAAACATTTTTTCTTCTTTTCTGCCCTTTCATTCTTCCTGTGAGTCTCAGATGCTTTTCAGGTAAAATCCAGTTTCTCTCTACCACAGCTAAAAAGAAATACATGTTTCCCATTTTCCATTTGAAACAGTGAGGAGTAGCTGAATTAGGACATGAACTGTGGAGAACACGGATGATGATGTCAGTCACGTCTAGGCAGACAACCTTTTTGTTACTAAATCTAGAGGGGTTTTTTTTCCTCTTTTCTTTTTTTCTGCTTTCATTAAATGGATTTAGCCGCTTAAAAGTGTATACAGCTTTGGTTTCATGTTAACACAGTATTTTATAATTATACCACCCATAACATTTGTATTTTATACCTAAAGGTACATTTTGGGGTAGAGTTTCGTTTGGACAACTTTTAATTTGGTAGCATTTTAACCCTCCAGAGAAATTGCCAGAATCATACCAGTATCTCCCATGGACCATTTACCCAGATCCAAATGGGGTAAACTGTAAAAATTCTGATCCATTAGTTTTATCACTCTCTCCATATATTGTTTTTTCTTGCCCATTTGGGAATAAATTGCATACATCATGCGCTTCACTCCTAAATAAGTTAATGTGTACTTCCTAAAAGAAGGACATTCTCTTACATAACCACAGTACACTTACCAAATCTAGGAGGCTTAACTTTGGTGTCATTCTACTATCTATCTAATCCGCAGCCCATATTCAAATTTTGCCAATGATCCCAGTAATGTGTTTATAGCTGTATTTTTTATTCTAGCCAAGGATCCAGTCCTGACTCACACCTTTTGCTTCATTCTTCTATATCTTTAGTCTCCTTTATTTTGCAGTAGTTTTTCAGCCTTTTTTTAATCTGTCATGACCTTGAGACTTTTAAAGAGTGCAGGTCAGCTCTTGTACAGTGTTCCGCATTTGGGGCTATGCCTCTTTCACCTTCTCCTATCACAGAAATGATGTGTTGTCAGTGTATTACATTAGGATAGATGTGATATTGGCAGTGCTAACTTTGGCATTGGTTGAAATGTTGCTCATCAATTTTTTTCCCTCCATAACTAATTAATAATTTGTAGGGACACACTTTGAGACTATGAATATATCTTGTTCCTCATCACATCTCACTTACTAGTATTAGTGTACATTTTCCCTGAATTAATTAATACTAATGATGGTTGCAAAATTGTGATTCTCTAATTCTGTCATCCTTTCTACATTCACTATTTTTCACCTACCTTATTTCAATATTACCATTTTGCAATTTCAATTGCAAACCAGGAGCCTGTTCACAAAGACCCAAGCTGCTTCTTGATCTGAATGAGAATTCTGAAAAGTTTGTGGGCATTAAATCCTAAAGAAAAATATTAAATATTCCCCCCAAACCTTTCAAACCTTTAAGCAAATTCTTCCTACAACTATCAGCTACCAAATGAAAACAAAAATAAAACTGCACCTACATTAACACTGAATGATTTGATTGAGGAAAATAAGAACCATCAAATATAAAATATAGTATGGATCGTTAGTTTTGATTAAAGAGAAAAAAGACAGTAAAATTCAAGTCTCCTGAGAGGTGGTCTCACAGGGGCCAGGAGACAGTGTCTTCTCCCAGAGAATCGAAGGAACCATTCATCCTGAGATTGCTACCGGAGGCCACTGTTCAATCCATATAGTCTGGTGGCTTGAAGGAATCTGGGCAGATCATGTGACTCACCTTCAACCCAGCCCCTTCCTCCCAGTGGATCCTCACCTAACAGTCTCCTCAGATGCAGAATGAACCTCCCTTTAAGATCTGCAGAAACCTCCACCCTCTATAGCAATGCTTCCTGTCAGAAAGGACTGTATAGCTAACCAAGGCCCTTTGCACACCCTCCCTTTCAGTATTATCCTTAGCATAACTATCCAGCAACTACCCTAATAGCTGGTGCAAAGAAATATGATTTCTTGAATCCTGTGAGAGTTTGTTTTATTCAGCAACTATTTACCGGCTTTCTCCTTTTTTGGGGATGAAGTTAACTTCTCTGCTCCACTGATGTTGGGCTTGGTCGTATAAGTTGCCTTGGCCAATGGGATGTCAACAGATAGGATACAAGTAAGAAGCCTTATGTATGCTTCCACAGTTTGGCTTGGCCTCCTACATTTTTGGAATAGCTGTGACAACATCATGCCCTGGGCAGAGATCCACTCCTCTTGCAGATGAGGGGGCATGAGCCTCGTCTGTAAGTTTCTTTGCTTTTTAAACCTGCCAGCTAGCATCTGGAGTGATCTGCCTCTTTCTCAGGTCTCTCCCTGCCCTCCATGTATGGGGTCAGTTTCAGATTTTACCCAGGATACTTCTGAAGTTGTGACCCCAAAACAGCTAATCTTAGATAAAGTTAAATTTGTAAATAAAAAGAATATGAAGGCAATGGACAAGTAAAGGTCATTTCCCACATTTAGTAATATTATCCACTCAGCATTGTGTCAGGAGGGCTAAGCCAAAGTCCCAAGACTCCTCTGGAAAACAAAAAAATCTTAAAGTAGAGACAGATGGATAATTATGCTTCATCATAAAACAACAACAAAATAAAGGCATAAAAGTAAACCAACACAATGCAAAGATGTGGTACCATTCTATTCAGTCCTGAGGTGGACATACTGGATTTTTAGTTGAATAAGACAATATACAAACCTACTCTCTTTTGAGATATCTGCGGACTCCATGTGATAATAGCCCACTTAAAGTTAGCATATTTATCAAGGGAACCCAAGGATGGGCATAATTTCTGATAAATGGCTAAGCAAATTTCATTCTGTTTGCAATTAAAAGATAATCAGAGGGGCGCCTGGGTGGCTCAGTAGGTTAAGTGGTTAAGCGTCTGACTTCGGCTCAGGTCATAATCTTGCAGTTTGTGAGTTCAAACCCCACATCAGGCTCTGTGCTGACATCTCAGAGCCTGCAGCCTGCTTTGAATTCTGTGTCTCCCTCTCTCTCTCTGCCCCTCCCCTGCTCATAGTCTGTCTCTCTCTGTCTCTCAAAAATAAATAAATGTTTAAAAAGATAATCAGAGTGGGGGCACCAGGGTGGCTCAGTTGGTTAAGCATCAGACTCTTGATTTCAGCTTAGATCATGACCTCACAGTTCAAGAGGTCAAGCCTCATGCAGGGCTCTGCACTGATAGCACAGAGTGCCCATTCGGAATTGTCTGTCTCCCTCTCTTTCTGCCCCTCCCCTGCTCATGCTCACTTGCACACACACTCTCTCTCCTTCTCGCTCAAAAATAAATAAATAAACACTTTAAAAAAAATCAGAACAAAGTTTTAAGGGATACTGAATTAAAAAAAAAAAAAGAGAGAGCATTCCTTGTATACTTTCTCTTTAGCCTGAATCCCCACAAAAAAATACACCTAAAGTGGACCTGAACCCAACTCACAGCCTGGACCTAAGACCAGACAGTCCTCAAACCATAACAGAGTCACCCACCTGAGCCCACTTTAGACAGCTAAACAACAACACCTCTGTGGACCCCTGACCATGAGAATAAAGGGCTGTTATGTCGTGTATCACTGAGTTTGCAGATGGTTTGGTTTGTCATGCAGTATTACTATGGCATAGCTGACTGATACAAATATCATAATGAAGTCCTTCTCTACTTCTGTCTCCAAATTAAATAACCTCAGTCATTCCATTATCTCATTCTCTCTTTCCTTAACTGTCTCTGTAAGAAACTGCAGCTCTTTTTTGTGACGTAGAGAACATCTTTTCTCCAGAAAACCTATTGAAGATTCCAGAAAGCCTGACATTTGTTTGGACTTATCTCCTAGCATGATAACTCAACAAAATATTACATAAGAAAAAAATCTAAACAAAAGACAGAGCAGACAGGATGAAATTACCTGCAAAATGGACCCCCTCAACACATATAACCTTACAAATTCTAAGGTTACAACAAATTTGGAAGTAAATAAAGTATTATTCTACTCAAGGTCAACTTCAGGGTCCCATGCTTACAGGGACACTATGCCTAGTTTAAAGCCCTGTTGTCACCATCTTAAAACTTTCAATTGTTTTAAGAAAAGGTTCCTTGATTTTATTTTGAACTGGGCCCCACAAATTATATAGCTAATTCTGATTCCACTTACAAGACAATTCCCAATCCAAAGGCTGCTCCTTCATTCCTCTGCTAAGGTTTTCATTCAGGCTCTCAGCTCATCTTCTTTGAATATTTGAAAGAATGTCTAATTATTCTTCTCACTTTTTTCTCCCTTGCCTCTATTTTCTCCTCCAGAATACACAGATCATATTATGCCACACCCCTAAAACCTTTCAATGAATCCTCACTGCAGGAAAAAGTTCAAATTATTTAGCACGGCATAAATGTCCATTACAAGGGCAGCACAACCTCCATTCAGCCTCTCCACCCTTTCCCCTTATCTCCTTCACTCACTCTGTATTACTATCCCAGAATCACTGCCCCAGATTTCCTTGTTCTTCCCTCTTATTGTCCTATCTTTGTTCATTCCTCTGCCTGGAATGTCCTTCCCTTCAATCCTCTTATCTTGAGAGTACTGGACCAAATGTGACCTCTACAGTCTTCCCTGTTCTTTCTTCTACTCCATACAAATTCCAAACTCCTCATTTGGGCAGCATACGAACACTTCTATTATAGCACTTAACATAAGCACCAGAATGGTTTATTTATTGCTCTCCAAACAGTGAGCTTCCAGTCATAAACCATATCCTGTTCACCTTTTCTACCTGTGCTAGTTCAGTGACTAGTATGTAGAAGGCACCAACAATAGACATTCAGAGGATCACTGAATTTGAATTGTCTCTTTTTTTTTAAATATATAAATGATTTATTTATGTTGCATTAGACTGGAATTCAAAAACAAAATCAAAGAAAAACAAGCATTCCAGCTCCCCCAAATAAAACAGCTCCTTAGAGTCTTGTGTTTAGGAAAATAGGATTCAGATAATCTTTTATAGCTTGGATTAGCAACACATTTTGAAATTTCTCTTAAGTAATGAGGAATTTAGATCCAAGTGTTTTAGTTATTTGTGCAAAATCATCCAGTTAAGTTCATGGCATAGCCAGGATTCAATCTCAGGCCACCTGATTCTTGGTTCAGGATACCATGTTGTCTTCTCCTGGTTTTCCAATGAGATATATCAGTCATCCCCCCCCCTCCGCCCAATGCATGAAATAACTCACCTCTTTTGTGCTTATCCAAGATATGGAACAGCATATGCTGTGCCCCTCCTAGAAATTCTTCCAAGATATATATTGCCAGATTGGAATGAGTTCTTAGAGATTGCTATTCTACTTCACTTCACCCAAGCAAAAGGAGAGACCAGATAGGTAAAGATGCTCTCCCTGGGCTGCACAATCAGGTACCAGATATACTGAGTCTTGGGCCAGTGATAATCTCACTGACCACAGTGCCTTGTCATTAGAGGCAAGAATTCGTATTAACAGGCTTGATCACTGAAAACAGGTGTATTGGCTCCCTGATAGCTGTCATGGGGCTGATTTCCTTCTCCCTTGGGCCGAGCAGAGGACCATCTGAAATTCAGTGCTATAAAGTCTTTCAGCTTTTATCACCACAAAAGTGTAGGTTCTATCCAAGCACACTTGGGTTCCACCTTGTTGAAACACATGGTGGAGGAATCTCCATGTCTTCTGTCTTCTCCACATGCCCTACACCCATCTATAAGAGCATGTCTGAACTTATTTGATTTCTCCATTCTAAAAAAACAGCTCTAAGGGAAAGGTTTGTATTAATAAAATCTGCAAGAGGATTCCACATCTATATCCAAATATTCAACGGGTGTTATTCAGAGAATAATCATTGCCTCTTTTCCAGCAGCTCTGAAGAGAGAATGAGAAAACTGTTCAAACTCCAGCCCGAGGGACCCAAAGTAGACACAGGGGAGAAGAGAGATATAGGACACAGAGTGGGAGGCTGAAAACAGATTTCTGATAACATAAAATCATTAGGAAAGAATGTATTAAAATTTCATAAATCAACAAAGGGTTAAGCAAACAGAAGAATATTTCAAGTAGTCTCATTGGCAATTTTGGAAACACCTGAAGAGAAAATGATGTTTGTTGGCCTCTGGAGTTCATTCCCACAGAAAATTTGGGATTAAAGCTACTCATTGAGGGCATGAAATCTGGGAAGAAGAATTAACTGAGGCCAGAGCTTTTTGGTCAGCTGGTGCTTGCTTTCTCCTAGTCCCCAGTCATGGACACATTCAGCATGAAATAGGAGAGAGACAACTGGCTGAAGCATGTTGTCATTCTGTGCCCTTATCCGAAATATGAGGATCAGAAGGAGCAAGGACTTTATAGACAGAACAATTCAAATCCCAACTCAACCACTTGCATTTAATGGCATTTAATGTCTTTGAGTTTCACTTTCCTCTTCTCTAAAATGAAAAATATGTCATCTGTCTCACAGGAATTTTGTGATAATTCAAATTACTTAAAGGCACGGTGTCTCCATTGTACTCAATTTACATAAATTCACATATTCCTTCCCACCTTTTCCCACATAGAGCTTTGGGGAGGAGAAAATAATATAATATACATGCCTGACACATAATCATCATATAATAAACATTCACTTTCTCTTCTCTCCCTTCCCACCTCACCATCATGATAATGAGGGATTTGTAATAGCTAAACCCTAAAAATCCCTTCTAATTCTACAATTCTACTTATACATTCTCTGCTTCACCACTTTGCATTATTTGTATATCTTTGGATCCAGCATAGTAGTAAGCATGATTATCTGCCTTAATTAGTATTTGTAGCACTGGATTAAGTTTCCCCAATATAAACCAGGTTTGGGGTAAGGGATATGTTCTCTGTGTTTCTAGAATTATATGCTGAAGAAAGTAGCTCTGCTTCCTAATTTATGAGGAAGTTGTGAGAGGTAAATTACAGTTTTGCACAGCACAGCATTGACATAACTCACTTCCACGGGAAAGAAGCTCACACCACACTCCTCCTAGCACCTCACCTATGGAGTATCTTCGTGAAATCACATGGTGCTTTCTAGAATCCAGCAGGAATCTCTAGCAGTTAGTTGCATTTAAAAAGTACTATATCAGTGTGCTATTTTTAGATGGTGCCCACAGCTCAAAGGAGGCCATCAAAGATCTCCCTCTGAATCCATATTTGATTGTTGGCCAGATTTTCCATATCCTGTTCTAGGCTGCTTCAAAAACATCTGTTTCGATTAAAGAGTGATCAGGAAAGTGCTCTCACATTATAGAGGAAACAGGCTTCATTTAATATGAATTGCTGGCACTATAAACCCTTGTTTCGAAGCTGAAGGAGCAATCATCAACATCTGTGCCAAATCTAGTAAGACAGGCTGGGCTATGCTGACCACAGACCACATGACTCAATTCTGGGAAGAATTGCCCTAAAATGTAGGACTTGTGCAGTCACAGAGGAAGGTCTCTATCACTCAAGTTTGGCATATATCACTCCAACTAAATATGAAAAAAGAAAAGAAAATTCATGGAGAAACCATACTCCGTCTCATGCTGGCGTGCTCTTGATCCCAATTAACTGGCATTAAGACAATTCTCAGATATACTTCTTCCATTGCCATATCTCTTCTTCAAGTATTAATACTGAACTTAAGTCACTTCAAAAAAAATTAAAGAATTAATCTTTCCTCCTATCCATTTTCCAACCTTATTATTGTAAGTCAACCTATAATCCTGATTGATTGTCTGACATCTACACATTTTTGCTAACAGTACAAAAGACATTTACTGTGCACAGATAGTACACCAAGCAGTAAGAAGTTCAACATGTTGTCTTATTGTAAAGGAGTCAACAGGTCTGGAGAAGAACTATGACATATGCAGAAATGACCCCCACATAGGGAGGCAAAAGGAAGTGTCCTAGAGTGGTAGAACTCAGAGGGAAATGGATGATTTCCAACTGAGTCAAAGAGTAAAGGAATGACTCGTGAACAGGCCTTTAAAAGACTTTTGTAGACAATGGTTATTGGGAGAAGTGCCTTGCAAATAACAGAAATGGCACAGGAAGCATCCTAGAAACCAGAAGTAAGACATGAACTTGATCACCAAAAAATTCCAACCATACCCTTTCCATAATGAGTTTGATTACAGATAAATACATAAAAAGAGTTGAAAAAGCAAAGTTTGCAGGCTTCACCTATTCATTAGTGTTAGATGATATTGTGCATGAGGAGATGGAGAGAGGATGCCTACCAAAGGTAGGAAGTGAGCTGGGCACTAAAGAACAAACTAGGATTGGTATGGGCAGCAGAGAAGGTATTCCAGGTAATAAAATAATTGATATAAGATGTCACCCCTATGAGCACCTCCCTTCCATTTTCCTAAACCCATTCACTCATTCATTCATCACTATTAAGCACCTACTGGGTGCCAGGCATTGGAGACACAGACAGACATACTTTTGTAGTATTGTGAGCCTCCTCATGGCTTTTATAGTATTATGGAGGGGATGAAATTAACTAAGTGCAGAAATAATTAAAATTTATTTGCAGTTGTGATAAATATAGTGAAGAAAAAGTATGGAGTATTTTGAACATCTGTAATTGGAATACATAATTTGGTTGTCTCTTTAGGGGTTACTTTTCAAATTCCAAATAGGTGCCAACATATCCCACTTTCTCCAAAGGAAGTCCACGACCCACTCATCTTCTCACAGCACTCTGAGGCTCTGTGGACTTCCCATGTGGGTTCCCTAGTCCCTTGCCTTGTGATCCGCTGAAATGGCACCACAATTTATATTAACACCTGCTGCACTGGCCATGTGACTGCAGGAGCTGTTGGTACCCGGCCCAGATCCCCTTTACTAGCTAGATGCCCCATCTCCCAGCTGCTGTCGCTGCTGACAGTGCAGAGCTGCTCCTCTGTCAGGAAAAGTGCCCTCACCTGACAGGATCTGCCTTGCCAAGAAATGCCTAGAGGTTGCCACACATGTGCATGCAAGAGTCCATGTGCACACAGGGCAGTCCCCCAGGGACTGATAGACATGGGGGTTCTAAAGCCCAACCCTCTTGCCTCCAGATGAAACAACTCTGTGGTGTCATTCACACTCCAGAGTTCTCTGTGGGATCAGGCTGAGGCTGGACTCCAGTCCAGCATATGTCTTTGCCCAGCTTCTTCCTGTGCCCCATCCTGCTTCCCTCACTCCCGCACAGGTTCACCAGAGACCTCTCCCTCAACAGATCACTTGCTCAAGAATCCCTATTCCAGCTCTGCTTTTAGAAACTCCCTCAAAATCTGCCCTTTTCTGAATGCTACATTGTCTTCCAGTTGCAAATTTCAGTACTTTTGCTTTCTGCTCCAGTGCTCTGTCTAAGCACTGAAATCAGAGGCCCACAGGCAAACAAGAACAAAAGGTCCTTAGCTAATTAGCCCCTAAAATAAACCCTAGGTAACAATACAGCAAGACATATTATATAGGAATTCTCGCTATTAAAGGCTTCTCATTTGATAAGTATTTTTAAATATTCTTTTTCCTTTCTTTCCTAATAAGTTTCCCATTATAAAGGTTAAAATGCTAATAGTGCTTTATCGAGGTATGATTTACATACAGTAACACATGCAAACCTCAACACTACAGTTCAATGAATTTAACCATTTAATCCACACAAACACTATCCAGATCAAGACATAGCACTTTTATTGTACTCCAGAAGGCTCCCCAGTGCCTCTTGCCTTTAACCATCCCCCAACAGAGGCAACTTCTGTTCTGATTTGTCACTGTAATAAGTTTTCATATAAATGGCATCATACAGTACATATTCCTTTCTGTCTAGCTATTTCTGTTCAACAAAATCTTTTTAATCTCCATCCATCTTGCTGTGTGTGTCAGTTTGTCCTGTTTTATTGCTGAACAATATTCCATTGGATAAATATACCATAATTTGTTTATCCATTCTCCTACTGATGGGCATTTGGGTTGTTTCCAGGATTTGGCAATTATAAATAAGTCTGCTAAGCAACTTCTTGTACATCCCACATTAGAAACGTTTATAATTATCTTAGAAAGTCCAAATGATTTTCCTTTCCCATTGTGCAGTTAGAATTCAATAAACCCATTCCCACTGTGGGGCAGCGGGGGGAAACAGTCAGGTAATAAATCTGCAAACTGAGTAAGGGAGGGAGATTAGGCTCAAGTTCAGCAGATAGTTTGAAGACACCCATGAGTCAGGAAAGCAGAGTCTGGAAAATTGGCACAGAGTGGGTATTCCATTACAATGCCCCCTCATGTTTAGGGCCCGTAGTCCACTGAATATTGTCCTCATGTACTTGATCCCAGCATGGGATTGAAAGCTATCTGTGTTTGATTTACCTACACTGAACAGATTATCAAAGCTTGGGCCTCCCTCTAGAAATCATGAGAACATGAGATTCAGTACACAGTAGAGTTACAGATTCAAATATATATTCAGTTTAATATGAAATCTGATAAGGACCAGGGGACAGCCTCCACTTAAGGGTTTATTTGCCAATAAGGGAAATTTTCACAATCTTACATGAGGTTTTTATATAGCCTATCATTTAAAAAAATTTTTTTAAGTTTATTTATTTATTCTGAGAGAGACCAAGAGTGGGGAAGGGGCAGAGAGCAAGAGGGAGAGAGAGAGAGAATCCCAAGCAGGCTCCATGCTGCCAGTGCAGAGCCCAATGCAGGGTTCAAACTCACAAACCTGCAAGATCATGACCTGAGCCAAAACCAAGAGTCAGATGCTTAACTGACTGAGCCACCCAGGTGCCCCTATATAGCCTATCCTAAACTCACTCTTTACTCATTCCCCTTTAAGCAAGTTCCACATATTGGGTGTCACATATTTGTCTTGAATTATAAATGTACTGACTTAACAGAAGGTCATTTCACCTTCATAGCTACCTCGTAATCTACATTTTATTATTATCCCCATTTTCCAAATGAAGAAATAGGCATGGAGAGGTTAACTTATCCAAGTTACACAGTCACCAGAATTACTGCTATGTCTCTTGGCTTGTTTTGTGTCATTCTTAGCACTAAATCATGCAAAAATGGGTGATCCATAAAAGAGCAGCTATACTAATCTAGAAGCGAGTACATAGCTAAGACAAGAGAAGAAAGAAAAAACACAGTGCATGGGCTTTCCAGGATCCTGAAAAGCTGGAGGTAGACATGTTGTTCCAAGACACTGGAGATCCCAGAATGGAGATGTGGCATTGTCACTCCTGAAGTTGGCTCAAGCATCAGTAAAGTCCTGAATGATATAATCAGGTCCTATTTGGGGCACAGTTTACTTATGGCAAGATTTTCCTGGACAGCAATATGGACCCCATGTGTTAAAGAACTAGGTCCTGAGGACAATACACTTGGCCTGTGGCAGAAACCTCCAAGCTTGGCATGGAGAGAAGCAATAGCTTAGGACAGTAGGGTCAGCTACACTGGATGAACTCCTATATCAAGTGACCACTTGACTTCTGATGAGATTCCATGTCCTTAGAAATAATCTATCCTTACAGTGGTGACTGACAGCCCACCAGAGATGCTTAATAAGGGTTAAAAGAGGAGCAAACACCTTAGGCCCTCAGTTAGAGCCTATCTACTTTTATTTGACATAGGTCTCACAAACGTAAGAGAAAGAAGAAACAAGCCAGATGCAAGCCAGCCCATAGCAGATGGGATCCCTTCTCCTTTATGGTAGTCATTTCGGTTTCTGCATATCTTACCATACTTGATTAAAACAAATTCTAGTACTCTTAAAACATATTATAGCATAGTGAATAACATGGAATTCATAAATCTTGCTCAGCAGAATCTAAATGATAAAGCATGAAGGTTTTTAATCCATTTTATATAAATGTGATAACCTTTCTTTAAGATTTTTTTTGCTTTGCTGCTTTTGTTATAAAAGCGATAGATGCTCATGGTGATAGATAGATAGATAGATAGGTAGATAGATAGATAGAGCAAGCTTAAGGGCAAATATCAAGACCATACTGTACAGCACAGAGCACAGAAAACCTCTTCTCTTTTCAATGCCAATTTCAGAATCTATTCCTAATTTTCAATGGCTATATATAAAACAGGGTCTGACCCTGCACTGTCTAATATAGTGCACTAGTAGCCACGAGTCACATGTGACTACTTTAAGTTAAACCAAATTAAAATTTTAGTTCTTCAGTTGCACTAGGCATATCTCAAGTGCTCAATGAGCCACATGTGGCTAATGGCTGCCCTATTAGAGCAGATGTAGAAAGAACATTTCCATCACGGCAGAAAGTTCTACTGGACATCAATGGTATAACCTTTATGCATTTACTATGGCAGAATATTGCAGGATATTGATAACAGAAGAGCTAAGAAACCAAACAGGAGTAGAGGAGCACCTAGGTACTCGGGGCAGCAGGAAGTCACGTCTACCCCTAAGGCAGCAGGGACCTCAAGAAGAAGTTTTGTTTCCAGAGCTCCACGGCCACAGTAATCTGTCAGAAGGTGAACACAGACCAGTCTGCCAGAAACTAAAGTCATGGAGAAGACACAGCTACTGCTGGAGGTGTTGCTCAAAGCATAGAAAGGAGAAATAGAGCTGGTTTCTCTGCTCCTGCCTTCCCATCTCCTTCCAGTAGGCCTAACTGGTAGGCCTACCCATTGGCCTAACCCAGCAGGAAGCTGGCAGTCACAGGGGCCTGGAAAAGGCAGCCTGTAAGTAGAGAAGGAACATGTACAATAGTCAGGACCCCCAGAGGTGAGGTAGAGCCTTGCCCATCGAGAGAACTGTAGGCACCATAGGGGAAGCAAAGTCCTCATGCATGGAGGTGGGGCGGTACATAAGAACAGACCATGAAGGCCCTAGGATGGGGCTCTAAGAAATTTGGACTTTATCTAGAAGGCTCTGAACAGCTACTGGTAGGTTTTAGAAAAAAGAGTATCATGATCATATTTGTGTTTTAGGAAGATCATTAGGCTAGGTTAGCGATCCTCAAAGTGTGGCCCTGGACCAGCAATATCTACCTCCCTGGACACTTGTTAGAAATGCACATAGTCAGGCTCCAACCCAGGCCTAGTGAGTGAGAAACTCTGGGGGTGGGGCCCAGCAGTATGTACATGAATGGTTCTACCAGGTGACTCTGATTCATACTAGAGTGTGAGAGTCCCTGGGCTAGCATGGAGGTGGAAGGACTGGTGGGATTTAAGTGAGAGGTGGTGGAGGCTCTGGTTAAGACTCAGGACACTGAAGGGGTGCTTGGAGAGTAATTAAAGAGGGAGGCCCAGTAGGGTTGGTGATGGGGTAGTCATGGCAACAGGGAGGAAGGAATCCATCTGCAACAAGTAGAGGAGGCAACTGCCCATGTGATGAGGGACAGCAGAAAGAAACCTCTTGAACCCAAATATGTGTATATGAACAGCTACTGATTGCTCAGGACTCTGCTCTAGGTTCTGTGTCAGGGAATTGCAGACAGGCACAGAGTCCACAATCCAGTGCCTGACAGTTGACATTGACCTATCCATTAGGTCACTGGTATTTGTACTCCCACCACCAGATTAAAGCATCTGCCTTCCATTAAAATACAGATGTGCTCTACAGGGACATCCATAGGGTCTGTGAGCACCAGAATCAAAACAGGCCAACAAACTTGGGAATTCAGTCAGGGCACCCCTGTGCCTCTCTCCTTTTCTTTGTCCCAAACAGCGCTCACAGGATTTAGAGTAGTGCTGTCCAATTGAAATGTAATGTGAGCCACACATGCAATTTTAAATTTTCTAGTAACTTCATTAGAAAAAGTAAAAGGAGGGGAGCCTGGGCGGCTCAGTCGGTTAAGCGTCCAACTTCAGCTCAGATCATGATCTCACCATTTGTGAGTTTGAGCCCCGCATCAGGCTCTGTGCTGACAGCTCAGAGCCTGGAGCCTGCTTCAGATTCTGTGTCCCTCTCTCGCTCTGCTCCTCCCCCACTCATGCTCTGTCTCTGTCTCTCAATAATAAATAAATGTTAAATATATATATATATGTGTGTGTATATATATATATATATATATATATATATATATATAAAGAAAAAGGAAAAGGAAACAGGTAAAATTAATTTTAATAATGTATTTTATCTATGCCATCATTTCAACCTGTAGTCAACATTTTACAAGTTACTAACAAGCAATCTTAACATTCTTTTTTTTTTTTTCCGTCTGTACTGAGTCTTTGAAATTTGGCATGCAGTTTACACTCACAGCACATCTCAGTTGCAACTTGCCCCATTTCATGTGATCAGTAGCCACATGGGCCCGGTGGCTTCCAGATCAGGCAGTGCAGGTTTAGAAGACAGTAATGGCTTCTCTGGGATTTCCTGAATAAACAGATGTGTTCTCTCCCATGGAACAAACAACTGAAGATTTGTTATGTGTATTGGTATCATTGTTCTAGCTGTCGTTCTGTGGAATAGGAAGTGGGCACCAATGGCAGCGAGGGAGAAAAAAACTCTCTGGGACGACAAAGGGGTATGAAAACAATTTGCCTGGAAATCTATGATGGGAGGGAATGAGCATAAGAGGACCTCGGAAAGAGGGATGAATGCCCTGGAAAGGTAAGAGGCCAATAAAAATATGGACACCTGCGCTCACTGTCCATTGCAACAAGCAGAGCATGCCTCAGCAGCACCACTGTATCCACCATGAGTGTCTCCTGGACACTACAAAGAGCCTGGGTCTATAGTGTTTGCATGTATTGAGCAAGGAGTGAGTGATGGGAAGTATTTACAACACCTCAGTGGAGTTGCCAGCCCAGCTTTTCCACTTACTATAAGCATGTTTCTTAATTTCTCTGTTCCTCTGTTTCCTTGTCTATAAAATGGAGTTCACAGTAATACCATCTTTAAGAACTGCCATGAAGATTAAACTAAGTTATGGAAACAAAGTACTTAACATAGAACCGAGTCACGTAGAAAACATTTTTATTTTTTTTTAATGGTTATTTATTTTTGAGGGGGTAGGGGTAAGGCCAGAGAGAGAGAGAGAGAGAGAGAGAGAGAATCCCAAGCGGGCTCCACACTGTCAGCACAGAGACCAATGAGGGGCTCGAACTCAGGAACTATGAGATCATGACCTGAGCTGAAATCAACAGTCAGATGCTTAACCAACTGAGCCACCCAGGCACCCCAGAAAACATTTTTAAAATGTAAATTATTACAATTGTTTTTGCTAAAATAGAAATACATAACTCTTTGATACTTTTCAAAATGGATCAAAATAACCAGGAGTATAGTCATCACTGATGGAATAATTTGTTTTAAATCCTTGTTTTATTTATTTATTTATTTATTTATTTATTTATTTATTTAAGAGAGAGTGTGTGAGCAGGGGGGAAGGGCAAAGGGAGAGAGGGAGAGAATCTTAAGCGGGCTCCACACTGAGCATGACACTGGGCTGAATCCCACAACTCTGGGATTGTGACTTGAGCCAAAATCAAGAGCTGAATGCTCAACTGACTGAGCCACCCAGGCACCCCAAATCCTTCCTTTTAGTTTTTAAAAGGTAGACTTTATCTGACAGCAGAGATGGAATGTAGAGGTCGAGGACAAAGCTTCAGCCTGGAACTCAGGACTCACTACCTTCCAAGCTCAGATGGGCCTGGGCAGGCTAAGAAAGAACACAAGAGGACAGGGCACATCAGGTATCCCATGGAAAGAGTGAGGAAACCAATACCAGAAAGCGAAACCCTGGGCTGGGTCAGTGAGGGCTGCTTTGCTGGGAACGTAGGCAGGGAGACAGGCCACTCACTGTGCGTGGGAACTGGACCCCTGTGCTCTGCTCACAGGCAGTGGCTTCCCAGCCTCCTCTCTGCCTGGTCTTGGCCAGTGTCTCCTGTCTCCATTCCTCGGGGTAGACCCACACCTGTGGCTTTATTTGTATTACAGGGTACGCCTATATCCCATCACACAGGCCTCAGGGCTCTACCCAATTAAAAAGAAGTTCCCAGCCCCTTGCAAGGCTGGGAACACCTAGCTTCCCATCCTGCCAGGGAGACATATCCCAACCACCACCACGAGTGTAGCTGTGTTCCGATGCAGCTAGGAGGTGGCTGTAGTGACCACAATTGACCTCAACCCTGCTTGATGTCTCTGCCCTTTTTCAGCACATAAGACACCCACAGAATCTCCACGGAGACACCCATAAAGTGCCATGCATTCTCCCTTCCACCATATTACCCTGACACTAGGAAGTTGCAGGGGATAAGGCTGAAGTTATAGAGTGCAGCTTCAAAAAACTAGAATCAACACCCCATTCTAGACAATGTATAAACTATGGTGAATTTGCCTGCTCCACCCCTTCCCTGGGATAGTAGATGGGAATCTAGCTTCCACAATGGAGATATTTCCATAGGGAAGGGAGAGAAAGCCCATGCCAAAGCACCAGGAAAACACTGTCCTCCCTACAAGTCCACCCTCAGAAGGAACAGGACTGGACATTCTGACTGATTCACATAATGTTCCCCCATAGAGGTACAACTAACCAATAGAAATCCCGGTACCTTTCAATTCAAGATGAGACAGAACTGAACATTGCTTTATTTTACTTGATAATTTTTCTTTCACTTGACTTCAATGACTCTGAGTCTTAACAAAACAAATCTGGAAAGGGGGCAAAATAAATCCCAAAGAACCAGAATTTCCTGCAAATTTGCCACTGTTCCCTCCTACATGTTCAGCAAGGGCTTAGACATACATCCATTCAAAAGAAATTAAACATGGCAGGATAAGTAGGTCTAACAATGAAGCACCAGTCACTTTTTTTGATATAAAATATTTAGTGATTATTTGAATCACATTCTCCCACCAAACCTCTTGATCGGGTAACCATCATCACCAATTTGTCTCTCTTCCTTAAGCAGTTCTTATATGTTAGCAAAGCAGAGCCTCCTCCCAAACCCCAGTCCCACCATATTCCCCAGAGAAAACTTCTGAAGGACAAAGTGAATGGCCAATTGGTCCTTGTCAGGATGAAATGTTGATTTCATGCCCCGTGCTGAGCCAGGAGCTGGGAATCATATGAGGTTACTGCTCTCAAGGAACTCACAGTTGAGCATTAAAGATACCAATATATTTACACAACAATAAACAGAGATAAAGGCACTCATGGAGAGGTGTCCCAGGCAAAGGGATAGGACTAAAGAAGTCACCACTGGGTATGGTCAGTGAAGGAGAGAGAAGGTGAGGTTTATTTTGTCTTTAAAATTGTTCGGTCCGCGAGTTCGAGCCCCGCATCGGGCTCTGGGCTGATGGCTCAGAGCCTGGAAGCCTGCTTCTGATTCTGTGCCTCCCTCTCTCTCTGCCCCTCCCCCGTTCATACTCTGTCTCTGTCTCAAAAATAAATAAACGTTAAAAAAAATTTTTTTTTTAAAGATTTTAAAATTGTGAAGCTCACAGGTGGGCAAAGTGTAGTGGAAGCCCCACCTTGTAGCCATGGAACAGTATGGTGCTCAAGAAGGGCGTGGGGTGGGCAAGCAAGGGCTGGATGATGAAAGGCCTAAGCCACTAAAGGTTTAAAGCTGAAGGTAACAGGATCAGATCTGT
This sequence comes from Panthera uncia, assembly GCF_023721935.1. Classification (NCBI taxonomy): domain Eukaryota; kingdom Metazoa; phylum Chordata; class Mammalia; order Carnivora; family Felidae; genus Panthera; species Panthera uncia. Next base: position 31,571,426 of record NW_026057578.1, on the reverse strand, counting down.
CTTTTGAAAAAATGTCTCTGGCAGTGTTATGGAAGACTGGTTATGGGGGAAATCGATTAAATGGAGAGACCCATTAGAATGCCATTGTTATTAACTAAATAAGATACTAGGGATTTGAACTAAGCTCTACAAGTAGAGAAGGAGACAAATGAAGGTTATTTAGGAAATAGAGTCAAAGCACTTAGTAACCCACTGAATGTAAGGTGAGAAGAGGAGGAGGGCTCCCTGGGTGCCTACTATATTAGATGCTGCCTTAGTTTGGGTTACTCCAACAACAGATCCTGAAACCAGAATTTGGTGCAGGCAGCTTATTTGGGAAGTGATAGCAGAAATCACAAGGAGAGGCTGGGGCAGGTGAGAGAAGGAAAGAGGAAAGGTTGTGTTATGTGCAGTGCACCACTGTGGGCACTACAGTCCAATCCCACCAGGTACCATCTCAGACACTATGTAGAGTATACCTCAGAACAGACCCAGCAGGCGAGTAAACCTGGGTAGATATCTACCAACTCTTCACCCCTCAATAGTTGAGGGTCAATCCTGAGAGTGCTGATTTCTTAGCACTAGGGCCCTGCCCCAAGCCAGGATAAGCAAGCCGTCAGGCAGAGTCAGAAGTGCTTGAGGTAAGAAGCCATTGGCATTACAGAAAGTGTCCCCCAAAGTTGCACAAGGCCTCTCAGGTGGGTGAGGAGAGCAAGGACGGCACAGCACAATTTGCTAGGTTACTAGTAGATCATAGACTCAGATTATCTAGCAAGGCAATAGTAAATCACTTCTGAGGTATGACGTCAATTTCACCCCTTTACAAATTTTTAAGTGAGCTGTAATATATGCTAATTGGGCCACATTAAGAAGCCCTGTAGCTTACTAGGTGAGTTCCATCTAGTCATCTTGTATGCATTACAGTATTGTTCCACGGCTGCAGAGGCTCTGAGAAATATATCCAGAATGATGGGCTGATAATAGAAGCATCAAGACTGCAACCACAATACTATATATAACTACTTATGATTAGGAGAGTGGACGAGAAATTTGGTGCAGGATCTGAGACTGTCAGTAACATAAGAAGCTTCCAAATTACTAACTGATTCTGGGTAAATGTGAATGTCTCATGCCTAGAAGGAAAGAAGCCAAGTACTGTTTGATACTCATCTTTTGAGGCTTGGAACTGTCGGATTTGGTCTCTAGATCAACCACACTCTGGTAATCTTCTGAGGACATTTTGGTTTGGGTTGTTGTTTTTTTTTTTTTTTTTTGGCATTCCTATGGATCCCAGTCTCCCCCCATACTAAAGAAGGTGGCTGCCAAGAAGCCTCAAGGGACCATCCCCAAAGAAATACATATGAATGTGAATAGAATTTGTAGCCCTAGAGAAAACTCCACACACTTTTAAACTTATCTTAGAAAACATCAGAAGTTTCCTACCCACAGATACGAATCAGCCTGAACCTAAAGTATTTAATTTCCATATTTAGAGCCGTAGTTGCCATTGGTATATAATACAAACCATCCCATGCAACTGTGGTCCAGGCATATACTGATTGCTGCTCAACTACCCAGAATTCGAGCTCAATTTCACAAGACAGAAATATGACTTTTTTTTTTTCTTTTGGTCATAAATGATCACCCAAGGAAGTAGCATGACAAAATGTTTCCTGATGCGTTCACAGGCATATGGCTGAAACTCAACCTCACACACATCTGTACAAAAACATACTGAGCAACCCACAAATAGCTGAGCTTTCTGGCAACATTAACACCCGAGCATCAGCAAGCCTTCTGCTGCTAATTACTTGAGACATCTCCTGCTTTGCTTTTATAACATCCTGAGCTGTTTATCAAAGAGGTCATAACATGAGAAAGTATTCGTGCCATCTTTAATAAAGAAAAAATCTGACTGGACAGGGAGAGAAGGAAAAACACTGTTGCAATAGAGCAACAATCAAATTATATCTATAATGGGCTTTAAATCTTTAGAAGAAAAGATCTACAGTTTAGCAGTACAAAGCAGTATTATTCCTGTTGTTATTAAAAACTGCCCTCTAATCCTTCACACATATGTAATACATCTCATCCAAGGATCTCAAAGTCCATTATAAATAAATACGAGGCTATATTTTATAAAATCTGGCCATGGCCACAAAAGAGATGGAACTCTCTAGTCATGAATAGGCCAACACTTTCAGAACAACTCACCAGCTAATTGTATAAGTGTCTTGGTGTCACCAAAAGTTGGGGAAATAACTGGTTCTTGGTATACAAAAGGCACTCAATAGTTAGCTGATTACCTCCCTGTTTCCTGTAGCTTCATTACTATCTTCCCATATCTCTGCAGAATCTCTTTCTTGGTAATTGTAAGTCTGAGCCCCACTGAAGAAGGAGGGAAACTGTCAAAGGCTAAGGCAAAAAAAACAGAAAGTTCATGATGTTTAAGAAGCATAACACTGTAATTAGCTCGTAAGCTTAGCCCCTTAATTCATTGAGCAAATGTGCACCAAGAGTCACATATTTATCTAAAGAAGAAATATTTCAGTGTCCAAAATATGTGCCAGCTTTGTGTTTGACACTAGCTTAGAGAAATACAGAAGGCTATACTATGGCAAAGGTATAGGGTAGGGAGATAAATGACACATTTAAACCAACTGGTGCAATCCAGAGTAATTGTCAATGGGACGTATAGCACTCAAGCAGGAGTTTTTGATTGATATTTTGACCCAGATAATTCTTTGTTGTAAGGAGCTGTGCATTGTAGGATGTTTAGCAGCATTCCTAGCCTCTACCCATTAGATGCCAGTAGCACCTCCATTCACCCTGCCCCAACTGTAACAACTGAAGCTGTTTCCAGACATTGCCAAGTATTTCCTGGAGGGCAAAACTGCTCCCAGTTAAGAACCACTGCCCTAGAGATCTCAGAAAATAATTAGCTTTCTTTTACTTACATATTGATATTAATTGAACAGTTCTGGTTTAAATACTTAATTGTGTCTTCAGCCAACACATCTCCAAGTACAAAATATAAAATATCTGTGGCATCCAGATCAATCAGTATTCAAGGACTACTTGCATAATGAGTCATCCTATTTCAGCAAGGCTTTTGCCTTCATTTCTGTATTATAAACCCGGGCTCCAAAAGCAGCATTTGTATTGAAAACAATCAAAACAGAACATTTACTAATATTGTCAGGGACTGCATATAAGGTGATAGTAAATCTCCATGATATCATGTGTCTAAGAATGACTCAGAGATACGTAGTTAACTATCTGCATTCCAAATAATTCACTTGTATATAAGTGAGATGGCCATTAAGCTTTTATCAGTGAACAAAGGTAAAAATGAGGTTAATTTTTTGTAAAACAGTGGTGGAAAAGAAGGAAGAAGTAAACACAGTGAGAGCAGTAAGCATAATTTTTCATTTTGGAGGTAAATTAATTAGCTGGCAGCTAGCAAAGAGGCCTGCCTGGGCCATGTGCCCTTGAACAGACCATCTAAGATAGCAAACCAAGCAATTTCGGCTGATGATGGATTCTCCAAGGCATCTTGAGGGTTTAGCTGTGAAGTACTTGTGAGAGACTGTCCCATGACCCATCTGCCGGATCCTTCATCAGCACCTCAACAGCAGTTGGTAGGGGTGGTTCCCTCTATTCAGAATAACTCTCATAGGAAGGCTAATTTTAATATAACAGCCTTTTGGAGCTCTGTAACTGAAGGGAAAGGAAATACACCTAAAATAAGCTTAAATCCCAAGGGCTAGAAATCCTAAGACTGGAGATTTCATTTCAGATGTAGCATTTTCTGCTCTTCGAAGTGGCTGCTGAGTACGTACAGGGCTTTCCACCTGTTCACCAAGTTGCAGAATCAGCAAATGCTCTTCCCTCCTGCAGTGGAGAGGTTTCTAGCCACTGAAAATGCCACTGAAAAACAGCAGGAAAGAGCTCCTTGAAGTACAACAATCTTGTTGATGTTCGCAGAAAGACCACCCTTCCTTTCTTCATGATGAATTACTTTAGTGGAGAAGCACCCATTATTTGGCATCCATATTATTTTTGAGGGAAGCTCCTGGCACAAAGTGATCTGTCAATAAGTGGCAGATATTCTTGGAGGTTTTGTTATTATAGTTACCACTTACTGAATATGTACTCTGTCCCAGGCATTGGTTCAAGCACTGTGCATATCTTATTTCATTTACTCCTCACACCAACCTTAAATTATTATAAGGGCTATTACTATCCCCTTTTACTATTATTATCCCCATGAAGTCTAGAAGTTTAGACATTCCTACTGTTGCAAGTTCATATCATTATTTTTAACATTTCAGCAATTCGTTATTTTTCTTTGTCAAATGACTTTCTTTTTCTTGACTCAAGGATCTCTCTCTTTGCTCACCCCAACCCTACTCCAATGCCTTTAGTCATAACCCTTCCTTAAAAATGTATTTCATTTTTTTTTATTTCTCTGTTGAGTGGCAGAGTCCAGAATTAGAAGTAATTGATTCCATTTCTGAGTGTTCGTCTGATCTAAGCCATGGCTCTATTTCTGAACATACTACCTGCCAGACACTGGAAGTCATTCAAAGATATGACTAAGATATGATTTTTGCCCTTTGAGATCCTCCCAAAAGGAAACCAAGAAATGCCCAACACAACAATGAGACATGAGCAATAGACCAAGGAAGCCAAGAGGAGGAGTAATTAGCTCTGCCTGGGGCCATAAAGGAAATGGCACTTAAAGTGAGATTTGAGGAGGAGTGGGAATTAGTCAGCACAAGGAAAGAGGAGAAAGTCAAATGCATTCTGGTCAAAGGAAATAGTCTCCTACAAAAGTCACACACTTTCACTTTTACATTACATGTCCATTCACTTTTGCAATAAATATTTTCACAGATAGCACAGTAGGTGCTGAAGATCCAATGGTAAACAAGACAGGCAAGGTTGGAACCCTTGTGGACCTAATCTTCTAATGAGGAACAATGTGACAGCTGGTTTCCAAAGATGGCCAACTGTCAGTTCCTTCCCTTCTTTTATGCACAAGGTTGTTCCTCCCTCCTCCCATCAGAAGGTGGAGTTTATGTCTCCTCCCCTGGAATTTGAGCTGAGCTTGTGACTACTTAGACCAATTGAATGTGGATGAAGTGACATTCTGGGACGTCCAAGCTCAGGCATTAAAAAGGCCTGGAAGTTTCCTCCTTCTCCCTTTTTGAGCCCTGAGCTGCCATGTAAGGAATGCAGACTCTCATTCTGGAAAGAGAGGCTACGTTAACGAGTACCAAGGCACCATATATCCAACTCCACACCATCATCTGACTACAGCTTCCTAAGAGAGCCTATTCCAATTATCCTGCTTCTGCATAACAGAGTACTCCAAAACATAGAGGCTCAAAACAATAACACTTATTTTACTCATACATCTTCAATTTGGGCAGAGGTTGGCATTTCCACATGATGCTTCAAATGGCATCCACTGGAGTAAATCTGACTGAGGGCTAGAGGATTCACATTCAAGCTGGTTCAACTATGTGGCTGGTAAGTTGGTGCTGCCTGTCAGCTGTAATTTCAGCCAAGATCAAGGCTCCATATGACCTGGGCTTCTTCAGGGAACAGTGGCTGGGTTCCAAGGGCAAGTGTTTTAAGAGAGCCATGGAAGCTGTATTACCTTCAACAAACTAGCCTTGAAATCACATGGCATCTCCTCTACTATACTCCATTAGTTAAGCAGTTCATAATGGTATGCCTAGCTTAAGAAGAGGGGACATAGACTTCACCATTTGATCAGAGTGTAGTAAGATTTGGGAACAGCATGTAAAATGGAGAATATTATTATGGACATCTTTATCTACAGAGTCCAAGCAAGGTCAGTAGAAGAACAGATCAGCTAGGTAGGCCCCAGTTAAGCCACAGAATCATGAGATACAATAACATACATGTTTTTGTTTTTTTTTTAAGCCACAGAGTTTGGGGTGGTTTGTAAATAGAGCAAACAGATCACTAGATAACTGAAACACATAAAAAAAAATTATGCATCCACACATGTATGATAGGAAAGGTTAGAATCTGAAATATACATTTGAATACACATTTAATATAGTGATGGGAAAGATGAAGATTCAGGTAAACTCTAGATTGAACATCGAAGATGGCCTTTCTTACAATTTTTCTATGGTGTGGAACTTTTGCAATGATGATGTATTAATGGATAATTTCAAAAACAATATTTTTTAAAAATGTTTATTTATTTTGAGAGAGAGAGCAGCAGTGGAGGAGGGGCATAGAGGGAGGGAAAGAGAGAATCCCAAGCAGGCTTCATGCTCAGCTCAGTCGGGGATTAGGGGGGACTCAATCTCACAACCTGCGAGATCATGACCTGAGCCAGTATCAAGAGTTGGACATTTAACTGACAACTGACTGAGCCACCTGGGTCCCAAAACAAGATTTTTTTTAACATAAGCAGGCAGAATTAGGTTAATGTAGAAGACAGAACAAACTCCCACCTAAAACAGAATCTGCAGAGGAATGTATATATGTAAAACAACTTCTCTAAAAAGCTCCAAGAATCTCCAAGGTCTGAATTAAAAAACCAGGAGTGGAAAGAGGTAATGGAGCAATCCTGCAGAACCCTAAATAAAGGCCAGCCAATGTGGGTCGGTCAGACCCTCAAGGAGGTTGCTTTTAAGGTCATTATGTAAAGCAAAAACTGCCTGGGCTCATTATTGGCCTTGAAAATACCTTCAATCACCAAGAAGACTATACATAGATTGCCTCTTGATAAAGCGAACAGTTTCTCCTCCAGCACTGGAAGAGATCATAATTTTTCATTGAGTACCAGATAAAGTTTGTTATTTACATTAACTGTACACATTGTACAGAAAATAATATATATCTTTAAACATTAGTCTCACACACAGCCTGAAGAGATAGATGCTCCACCTGAGTGGTACAGTAGATTCACAATACCTGTTCTTGCTCTTCACCAGTGAATAGACTGGGAGGTTCATTACTATAATACTGGAAGTGCACCCTCCTCTCTCTCTCTTCCTCTCTCTCTCTTTCTCTCTCTCTCTCTCTCTCTCTCTCTCATCTCTCTCTCTCTCTCTCTCTTTTACTCCTCCTCCCCTCCCTCCTTCAACAGTTGTTATGAAAAACACCAATGCACACATGTACTGACTCCTGTGTATAGAGCTGTTGACTGTTGCTTTGCCTCTAGGGCAATAACAATAAATGTCTTCTAAAGAAAGTGCAGACATTAGGCCCAAAGAGAGAACTCTAACTCCATAATAAACATGAAGAGAAAAGCAAAGGGCAGCAATGTAGATAAACTAAAACACCATTGCAAGATTAGAGTGAAGGCAGCTTAGCTTGGGAAGCCAAGCTTAGCTATAGGGTTCCCCAAGCCTGCTTATCATATAAATGGATCATAGATCCATAACATAGTACCATGTAGTACAGATACCAAAGACAGTATAGATACTATTTTATCAAGTAAAAAAATATATAAGTAGACAAGTAGTAGAATGTACACAATCTCTGAACCTCTCACTAACCTACAGCTTAGGTGAGGTATATATAAAGTATTTACATGGCCAACCTTCCAATATAATGGACTTTGACCCCACAATGATCTACATATTTATAGGGTCAGGAAAAGGAAACAGCTTTGAGACTATGTTACATGGAATCTTCTGGCCAAGGAAGAGGCCTTGTTGGAAGAAACTGGGAGACGTTATCTCAGGAACGAATTCCTGCTGTCAACCTGTTGAACTAACTCAGATATTCAGAGTCACTTCTTTGCTTAACTATCAGAAGGAAATGAGACCCCAGATTCATCTAGATTTGTCTCTCTTCCCTGCTTTCTGTTGATGCAAGTTAAAAAGAAATGTACCTACTATGGAAAAAGATTTCCAGATGGTACCCATGTATGATACCTATAGTAACCAATCTAGTCCACCTTTTATGAGCAGTCACCATCACAAGATACTTGAAGATACTAAAGTACAAGTGATATAAGCAGAAATCAATAATAGAAGACATAGATGAGAATTTTTTAAAGCTCTAATTATAAGAAAATAGTAGACCCATAAAATAAGGGCAGGCTACTAAGAAAAAGGCATTTGAAAACAAAAATGAGCTCTTTAACATTAAGAACATGATTTCCAAAATAATACATTAAAACAAAAGGTCTGAACAATAGAATGGATATGGCTAAAAATACCCAAAATAGTGTTCCAGATGATAAATCTCTTAGAGTATAGCACAAAAAGAGAGATAGAAAGAGACAGAAAAAAGGAAGGAAGGAGGGAAGGAAGGAAGGAAGGAAGGAAGGAAGGAAGGAAGGGAGGGAGGGAAGGAAGGAAAGAAATTAGACTGAAAATGTAAAAATACAATTTAACAAACATGGAAGAGAGTTCCAAGATACCAACATTCATCTGGTAAGAATTCAAGAAAGACTAAAGAAAAAGAATGGGGGACAGGAGGGATAATCAAAGAAATAATAGAAAAAAAATTGCTGAGCTAAAGGACTTGACATTAGGCTAAAATGGTCCATCAAAGGATAAGCAGAAATAACTTTAAGTGACATGTAGAAGTCCTAACCAGTAAAATATTTATATTAAAAGACAAACCAAAAGTCTCCAAAGTAAAAAAGTACCTTATAAACCAAAGAACAAATATTGAATTGGCATCTGATTTCTCATCAACAAGGTATATTAGTAGAAAATGGAGCACATGTTCAAATTTATGAAAGAAAATTATTTAGAATTGAGATTTCTATTCCCATCCAAACCATCATTTATCTATGAAGACAAAACTAAGGCTTCAGGTAGGCAGGGCAATCAAGATTTTCAGTATTCATATATCCTCTCTAAAAAATTATTCCAGTGAAATGAAAAAAATAAATCCAAAAGAAAAGACATGGAACACCTAGAATAGTAGTAAGATAAACAACAAAACCCCACAAAACCTATAACTGAACCTAAATAATTATTGGTAATATGCATAGGATACAAAGCCATTATTAATGAAATATTTCTTAAATAGTTGAGACATAATGTAAGATATAATAAAAATCTCAAAATTATTGCCAGAGAACCAAAGAGGGTAAGAGGTTAAGTATACATTTGTTAAAGATCTTGCCTTGCTCAGGTTATAGGTTATAAATGTATTAATGCTTGATGTTATAGTAATCTACATAAATGTACAAATATTTTAACAAACAAACAGAAAAGTAAAAATAAGAGCTCAATTCAGTTATCTATTGCTGTCACTCCCAGAGTCTCTGATTCAACAATGGTGGGAGTGGGGCTTGAGAATCTGCATTTTGAGTAAGTTTCCAGGTGACATTGAGGCTGCTAGTCCTGAGACGATACTCCAAAAACCACTGCTACATAGTTTCATTTAAATATCCTCCTCAGAAGAGGCCTTCTCTAAACCAGATCCTCGTGCATTCCATCCATTTTACATTAAAATTGTTTATTTTGTTTAATTTTTCACCATTGTTTCTCCTCTAAAAGCATAAAAGATGATAATCATAACGATATGATGATGATGATAATGACGAAACAGCAAAATTCTGTAAATATGCAGCAGTTACCAAATATAACATGATACCTTGGTATGAAATCAAATGCCATGAATGTGAACAAGTCAGTAGATGTTTTCCATGTCTATAACCAGACTTTCCTATGATGATACTTGGTTCTCAAACTTGGCTGCACATTAACATCACCTTGGGAGTTTTGATAACAACTGATGCCTTGGGTCATAGCCCAAAAGACCGTAATTTAATTGGCTTAGGGTGTGGCCTGGACATTGGGAATTTTAAAAGCTCCCAGGTGGTTCCTATATGCAGCCAAGATTGAGAACTACTGATCTGTAACAAGGAAATCAGCTCACAGATGACTACATCTTCGCTGACTCTTAAAGGACAATCAAGCTATACATAAGTTTGAATACCAATTCCTGCCCTCTCATGGATTCAATGGGAGTTTTGTCTGCTGAGGAAAAGCAGATACAGCCTTCCAGCCCCTTCCAGCCACAATTTCCACTGAATAGACATTGCTTTATGGTACGTTGCCTGCCCACCCCCAACATATTTCACAGCAATTGTAACAACGGTATGAATTACAAGTGATATGCTTTGAATGTTATTACCCATTTCCCCATATCTTGACATTTGAGATGTAACCAAGATCTTTGCATCCCTTGGACTGGTTCAAGGGAGAGATTCTGATTAATGTTCTTTCAACTCCCATATGAAACACATGGCTTGTATTAGAGACAAGATGAATGAATTGATACGTTAGGAACTGCCTTTGCATTAGACGAACATGACTTACTAAAGCCAGGAATGTCCTAATGATTAAATCTATCCATTTATATTAGTCCATGTATCTCTTTAAGGGAGCAGCTCTTTTAAACGGGTTGTGTTCACTAGCAAGGTAAAAAAAAAAAAAATCTTCTCCATCACTGAACAGAAATCATCATTCATCCACATAAGTGTGAACATTAGAAATTTAATGAGCTGACAGTGCAAAAATAAATTTACCTTATTCTCTATTCTGATCACTTAAATTTACTCTCCTTCAAATATTTAGTTTAAAGTTACAAAAATTTGTATTTTTGCAAATATTAAACTTGCCAGATGAAATCAGGATATCTGGTTAAATTTAAATTTCAGATAAGCAACAAATGCTTTTTAGTATACGTATATCCCAAATATTGCATAGGACATACTTATCCTAAAAATATATTTGTTGTTTATTGAAACTTCAAATTTAACTAGGTGTTCTCTATTTTATTTACTAAATCTGGCAATATTAACGACTATGAACTCCACACACTGGAGTCACATTCTTCAGTTTTAAGAGACTTTGGTGGATATTTGGTCAGAAGACATGGTCTTATCACTAAATCCATGTATTAAATTTCCATGCTGATAAAAATATCTCTCTATAGACAGACAGTACCAACAAGTTAACCTCAATCTGACATGAATGAAAACCATTTCTAAGTGGTTATAGTTTCTAAAACAGAACTCCATCTACAATAAATGTAATTATTCCACTAAAATTGTTTGCATGTGTTTCTTTTCCGCACCAGGCCCTGTTGCTATACCACCTCAGCTGCCTTCCTCTGTTACTCCGCAGACCTTTCTTTGCCCATACCTTTGATTTAAATTTATCATGACACATTTTTAAACAATAGCAGGAAACCTCACTTATGACTTTAATTATAAAATGGTGTTATAAAATTATATCCACATTTTACTTTTGGCAGGCGGCAGTGCCTATTTACCATGAATATCTCAGGCTGGCCTCTGCAGTTCTCTGGCTGATTTCAGTGCTTACTGTATGTAATTGATATAAAAACACAAGTTTAGGAAGCAGTTATTGGAACTTGTTAAAAGAAGTAGCCACGTTCATAAATACCTTCATTTTGCTACGGAACATGCCAAGAGGATTAATAACACACTTTTGGGAATATGGGACAAATTCTGTCTTTTTAAGGAAAAACTGATGCATTCTGCTCTTATGTTAATTGTTTGACTATAAGGTCTAGAGTTTTGTTTCTCTTCAAATCTCAACTGTGTCTAATAAGAAAAAAAGTGAACTAGACATATATGCATCTCAATAAATACCTTTTGGTACTTAAATAATTCTATTGTCTTGTATTAGTGAAAAAAAATATAGAAATGTGTCCATCCTCTAAGAGGTATAACAGAAAAGACCACAATGAAATCAGAAAAGGCTATCTTTAGAATCCAAGTTTAATGTTGCCTGAGATAATCTCAATAAATTTTAAAATAGAAACTTTAAAAATAAAAACTAGTGGTGCTTTTCCATTAATGCAGGCAAGTTTCCATATTTTGCTGGCTTGAAGGCAAATGTGGTTTATAGCATAAAAGGGTTGCTTCATTAGAATTTATTGTTTACACACTACCAAAAAATATATTTCACTTAGCAAAAAACAAACAGAGGGGAAAAAGTAAGAGAATTCAATAAATTGTATTCCTAGTCCTAATAAACGGGAGAGGGGAATATTCATAGTCATTCATCACTTATTTTTAAAATATCTATATTATATTTTGACAATTATATGAGCTAATAACGTATATGCTTTGGAACCTGAGAAATGTGTCTCAGAAAAGAGAATCTGTGACAAGTAATAGCATAGATTAAATTGGTATGCACTATGTAGTTTCTCCAAGATGCGGCCCCAACTTTCAAGTTGTTTACCATCTAACTTGAGTGATAATAGCATAAAATAACAAAGTGCTAAATGGTGTGTTACAAACTCTAAGAACAATAAAGACCAGCAAGGGAGAGAGGGTAGAAGTCAGAAGAGTCTCTAGGCTTAAATAATATTTAGGTAAACATTGATTAGATAAGATGTAGCACTCTGGGGGAGTGGCCACTGGGGATAATACATCACACTGGTGGTTGCCAAAACAGCAAAAACATAAAAATGGAAACTTACACTAAAGATGTTGGTCATGTATAGTGTGGTCATGGCATCTTTAAAGGAAGAACCGTTTAAAAGGAAAGAGAATATAATCCAGAAAATTCAAGGGAATCACATTAACTACCGACTTTCAGAAATGGAGTGACCTAAGAAAAAAGACAATTTATTCTTAGAATATGTCAGAGAAACACCACCCCTAAAAAACCCTGAAGATGCACTCTCTTTGCTTCTCTTCCTCTGTTCCCACCTTACAACCTTTCATGACTCTGATGAGCAAAACTATCTATGAGACAAATCCACAGTGGACACAAGCATTATAGCTAGCACTAAGTACCTTCCCTAATAAATTTCTATACTTACACAGATGGTAGTCGCTGCCATTCTGAAAATATAATCCCTGTGTACTAGGCACTGTACTAGTGCTTGATCAACATTATCTCAGATCATCAGCACAATCTATTTAATTCTAATACATTTAATTCATTTAATTTCCTCCTTTAAAAATAAATTGCAGGCATCAGCACATTTTACCCATACACATTTCAGCATGCATACCACTAATTAGAGTTCAACATTACTTTCAGTTGTTTTCTTTTGAGATAAACTGAAATACAATGAAACACACAAATTTTAAGTGTATTAGTCAATGAACTTTGCTAAATGCGTATACCTATGCAACCCAAATGACTCTCAAAATACAGAACATTACCATCACCCAAAAGATTCCTTCTCAAGTCAATTCCCAGCCCCCCTGATAGGCAACCACTGTTCTTAGTTTTTTTCCAACATAAATTATTTTGCCTTAGAGTGTGTTTTTAATGTATAGCTTTGATCTCCACCACAATCTACTGAAAGAGAACTTTTATGTTCTCTTATATATTTAAATAAAGATTTATAAAAATATGAAGATTCTGAAGATTCTTATGCCAGTATACCCCTCTGTGAGAGGTTACATAATCTGATTTATTTATGATCTATGTGTTGCCACCTAAGGGAAACTTTAATCCCAAATACTTCTGGGGAGTCTGGGTAGCTTAGTTGGTTAAGAAGTGACTCTTGCTTTCAGCTCAGGTCATGGTTCATGAGATGGAGCCCTGCATTGGGTTCCACACTGACTGCACAGAGCCTGCTTGGGATTCTCTCTTTGCTTCTCTCTCTGCTCCTTCCCTGTTCTCTCTCTCTCTCTCAAAATAAATAAAATAAACTTATACACACACACACCAAAAAAAACAAAACAAAACAAAAAACAGAACAAAAAAACCCAAATAGTTCTTCTCTAATTTGTTTTAATTCTCAATAATCATGTTCACAACAAATTACACCTATTTAAGGTAAGGAACTATCTGATTTACCTAAGTACTACAATACACAGAGGAGGCTATAATTGTGAAAGTGAGTCAGCAAAACAGTGTTGTTATTGGAGGTGGTGGGGACAGAGGTGATTCTAGATCAATGTAATCTGACCTATGAAAACATGAAGCAATTCTCTTGTGGATTAAACTCTATTATCTGCTTAAGAAAAATCAAGTTAGTCAAATATTTAGGAGGTAATAGAATTGTTTTAGTAGCAAGTGATAAAAATCAGTGAAACTATCTTAAGCAAAAGAAGATTTAGCAGCTCATATAATTGAAAAACATAGGGATAGAATTGGCTTCATACAAAAAATCAAATAATGTCATCAGTACAAAGTCTTTATCTCTGTGTATGTGGCTGTGCTTTGGAGAGGGGGATGTCTTGACTGTACTTTCCTTCATGTTGATTCCTTTCAAACAATGGCAGTGTTGGCCACCAGCTAGGACTGCTAACTCACAGTGGCCTTAACACTCATAATCTTAAAAGGAAATAATACTTCCTTCCCAGAAGTTCTATTTTTTTTTATTTTTTTTTCAATATATGAAGTTTATTGTCAAATTGGTTTCCATACAACACCCAGAGCTCATCCCAAAAGGTGCCCTCCTCAATACCCATCACCCACCCTCCCCTCCCTCCCACCCCCCATCAACCCTCAGTTTGTTCTCAGTTTTTATGAGTCTCTTATGCTTTGGCTCTCTTCCACAGAAGTTCTAGAAAATCACTATGACCAAGGACTTGTAGTCATATGTGTACCCTTGGAGCTGGTGGTGTAATGAGCTTCACATAATAAGTGAGGTGCCCAAGAGTCAGGACGAAGTTTAGCAAGGAAAAGTGTTATAGCCAAAGAAAGGGAAATGAATGGTGACCAGGCAAATCTATATGTGTTGACTATAAGAAAATCACAAAAAAATGGCCAACACAAAGGATTAAGTGAAGTTAGACTATTTGACCTAGAAAAGGAAATAGTGAGTGACAGGTGATGTTTTTTTTCTTCAAAAACAGGGAATATAAAATAAATTAAGGGTGATAACAAACAGTGATTCCCTCAGATGTGGGCAAGGCAGTCCTCTGTCCTGGCTCTGGAAGGCTTCACATATCACAAAAGTCAACAAATTTATCAAAGAACACATGGGTGCCCCCATCACTTAGAATCTGATGCTCAATGATGGCAGAATGCTGCAAGCAGAACTCCAAACACCCATTCTCATGATTAACAATGTTCAGACCCCAGGAAGTCATTTTCTATATATCCTCACCTATGTGCTCAAAGTAAACGCAAATGCTATATCCAAATGCTGGACAGGTATGTCAGAGTGAGGGAATGGTTAGAAGATCTGAGTGCAGAGACACTTGGGTGAACAATAAAACTAGTCACTTTGTCACACTCTTCCTCTGAAAGAAATGCATTCAACAGCTCCTGGTATAATAAAGAATCATTTCCCACAATGCCTAAGTATTTTTGTTTTTGTTTTGCTTCTCCAGAAACAACTCATGGTTCCAATGGTATTCATGAATGAAATATGGTATTTTCAACAGTGTATAGGCAGTGAGGAACATTTTGTAGTTTTAATTTATATTACCCTCTAACTTGTATATACACAGATCTAGAAGAAATGTGAAGTTTGATGTAGGTCCTTTGCATTGGTAACTAAACAGTCATTGAACAGTAAACCTAAATATAGCTTTATTTGGGGGCACCTGGGTGGCTCACTCAGTTGAGCGTCCGACTTCGGCTCAGGTCATGATCTCACGCTCCGTGAGTTCGAGCCCCGTGTCGGGCTCTGTGCTGACAGCTCAGAGCCTGGAGCCCACTTCAGATTCTGTGTCTCCCCCTCTCTCTGCCCCTCCCCTGTTCATGCTCTGTCTCTCTCTGTCTCAAAAATTAAAAAAAAATTTTAAAAATTAAATTAAAAAAAATAGTTTTATTTTTACAAAAACTTTAACCTTTAAATACATTTTCACAAATTAAATAAAGATGATATAATTTATATTTTATATAATTTAGCTATAATTTATATTTGGGCTACTAATTTTGGTAAATAATTTTTAAACTATTTTAGAATAAAAATAATTTTTGAAAACAAATGAATACAATTTTAATTTTGCAATTTTTACATTTACTTTAATTTACACTTTGGTGAAAATATTAAAATTATACATACTGATTATAATTATATTTTTTAATCTTTAATATCAATTCAAGCCATCAAGCCAATATCAATTTTGTGAAAATATTGACTTAAAACCATAGTGATCTTGCTGAAAGAATGCAAGAAAAAAAATTTATAAAATTAACTTAATAATTATGTCGATCTTTATTACTTATCCAAATATGGTAAATCCATCAACAGAATAGACATCAGCAATGATCATCAAATCTGTCACCTCTAACATTTTACAGACTTTCAGTCATGTTCATTAAAATAACAGGACAGAATATATTTTCATTTAGTGTGTTATTTTATTATTTCCGGTTGTAGTAACTAAACTAAATGCAGATGAAACTAATGCAGACCTTCTCCCACTATAAACACAAAAACATGTGGATGAAATACAAAAAAAAAAAAAAAAGGAAAGGAAAAATGTATCTGCAAATGCAAGAAGTAAAGAATAAGTGCATGTGTTGACAGCAAGCCAATTTCAAAACCCTTTCATACATACTCACAGGAGAAAGGTAGGGTCTTATCACCTGTGGGAAGACAAAGTTAAGATCTTGGGCACAGATGGGGCAGGTACTTCTGAAATACCTGCATGAAAGGAAACAGTGGAGAGGCTGCTCCTTTTGTAAAAGGAGACCTAGAGAAAAATCAGCTGTTTGACCTGGTAAAGGATCAAGGAAGCTTGCCCTTTCTCAAAATTTTGAGTGAGATAAAATAAAATTTTTCTGTAAGAAATTAAAATGTCAAGCCTAAGAAATTCTAGAATTTATACCATTTCAAGTGATGCCAGAATTCCAAGCTGATTGGATAATCTAAAACTCCCAAAGACCTTTAGCAGAAGCAAAGCAAAACTCCTATGTAGGCTGCACACAGCACCCACAAACACACATCCAAAACAATTTTAAGTCTTGATGAAATAAATTCACATTCAAAAATTACTCACCACACAAGGATATGATCCACCATCAGAGGAAATCAGCAGACACAACAAACTGGAATATGTATCATGTCAAGAATTTGAAATACTAGAATAAGCTGAGAAAGATGAGAAAGTAAGTGTTTCTAATAAAGAGCTCAGAGAAGAAATGGAAACTATAATGAAAGAATAGAATACTCTGGGAAACAATAGCTGAAGAAAGAACCAGTAACACTGAAATTAAATCTCAACAGATGGGTAAAAATACATATTAGCTAAATTCAAAAAGGAAAAGAAGAATTAGTATGGAAGAAAGAACAGAGAAAATTATCCAGAAGTAAAAGGGGAAAAAGAGGTGTGGAAAGATAGAACAGAATGGGAAGATTTAACCTCCAGAAAACTAGAGTTCCAGAAAGAGAAAATGGAGGCAATACTTGAAAAGATAATGGCTAAGAATCTTCCAGAATTGATGAAAAACATAAAGCCTCAGAATAAGAATGCACAAAAACTTGTAAGCATAAAAAATATAATTCATACCTAGATCTCTTGTTTAAGTATCGCAAGCATAAAAAACAAAAATAAATCCATACCTAGGTATATTTTAATAAATGTGGAGGGCAGAAAAGATAAAAGAGATTCTTAGAAGGAAAAAACAGGGATAAATTACCTACAAGCATCAGAAGGTTCTCCACAGTAACAGGTGTCAAAGGACAATTAAAAAGGACAATTAAAAATAGCTTCAATGTGTGGAAAGAGCTAACTATGGCCTTAAAACTCTGTAACCAGCTAGTCAAAATACAAAATGAAACTGAAATAGATACATTTTTAGTTATTTAAAGTCTAAGAGAATGTATTATTCCAAGACTTTCACTGAAAAACCCACCAATGCATGTTCTTCAGTAACAGGCTAATTTAATCCAGAAAGGGAGATGCAAACGCAATTGCGAGCAAAGAAATTATTAAGTATACAATGACAATACAATAAAAATGATTAATGTGTATAGTCAAACTTGAGATAATAAGATAAGACATATGGCAATATATAGCTAAACATAAGAGAAAGGAATCCTAAGAAATTGGAGAGGATGGTAATCAAGAGTTGATAATATGAGTTAATCATTCTAAGGGACCCGTATTGATCAAAGTAAAGGTAGAGATATTTATTATACTTAGACTTGGCTAAATCAAATATGCAGGTTTAAAATTTAAGTGTAATCCCTAAGGCCACAGAAATAGAGTCTATAATTTTCAAACCGATAGAGAGGGAAAAGGAGGGAATGAGGAAAAAACAGACACCTGAAAAAGAAAGAGAAGCGAAGGAAAACCATGGTACACAAAAACATGAAGATGATGGAAGTAAATTTCAAGTGTAACAATACTCACAAGAAATATAAGTAAGTTAAGCTTGCCAGTTAAAAAATGAAGATCCTCAGATTGGATTTGTAATCATTTTTAATCCAACTATATGTTGGTCATAAGAGATATGATGATATAGATGACATAGAAATTATCAAAGAAAGGAATGAAAAAATGGATCAGGACTTCCAGTTAAATATTAGAAATTTAAATAAATTATTTATCCTTACTTGCCTCCAAAGCCCCTGAAAGGAATAAAGGAATAAAAGCACCCACAAAGGCAACAGAAGAGATGAGAAATGTCAAGACAGTTTTGGAAGAAGGAAAGCAGACGGATAAGTGGTAACTGACTCAGCAGAGCAGAGAAAGCTGAAACCCAGCAGCTAGTCTGTAGGAGGTAAGAAGGCAGCATGAAGTATCTGACTCACATAGCAGAAACCCAGAAGGGCCTGAAATGGAGGCATCGAGTTCCCCTAAAAACTCAATAAGGGACAGCATTTAAAAGAGGAAGTTTGGTTGAAATTCTACATAAGGAATTGTTCCCCTCTCCAAACATGCAGAGCCTCTCATCCCTAGCAAGAGACATATCTATATCTCCAAAAGGTTGTATCAGATAGGCTCATAACTGGAAGAACAGGCACAGCGAGGGGCAGGTGTGACATGCCAAACTGAGACTATAAGTGCCCTTGTTGTCTTGGCACTGAGAAGAACATTGACCATCATGTCTAACTTACAGGCAGGACATTAAATGTTCCACACTGGGAAAACTGAACAGACCAAAAGAAAACCTACATACACTTAGACTTGGGTATCAGACAAAAACCTTAGTAATTAGGTATCTTCCTTGATAATCTACAGTAAATATCACTCTTAATTGAAACAGATTAGATGCATTGCCTGTAACAGAAACGGCAAGGATTTCTGTTATCATTGCTTCAATTCAACATTGGTCTAGATTTCTGAACTGGAAAATGAGATGAGAAAAGAAATAAGAGGTGTAAGTAAGAAGTAAAATCATGCCACATATGATTTCCTACACACACACACACACACACACACACACACATACACACAAAACCACAGGAAAATACCCAAACTATTAAAAGTTTTAAAATTCAGCAAAATTGCTGACAAAAAAACAATATACAAAAACCAACAGGCTGATTAAGTACTAGAAAGGAACCTTAACTGAAAAAAAATACAAATCGCAGTAGCAAGAAAAACTATATATCAGGGAATAGAAAAATCTAACAAAAGATACAAAAGTCCTTAATGGGGAAAATTAGTAAGTATAGTCAAAAGATGGAGAAGATTACTAAATTAAAGGGAATACTTTAGATAGAAGACAACATTAAAAAAAAGTCAGTTCTCCTCCAAATTAATCTGTAATTCCAACCAAAATCTCAAAGAGTATTTTTTAAGGAGCTTGGCAAACTGACCAAAACTTCATTATGTAGGATCAAAAGAAAGAGTAAAAGTTACTAAGATTAAGGTGCCTGGGTGGCTCAGTCAGTGAAGCATCCAACTCTCGATTTCAGCTCAGGTCATAATCTCATGGTTTGTGAGACTGACCCCACGTCAGGCTCTGCACTGATAGTGCCTGGAGCCTGCTTGGGATTCTCTCTCCCCCTCTCTCTCTGCCCCTCCCCTGCTTGTTCTCTTTCTCTCTCTCTCAAAATAAATAAATACACTTTTTAAAAAATTAAAAAATAAAGAGGACAGATGCCACCTCTGCTCTTTTAAAAAAAGCAAAGTTACTAAGATTTATTGAACAGCTAGAATAATTAAAATTATCTGTATTAGCACAGAGTTAGAAAAACATCTGGCTTTCAATTAATCTCACTTTTAAGCATCCCATTTTATCCATCACCTCCTACCTTGCCGCTCACTTTCTCCAGCACCCACAACAAAAGTAATCCATTAAACCTGCTGGGCCCTAGAACTGTTTTATTTTACCGCTTCTTCACTATCCCCCACCATCCTCATGTCCTCATGTCTTTTTCACCACCCTCACCCTCAAGTCCCTTATTCCTCTTGTATCCCTCTTTAAAAAACAAAAACAAAAAAGAAACCTCACTTGGCAGAACCCCATCTCATGTTAAATCTAACTCTTCACTTCCTACGAACCTACCTTAGTGTTGCCCAACATGGGAAGCAGATAATGCACAAGCATGCTAACTGGCAGCTGTAGACAGGCCTCTGGGGAGCCAGCAAACATCCACTTCCCTGGCCCCTTCATGTTCCTACTCGGCCAAATGGCTACTTCTTACTTTTTCTCCTTTCTTCAAACCTCCAGAACTTCCTCTTCCATCCTCGCTTTGTAAATTGCTATGTTTCCTGCTGTCCTGAGGAAACTGAAGAATCAAGTCAGATTTTTTTTTAGGTTATCGATATAGAAACGATAATTTGACTGAAAACATTTCAACAACTGCGCAAATTAGAAGACAATAGTACAATATCATCAAAGTTCTAAGAGAAAAGCAATGCCTAACCTGTCCTGTACCTGGCTATATTTATTCAAGAACGAAAGTAAAGAATCAAAATTGAGATTATTCACTACTTCGAAGCATTCATAATGGAATGTACTGTGAGGAAAAGAAAAAGGAATCCATAATGAGAGCTCAGTGATGGAGGAAGGCATAGTGAGCAAACAAACTGGTAAATATACAAGCCTCTATAAATAGGAACTGTATACAATAATCATAATAACATTTAAGCTGGGGGTTAAAGTTAAAATAGAAATATGGGGCACCTGGGTGGCTCAGTCAGTCCAGCATGTAACTCTTGGTTTTGGCTCAGGTCACGGTGTCAAGGTTAGTGGGTCCAAACCCCGCATCAGGCTCCGTGCTGACAGTGCAGAGCCTGCTTAGGATTCTCTCTCTCCCTCTCTCAGACTCTCTCTCTTTCTCTCTCTCTCTCCCTGTCTCTCTCTCTTTCTCTCAAAATAAATAAACTTTAAAAAATAAAAAAGAAATAAAATATTGGAAAACAATAAAATGTATGATGATGGGGGTGACTGGAGTGAAAGTGGTCTAAGAAGATCCTTGAATTGTATGGAGAAGATAGTAATATTAACTTTAGACTTTAAGTATGCATGTTAGTTAGTATTTTAACAATAACCACTAAAAGAAGAAGCATAAATTTTTCAAAAAGTAAAGAAAAG
Organism: Panthera uncia; assembly: GCF_023721935.1. Taxonomy (NCBI): domain Eukaryota; kingdom Metazoa; phylum Chordata; class Mammalia; order Carnivora; family Felidae; genus Panthera; species Panthera uncia. The sequence continues at coordinate 31,550,031 of NW_026057578.1, read as the reverse complement.
TTATAAAGTTTACTGATTGAAAAGAGGGCAAGAAAGCCAAAAAAAAGTAGCAACTTAGAAAAATCAGTTCATACTCAAAATGCAAATTAAGATGGTAAAAAATATATACCAGTGATTATAACTAATGTTACTGGACTAAACTAGCCCATTCAGATAGAAGGTTGTCAGACTGGATTCAGCCATCTGCTGTTTTCAAAAGACATATATCAGATACAAGGACACAGCAATATAGAGAGCTAAATGATATAAACAGTTCATCCCAAGTAAGCATCAATCAGAAGAAAGCTGGTATATGGGCGCCTGGGTGGCTCAGTCGGTTGAGCATCCACCTCTTGATTTCAGCTCATGTCATGATCTCACATTCATGGGATCGAGTACCAGATCAGTTCTGCGCTGACAGTACAAAGCCTGCTTGGGATTCTCTGTCTCCCTTCCTCTCTGCCCTTCCCCTGCTTCCTCACTCTCTCTCTGCCACTCCCTCCCTCCCTCTCTCAAACAAACAAATTAATTAATTAATTAATTAATTAAATAAATAAAGTGCTAGTATAGTGATATTAACACCAGATGGTATAGACTTTAAAACAATGTATTATCAAAGACAAAAAGATGATGATAAGTCATTTACCTAACCAGGAAGCTATGTAAGTCTAACCTTATATGTACCTAAAAACAGGGCCCTACAAAATGTAAAGCAAAAAGTAAGGAAGAAAAACAAGGAGAAATGGAGATTTAAACATATCTCACTGAGTAAACTATGCATTAAAAAAGTATATAAAACATACAAATAACCCAATTAACAAGTTTAATCTAATAGACATATATAAAACCACATTAAAATACACACTTATCTCAATCACATTTGGAATACTACAAAAGCCTCAGCCAAGCCCTAAAGCAAATTTTAGTAAGTTTCAAAGCACCCATATCATACTGATCATATCTTCTAACTATGATATCATTAAGTAGAAACAGGTAAGCAAAGAATAAATAAAATATTTTGGAGATCTAAAAACACATTTCTAAATAATTAATTGTCTAAAAAAGAATTATAGCAAAAAAAATTGGCAGTACTTAAAATTAAACAATAATGGGAATACTACATTCCAAAGTTTTGGGAAGGTATCTATTTTGATAATACAAGGAAATTATTTCCTTGGCTATAATTGCTTATCTTAGAAAGAAAAGTTGAAAATTAAGATGCTAAGCACCCAGTTTAAAAAGTTAGAAAAAGAGGGGGCGCCTGGGTGGCACAGTCGGTTAAGCATCCGACTTCAGCCAGGTCACGATCTCGCGGTCCGTGAGTTCGAGCCCCGCGTCAGGCTCTGGGCTGATGGCTCTGGGCTGATGGCTCTGGGCTGATGGCTCGGAGCCTGGAGCCTGTTTCCGATTCTGTGTCTCCCTCTCTCTCTGCCCCTCCCCCGTTCATGCTCTGTCTCTCTCTGTCCAAAAAATAAATAAAAAACGTTGAAAAAAAAAAACTTAAAAAAAAATAAAAAAAATAAAAAGTTAGAAAAAGAGTAAAATAATCCCAAAGCAGAAGGAAGGAAATAATTAGTCAAAGAGAAGAAAGCCAATGCCATCTTTCAAATGAACATATGACAGAGAGGATGGCTTATCAGGAAAAGAAAAGAAGGTGAAATAATCCATTTAAGAATTAAAAAGGTGGCAAAAATGTAGATAAAACAAAGATTAAAATAATCACAAATAATATGTAAATTTTATGGCAATAAATTTGAAAATTAAATGAAACAGACATTTGTTAGAAAAATGTAATTTACCAAACCAGACCAAAGAAGTAGAAATAAAAATTTAAAACTGAGTCAGCAGTTCAAAAAACAAATCTACGTGGGGGAAAAAAACACCATGTCTACATGGTTCTAGATACATGTACCAAATAGTCAAGGAATATTTGATTCTACATTATATAAACTCTTCAGGAAAATAGAAAAATTGTAAATGATCCCTATTCCTTCTCATGAGACTATCACAATCTTGAAACCAAAATCAGACATGGAAAGCAAAAGAAAGGAAAACCGCAGGAGAGTATCCCTTATGAACATCAATACAAAAATCCCAAACACAAAACTCAGACTGAACCTAATAATACATTAACAACAGACAAAGCATGACCAAACATGACCAAACTGGACATGAAAGAATGCCTCAACCTTTTAAAAAATGGAGTGGGCTGTAATTCACTATATTAGCGAATTAAGGAGAAATCCCATGGGATCATTGCAACATGTTTTACTGAATGCCTTTTCTAAATATAACATATATTTATGACTTTTAAAATAAATTAAATCTCTTAAATAAAGAGAAATCTAATGGAACAGACTTAACCCAATAATGGGAATTTCCCCCAAATCCACAGAAAACGTCCTACTTAAAGGTGGAACATTGAGAAACATTACCTCTAAAATCAGAACCAACACAAGTAAGTTACTATCACTGCTTCTGCTCAATCTTGTACAGAAAAAGAAATGAAAGTATAAGGATTAAACTAACTGCACACTGTATGTAGAGGCCTTGAGCATTAGCAAGAAAGAAAACTCCTTACTATAAACTATATAACAGTATTAGTAATCTATTGCTATGTATCAAATTAGCTAAAAACAACAAACTTTTATTATTTCAAACAGTTTCTGAGGATCAGGATTCCAGAAGCAGCTTAGAGACCCAGGGTCTCTGAAGAGGTCATAATCAAGATGTCTGCTGAGGCTATGGTAGTCTGAAGGCTCGACTGGGGCTAGAAGATCCATATCCAAGTTGGCTCACCTATTTGGCTACTGGCAGGAGGCCTCAGTTCTTCTTCACGTGGACTTCTCCACAGGGCTACCTGTGTGTTCTCTTGACATGGTAGCTGGCTCCCCCCAGAGTGAATCATCAGAGAGAGAGACAGAGAAGGAGAAATGGAAGCCTCAGTGTCTTTTCTAACCAAATCTCAGAATGGCACACCATCACTTCCACATTTGTTTATTTGTTAGAAGTCACTGAGCCCAGCCCATATTCAGTGGACAGAGATTAGGCTCCAGCTCTTGTTGGAGAATTTGTGCACATTTTTAAAACAAGTAAAATTAGTGAGGTAGAGAATTCAAAAGAATATGCATACAATTCCTTACGATTAATAAGAAAGTGGAGCAAGGTTGCCAGAAACCATATCAATACACAAAATTCAGCTGCATTATTATACAGGAGTAATAGAGTTCAAAAATGCAAATTTTAAATAAGATACAATATTAATTGATGGGAAGACTTAATTTTTTAAATGTAATAGTCCCCAAATTAATCTATAAATTTTCACTGTACTTGATACACTGATTCTAAAATTTTCGTGGAAAAGGTCCAAAAATAATCAAGAAACACTTGAAGATAAATGCAGAAACTTGCCTTACCAAATACTAAGGCTTATTTTAAAGCAATAGAAATCTCTAGCTGATTCCCCCTTAGCTCATTCTAGGTCTAGAGTACTGGACACGGAGCTTTCACTGGCCTTGGTTTTCAGTGCCCAAAGCTGGGAGAGTCATCTCGTGTCATGTCCACCTTGAGGCTCACCATCTCTGTTTCCTCCCTCGTATTCCATCTGCTTTGGACTCCAACGTGCTCTGTTTGACTTTTTTGACTTCTGTTTTCCATCAGATAATTCTTCCTTTTATGCCATAACATGGGCTATTAAACTCTTGTTTAATAATTGCCGTGCTTTCTAAAGAACTGATGTTCTTCTGAGTCTGTTGTACCTACAGACCCATGACAAAATCTGCTTGTACCTTCTGAAATTTGTTTGAAGTCACAGAAAATTATGCAGTTCTCTCATTTGATAGATCACTGTTTCATATATAGTACTTGAGAACAAGACCAATAATTGTGTTTGCAATAAAAAAATAAATAAATTGAGGGGTTTTTTTTGGTTTTGTTTTTGTTTCTAGCTCTGCTAGTGCTCTGGGTAATGCTAGTACAAAATTAATTTGTCTTCAACAAGGACTGACATTAATAGCTGATGCTGAGAGAACTTTTACTATTTGCTAAGCACTTTTCTATGCACTTTATATGAATTAACATTTTTAATCATTACGATAACCCAAGGAGATTATACTGTTATTATCTTCATTTTACAAATAAAGAGACGGAAGCAGAGAGAGGTTAGGTAGCTTGCCCAAGCATCCATTTTGAAGAAGCAGAGTTGGGATTCATTATTATTTTTAAATGTTTATTTATTTGTTTTGAGAAAGAGAGGGAGAGGCAGAGAGAGAATCCCAAGAGTCACATGTTTAACCGACTAAGCCACCCAGGTGCCCTGCAGAGTTGGGATTTAAATCATGATACTGGCTCAGAGTTCCAGCTCCTTTACACTAGGCTAGTGTTACCCACCATACTATGCTGCAAGGGTTCTCAGTGTGCCGTCCTGGCACCCACAGCAGCAGCATCACCTGGGGGTATGTTAGAAAGGCACAGTTTTAGGGGCTCCCGGGTGGCTCAGTTGGTTGAGCGTCTGACTTCGGCTCAGGTCATGATCTCGTATTTCATGAGTTCGAGCCCCGCATCAGGCTCTGTCCTGACAGCTCAGAGCCTGGAGCCTGCTTCGGATTCTGTGTCTCCCCCTCTCTCTGCCCCTCCCCTGCTTGTGCTGTCTCTCTGTCTCTCAAAAAAATGAATAAATGTTAAAAATTTTTTTAAAAAAAGGCACAGGTATTGGCAATGGCCCAACCTACTAAAGCAGAATTTTTTTTTTTACATTTATTTATTTATTTATTTTTGAGAGACAGAGAGAGACAGAGCACAAGTCAGGGAGGGGCAGAGAGAGAGAGGGAGACACAGAATCCGAAGCAGACTCCAGGCTCTGAGCTGTCAGCACAGAGCCCAACACAGGGCTCGAACTCACAAACTATGAGATCATGACCTGAGCCGAAATCGGAGGCTTAATCGACGGAGCCACCCAGGTGCCCCTAAACCAGAAATTCTGAGGGATGGGATCCAGTAATCTGTGTTTAAACTAAGCCCTCCAGGTAACTCAACGCATGCCAACATTTGACAACCACTGCTGACTGCCATCTACCTAGTAATTTTTTATTTATCCTTTGAGTTATGTCTCCTTTGGGATAAAGTAGGAGAAACTTCTACCTTAGCATTCACATGCAGGGTGGGTTCTAGTGTGCTGTTTTGAGGCAGGAGGATGCTACCAAACAGTCTCTCTAGCCCTTCATTTTCTCATTTGTTCATAGATATGGCACTATTTCATCACCTTCCTGGAAGCTGTCGGGGTGGGGGTGGGAAGCGGAAGGGGTGGGAGGGAAAAAGGAAAAGCTCTATGTGACTGGCTTTTTTTTTTAATGTTTATTTTTTAGAGGCAGAGACAGAGTGTGAGCAGGGGAGGGGCAGAGAGAGAGGGAGACACAGAATCTGAAGCAGGCTCCAGGCTCTGAGCTGTCAGCACCGAGCCCCATGTGGGGCTCAAACTCACTAACCGTGAGATCATGACCTGAGACGAAGTCAGACGCTTAACCAGTTGAGCGACCCAGGCACCCCTGTGGTTGGCTTTTTAAATAATAGATGACATTGACAAAATTGAAAGCTTGTGTCATAAAGCTGATCATCCATAACTGAGGATTAGCTATAATTATACTGCTCATAGCTAAATAGGATAGGGAAAAAATAAGAAATTTTGTTCCTTTTCTTTTAAATTAACTTTTACTGCCACATTTACTATAGATGGAGAATGCTAGAATAGAACAATTTTCATATTCTTTTCACAAAACCTCCAAAGCTATACAGTGTGTATAGCGTTACTCCTGGCATCCAACCAATGAGAGGTAATTTTGCTGTCTTGTTTGATTTTTGTCTCTTAAGGCAGGTCCTTCTCTGACACACTAATTTTTACTGATCACTCCCTGGAGTTCTTTATTTCTCTTTGACACCAAGAGAAGTTATTTGTTCTCTCCTGCTTTTCCCACCTGTCTCTTCAAGTTTTCATTCCTCCTGTCTTTTTGGTATTTTGAAGAACCACTTTGTAAAATGCTAAACTTGGTTTTTCTCTATGCACCCAATTGCAGTTCCTGCAGCAAAACCATATGTGCCAACCCACTTGATGTTCAGCTGCTACCTATCAGCAGGTGTGGCCTGGGGAAAGGATTAGAGCAGTGTTTCTCAAACTTTAATGTAGTACAAGGCACCTGGGCAATCTTGTTGAAATGTAAATTATCCTTCTCATATGCTCTTGGGCCCACACTTGGAATGGCTATGCTCTATCAGTGGTTCTTGACCTTGGCTGCACATTGGAATCACCTGGAAGGCTTTAGAAACTACCAATGCTTGTGTTGCACTCCATAGATCTTGCCTCATTTGATCTTGGGTGGAGCACAAGCATTGGTAAAAGTTCCCCCATGTGACCCTAATATGCAGCCAGAATAAGAGGAAGGTATCTCCTTCAGTGGCTCCCTGAAACTGTGTCTCATGATGCTCCCAGAGATGTGTTCTACCTGATCTGAGGTAGAAGTATATAGTGGTAGAGAGCAAGACACTGGATCTTGACCTCCTGGGTTGGAATCCCCATTCCCATGCATATTAGCTGTCTGGCCATAGACAATTTAATTAACCTCTCTGTGCCTTGGTTTCCCAATCTGTAAAGTGGGGATAAGATAGCATATTCTATTTAAGGGTTACTTTGAGTTAAAGTGTGCAAAGTGCTTAGAGCTATATATCAGTCCTCTATTGCTAGGTAACGAACTACCCAAACTTACTGGTTTAAAACAACAAATATTTAATATCTCACAGTTCCTATAGGTCAAGAGTTTGGGAGTACCTTAGCTAGGTCTGGCTCAGGGTTTCTCATGAAGTTGCAGTCAAAATGTCAGCTGGGTATGCAGCGATCTTGACAGGGGCTGGAGGATTATCTACTTCCAAAATAATTCAGAAACTGGCTGTTAGCTGGAGCCTCAGTTTTTCCCCACTTGGGCATTTCCATAGGGTAGCTTAAATTTCCTTATAACATGGCAGCTGGTTTCCCTGACAGAGTGATCTGACAGAGAGAGAGAGAAAAAGAAAACCACAATGGTTTTCTGTGGTGAGTCTCAGAAGTCACACCATCACACCTGTCACATTTTATTCATTTATTCATCCACACTCACAAGAAGGAGAATGAAGTTCTATCTCTTAAAGAGAGGACTATCAAGGAATTTATTTATAGATATAATTTAAAGCCACTACAGCCAGCTTTTGGTTCATGGTAAGTAATATGTTAAATAGGAGTTATTTTCATTAGCTGGTCGGATATCCCTGTCTGAAAATGCCTAATGGTGCCGTGTTGTCTTTTAGAATCAGCACTGACCAATGGAACTTTCCGTGATGGTGGAAATGTTCTATGTCTGCACCATTCAGTATGGCAGCTACTATTCCCTTATGGCTATTATTTGAAATGTGGTTACTGACACTGAGGAACTAGATTTTAAATTTTATTTAATTCTTTATAATTGCAGTTTAAATTTGGGGCACCTGGGTATCTTAGTCAGTTAAGCGACCGACTTCAGCTCAGGTCATGATCTCATGGTTTGTGAGATGGAGCCCCATGTTGGGCTCTTTTCTGATGGCGTGGAGCCTGCTTGGGATTCATTCTCGATTCATTCTCTCTCTCTCTCTCTCTCTCTCTCTCTCTCTCTCTCTCTCTCTCTCTCTCTCTCTCTCTCTGAAGGATCCTGGCCCAGGACAAGGGCTTAAGTCCATCTGCAAGTTTTAAAAATGTAATACATTAAAAATGAAAATATCGCAAATTGAACTCTTGGTCCTCCACAGTCCAGCCCCATGCTCTTCCAACTGATCTCCTACTTCCTCACAACCACTTTTTGTCCCATTCAAACCCACTGCTTACAACTGTCCCCAAACAATCTGATGCTGCAGCAGCCACAGCTGTGCAAACACTAGTCCTTCAACTTAAACAAGCTCCTTTTCTTAACTTAACCCTTTTCACCCTTTAAGGCCAAATCAAAATCCATCTTCTCTGCTCTCCCACAGTAAAATTAATTTCTCCTTCCTCCATGCCCCTGTGCTTCTTTTTAGCCATTCTATTAATACACGCCCTGCCTCATGGTATAGTGAATGGGTGTTCAGCTGCTTCCCTTCCTCAGTCCTATGACAGGAGGCACCCAACCAGCACCCTGAACACAGGGCATGATCACAGTAGATACTGCAGGATTCTCTGCACTCCCCATTCCCTTACAGGTCCAGACTTCCAACTGTAAGCATCTATAATTCTGCCCCACAGGATGTCTCTGGTGGCTGGACTGTGCTAGCCCCTGCAAGGAAAAATTAAAACTGTAGGATAAATGTGGCTGGGAGCAGTCTTTAACCAATTATGGTCATGGATTAGTGGATTAATACCCCAGTATCCTTGCCCCCTGGGTATAACAATGCTGCAGAACTCTGTTGTACACATTCTCCCAATGGCCCCCAGCAGGTTTGAGGCTCACTTGTCTTGAGCAATAATCTGCTCATTAATGCACCCCATGTTGACTTCCTTTCTATCTCATTCCAGCTTCACTTTTCAGATGCTGTTTTCCAGGATTATATCTCAAATAAATACCTTCTCTAGAGTCCTTGTCTTAAAGCCTACATCTGGAGGAATCTAATGTAAAACAATGTTTAATAAATATCAGTATTTGCTTAGATGACTTAAGTTCATGGAAGAGGAGAGACAAAAGGAAAAGTGACTATATACTAAGATGAATTTTCAGAGATAAAAATGAGCAAGTGGGTCCAGAGCCCTTACTGGCATGGAGGTTACAGGCTGGAGAGAGGAGGCAGTGAAGGCTGAACAGGCCAGATAAGACCAGATTTTTATAATGATGATCTTCGCCAAAAAAAATCCTCAAAGATTTTGTCAAGAGATTTCTTTATAGACTAGCTACAAAGAAATTAATTTATTAAAGTTATCTTAGCATTATAAGATTAAGACATGGGTACTCTCAGGGAATTTATAGAAATATACCCCAAAATGGAAACTCAACTTTGAGGGTGATAGCATGTTGAATGGGGGCTTTCCTCTTGCCTTAGAATTTCATTGGAAGGCTTAATGCTGAAAATTATATCCAACAAGATGGGCAAGGTAAGTCTGCAGTAACAAACAACCTCAAAATTTCAGTGCTTCAAAACAAAGGTTTGGTTTTTCTGTTTATACTACACATCCAAGGCAGGTTTGGAGATTACTCTGTTCTGTGTCATCACTCAGGGACCCAAACTGACAGAGGCATCATTCTTTTATAGCTGCAATATTTCAAAAATAATTCTGCGTGATTTGCCATGCAAGAAAAAAGAAGGGTGAAAATCAAGTACTGGCAATTAAACGCTTCCATCCAGAAGTGAAATGCATGCTTACTACTCACGTTTCATTGGCCAGAACTGGTCACATCCCCATACCTAACTCGAAGGGGACAGGGAATCTTAATCATTCACATGCCTCACAATGGAGATGAACCACATATTGGAGAACGTTAGTTACGTTACCACAATCACGGTAGGTTGAATAGTGCCCCTCTCCCCCAAAACCACAGGATGCCCGGTCCTAATCCCTGAACCCTGTGAATATGTTACTTTTCATGGCAAAGGGGACCTTGCAGGTGTGATCAAGTTAAGGATTTTGAGATGGGAAGGTTATCCTGGATTATCCAGGGGGGCCCAATACCTTCACAAAGATCCTTATAAGAGAGAGGCTGGAGGGTCAGAGCCAGAGAAGTCAATGTAATGATGGAAGCAGAAAGAGATCTAAAGATGCTACACTGCTGATTTGAAGATGGAGAAAGAGGTCTCAAGCCAAAGAATGCACAAGAATGCTCCCACAAGAAGCTAGCAAAAGGAAGGAAACAAATTCTCCACTAGAGCTTCCAGAAGGAACTGCTGACACACTGATTTTTGTCTACCAGGACCGATTTTGGACTGTAGACAGGAGTAGACAGGAGATGGGAGAGAGGGAGCAAGGGCATCCACTCTAGACCTGGCATAGAGACCCTCTTTTCTTCCTAGAAGGGTGAGGCACTGTCCCCAACCTGAGGACCAGCTGGCTAATCATCTACAGTTTTAAGATAATAAATCTGTGTTGTTTTGAGCCACCAAGTTTGTGATTTGTTACAGCAGCCAGAGGAATCTAATAGGATAGTCATCCCTTGGGCGGCCAAACTGCTTGACATCAATCTCTATTACCCAACTCCAACCTAATCTAAAAAAAAAAAAAAATAGAAATTTGAAGGACAGTAGTGGCAGGAATTCAATGGGAACAGAAAATGCTTTGGCTTTCCCTCCCCCATCCTGCCCCAGACCAAGTAAAGAAGAAAGAACCCCCAAGAGAACTCCCCAGAGAGAATGCAGTGTCAGAGAGATTAGGGAGACTGGTTTCTCACTCCCTGGCAGAGCAAAAACTAGAAGGCCCATTTGGTGTGGCCATTAGGGCAGAACATGCCAAAGAATTCTTAGCAGAACTTGGTATGTGTCACCAGGATTTCGGAGTACACACAAATAGAGACAAGACTGGTGTCTGCTTCCTGCTGAGTGAATTCCAAATGCTCAGTTAAGGGACTGGCTGAAGCCGTCTGCAATGAGTGAGGCAAAGAGTACAAGGTCAGCACTGGCAAGTTTCAGGTCTTCTTTCGTGGAGGAGGATCCATGAGTAGATTGACAAGGAGATAACATGAAAGACAAGCTCAAGGCATCTTCTGGTACCTCAATAGAGGGAGTGGCTGCATGGGGTATATATCTAGAAGAGAGAGGGTAGGAGCTGATGAGGGGTGCCAGATCATCAGGCAAAAAGTGAATCAGGAGCTCCAGGACTACAAAGTATAAGAGTTCTCAGGGGAAGGTGTCTAGGGAGACCATAAAAGTGTCCCCCTGAAGAGCCAGCCTTTGAACACCAGTCATTACAGAGGAAATGGGGGCCAGCAGATACCACACTGAGCACCGGCTCAGTAAAAAAAAAAAAAACACAAAAGTCCCTAGAAAATAGGATGCAAGCATGGGATGGCGAAAAAATAAACCATCACTCCTTCTCCTTTTCCAGACCCTATACTTGAATCTCCAGACCTGAGCGGTAGAAAAATAACATATCTTTAACTGAATGCATGACTGAAAGTATTCACTTGACTTGCACTATATTTTAGAACACAAAATTGAGACTGTTATTAGAGCTGAAAGTGAACAAAAAACTGTCATGGGGGAGAAGAGGCGAAGGAAATACAACAGAGAATGTTTGAAGTCAGCCATGGAAGGAAAGCCCATTTCCTGTTGCTTCTATTAAGTTAAGCCATTCAATAATCCATCAATATAAGCCAAATTATACACATTATTACCAACCCATTTTTCTCCTTATGATAGAAAAACAGAATGGAGAGTATCAATTGTTTCTATGTTCTCACCATCACTTGGCCACTAGAGAGTAACTTTGTTCAAGACTAGCTTTATAGACATCTAGTATGCTTTTGTTTACAAATAACAGCAGACTCAACTAAAGATTATATAAACAAATATGAAATTTTGTTGTTTTGTATAACTAAAAGTGAGGCAGATCCAGGATTGGTTCATTCAAGGCTCAATGACTTCAGAATCTCAGAGCCTGAGATTATTGTAGCCTCCCCTTATGATCACAAAATGATTGTTGAAGCTCCACTGCCACATTCTCACTTGACGATGTCCAGAGAAAAATGTAAGCATACATTTTCCTTTGCTCTCCTTTTAAGAGCAAAGAAAACATGTTCAGATGCCCTTCAGCAGTCTTCCCTTAGGTGCCATTGGCTGGAATTAGGTCATGAGCTATTCTTTTTTTTCTCTTGATCAGAGATGACACACAATGTTACGTGAGTTTCAGGGGTACAGCATAACGATTCAACATCTATGTTATGCTGTGCTCACCACAAATGTAGCAACCATCTGTCACCATACAATGCTACCACAATGCCACTAACTGTATTCCCTATGCTGTGACACATTCATTCCATAACTGGAAGACTATCTCCCACTCATCTTCCCCCATTTTGCCCATGACCCCCATCTCCCTCCCCTCTGGCAACCATCAGCTTGTTCTCTGTATAGATCTGATTCTGCTTTTTGCTTATTTGTTTGTTTTGTTTTTTAGATTCCACATGTAAGTGAAATCATATGGTATTTGTCCTTCTCTGATTTATTTCACTTAGCATTATACCCTCTAGGTACATCCATGTTGTTGCAGATGGCAAGATCTTTCTCATGGCAGAGTAATATTCTATTTTTTATATATGCACTATATCTTTATGCATTCATCTATGGATAGAAACTTGCGCTACATCCATATTTTGGCTTCCATATCTATTGTAAATAATGCTGCTATAAACACAGGGGTGGATAAGTCTCTTCAAAGTAGTGTTTTTGTTTTCTTTGGGTAAATACCCAGTAGTGGAATTATTAGATATTGTGGTATTTCTATTTTTAATTTTTTGCAGAACTTCCATACTGTTTTCCACTGTACTTGTACAAATTTACACTCCCACCAACAGTGTACAAGGGTTCCTTTTTCTCCACATCCTCACCAACACTTATTATTTCTTGTCTTTTTGATTCTAGCCATTTTGACAGGTATAAGGTGATATCTTAGTGTGGTTTTAACTGGTATTTCCCCGATGATTGGAGATGTTGAACATCTTTTCACATGTCTGTTGGCCATGTGTATGTCTTCTTTGGAGAAATGTCTATTCAGGTCATCTGCCCATTTTTAAATCAGATCATTTGGGTTTTTTGATGTTGAGTTGTGTAAGTTCTTTAAATATTTTGGATATTAAGCCCTTATCAAATATATCATTTCCAAACGTCTTCTCCCATTCAGTAGGTTGCCTTTTTGTCTTATTGATAGTTTCCATTGCCGTGCAAAGGTTTTTTATTTTGATATGGTCCCAATAACTTATTTTTTCTTTTGTTTCCCTTGTCTTAGGAGATATATCTAGAAAAATTTCACTATGGTCAATGTCAGAGAAGTTACTGCCTAATTCTCTCCTCAAACTCTTTTTGCATGTAGCTGTCCAGGTTTCTTAGCACCATTTATTGAAGAAACTGTCTTTTCCCCATTGCTTATTCTTGCCTCCTGTATTGTATAATGGTCACATGCAATTTTTAACTCACTGGAAAGGAGAATGAAACTATCATGACTGGCTTGGATTTAACAATATTCACCCTTGGGACCAGACTGAAGCACATAGCCACTGATTTATGACTAAAATGTGTTCTTTTAAAAGGGGTAGGAGGTGACTGCTGATAGACAACAGATTATATAAAGCAAATAAGACTATTTGTCCTACCAAGTCAAAAGAGGTGCTGTCTCCGGTAAATTTTCTAAAAGCAAAGCCTGCAGGAATGCTCTTGGGAAAAGGGGAGTGAGGGAAGCAGGATGGAAGGAAAGTTACTAAGCAAGGAGGAGGTGATCTCAGCTGGACATTTCCTTTGGCCTGATTCCATGGGGAGACCTGGAGCTTGAGTCACACCACAAAGTTGGTTCCTACCTTGAGGAAAGGAGGCTGACCTTTTGTACCTCATTTTCAGTCAGTCATTGTTTGTGAATTACTGAAAGGGGCATAAACTTCATGACAAGGTGACTCCTTTCAATGAGGGACAATTCTCGAGAGAAAGGCACAGCTCTGAGTCATTTGCAGCCAACACTCACAGCATCTGCGGATGGGTGTGCCAGTCTAGTAAAAGAGATCTGAATGAAGCACTAACAATGCACACCATAGAAGCTGCCACTGGAAATAGACCCAAGGACTGAAAACTTAACTGGCCTCCAAAATGGCACTCTCTCCAAGATGCCTGGCACACTGGGCCATTCTGGTTTCTCCCATAGCAGGATAATTATAGAAAGTGTGGTCAGTCCAGGCCACTGAGCAAACACCTGTGTTTCCTCTGGAAGCACCCAAACCTACTAGTATGTTCCAAGGTCCAGCACTTAGCTGCCCGTGTTACAGCCTGGGTTTCAGGTACTGCTTCAAGAGCTTTTATAGAACATGGAACCCAAGATGAAAAGCATTTCCATATTCAAATCTGTCCCATTTTACCCCACTGCCCACCACTGGAAGGTGCTGCAAAGCCACTTTATTAAGATAACAAGCTTCAGAAACTGCTGGTTCTGGCTCTCTTTGTAGGTTGAGTGGTCCCATCCTTGAGATGGAGAAAGCATCTGAACTTGGAGAGTTGCTTGTTTCTCATCTGGTGACATCAGCCTACAGGGATCAAATGAATCACCCGGAGCCTGTGGCCTGGTCTTAAGCCTACAGCGTATCGTTCAACCCACACATTTTCAACAAACCTTCCACTGCCAACATTTTGATAGGAAAAGGTTAAGCAACTCTCCACTTCCAAATTTCACTTCAGATTTCCTCTGGATCAAGGAGAGCCGAGTTACAACAATTCCCCTTTTTCACTAGAAATGGAAAGACTTTAGACGAAACCAAGACAATGAACAAGTCTTTCCAAATAACCTATTTAAAAAATCATGGGTAGAATTGCAATGTACAGATTAATTTCCTCTTAAAATGTAGCTGGATTTCAAAAGTAGGAAGAAAGGAGGCTTAAACAAATCAATTTTGGCAGAAGCTAAAAGATTTTGAAACAACTTGAATATTCTGGCCACCATCTACAACAGGAAATGGAAAGAATTCTAAAGCCCACCAATAATTAATATTAGAGAAATCAGCAACTATTTGAAACAAGAATAAATATGTTGTCTTATATTTTAACTTCCTGCATTTATGTCTTATTCTCTCTGTATTTCATAAATTATCTTCCAGGAAGGCTTGACTCGGGCTCACTCTTGTAGACCTACCCCCACCCCTGTGCCTTGCACACAGAAGACACTCAATCAATATTGGCTGAATTTATGAGTAAATAAAGTCAGCAGAAATTTAAACCATTTTATGATCTGTTACCACCATCATTAATAGTACAACTTATCACTTACCCAACTAAGAAAAATATTGGAACAAATCTTCTTAACACTTTAACACCTTATGTATAAATGACTTGCCAAAAACAAGCTAAACTGTAAAGGCCTTGGGAGAAAACTCTGTTCCCTAATGCACATCAATATCTGCAAATAATTTTGAGGGTAAAGAGAAATTCATTACGTAAGGATGCCCTCTACTGGGAAACACTCCTTTCCACTGAGCCCGAAGGATAAACTTTCTTCATTGACTTGCCTACCATTCACATTTCTCATCAAAGGAGAAAAAGGCCACAGGGTATAAGCCTGAAACCCCAAAGTGTCAAGAGACTTCAAACACTAGGAAGCAATTTTAAAATGCCATCATTCTCACTTGAGATTGAATCATCTCAAACTATAGCTGACCCTTGAACAACTACACCTCCCCCCCAACCCCAGGGTGTGGGAACCCTGCAGAGTTGAAAATCTGCATATAATTTTCAACCACCCAAAAACTGAACTACTAAGAGCCTAATGTTGACCAGAAGCCTTGCCAATAACATAAAGAGTCAATTAACACATATTTTGTGTGTGTATTATATAATTTATTCTTACAGTAATATCTGAATTTTCTCAAAATTTTCAGTATTTCTAGGCTATTGGTTTCCTCTGTAAGTTTTCCCAAATTGTCACAAATCTTCAAAAAGTGTTTTCCAATATGTTTATTGAAAAAAAAATCCACATATAAGCGACCCATGCAGTTCAAAACCATTTGGTTTAGAGGTCACCTGTAAAGCAGAGGGTAAATAAATCTTAGAAGATAAACTTTGGAGAGAAAAGGGTGTTCAGGTTCCAGAACTCAGTGAACATTTTGTATGTGCCCAATTTAATCCCCTCAATGCAGTCTTCTTAGACTGCCTGATCTTGGCAGATTTGTTTAGTATTAGAAGCAGTAAGTCCAGCCTCTGGTTGAATCCCATATTATAAAAATTGTATTCTGACATTTTTTTTTTCATTGCATTTCAACTGCAAGGATTGCTCACTTCCTGGCCTAATTTGATCTTAGTGCTGTTAGAAACTGACTAGTCATTGGGTTTTAAAGCCTTGATGGCCTTTTATTTGATGCTCCCCCTCTCCACCCACCCTCCTTCTATATCTCCTTACTCTATTTGAATATTTTAGTGTCACATAAAAGAACGTTCCTAGGAGGCCTCCTTTGGTGAAGATTTTCACATTTCCCTCTACTCCACAAGGCTGCCTAGAAACTCTCTCCTCCTATTGAAACTTGAGCCCAGCAGCATATGAAAGGTTAAAACCAGCAGCCCAGTTGCCCTAGCACCAACCAACCAGCAGAGTTCATGCTGAGGGGCTGGGGCCACAGCAAGTGCCCGAGTGGGATGCAAGTTGGTTGTCAGAGGCAGCTCAAATGGATAATTTCTGACTCAGAAACAGGTTCTGAAGTTCAACAAAACACTCAAATCCACCTTTGCCATTTGGATTGGAGAAAATAACTGAAGAACAGTCAGCCAGTCCTCAGGATGGGAACCTTCCAGTCCTCAGGGGCACCCTTCTTCTAGGGAAAAAAGAGGGTCTATGTGCAAATACTAGAGTATGCGCCAGTTCTCCCATCTCCTGTCCCTCTCCCATGCTCTAAATCTAGCTTACCCACCTCCCACCCCTTTAGTTCAGTTATTTGGGAATGTGGAGCCAAGAGTTGCTTGCAAATCTCACAGAGGATGTGTTGTGGTTTAGCTAAGGTAGTTTGGGTTAATGTCACATGATATTGTGCAAAGCCTTTCTGGAGACTGGTCAGTAGGATTGTCTGGGTAGTGTATTGTCCATCTTCAGAAAAGGTTGCCTGGATATCCACCCAAAGTTCTCACGGGGACACATTCACTGTTTTTGTGACTCTCCAAGCCTGGCCCTGAGCCTCTTTAGGCTCAATACTGGATTTCATCAGCACATTGAGAATAAATCCAACTGGGAATCACTTGGGGAGCTTATAAAATTATGACATCTGAGTCATACCATCAGAGATTCTAATTTAATTGGTCTGGCTTGTGGCCTGCCATTAGGACTTCTAGAAGCTTCCCAGGTGATTTTAAACAGTAACTAAAATTGAGGACCACTGTCCAAGAGATAGACTCACTAACATCATAACTGTAAGCTCAATTCATTTCACTCCAGTCACCTCCTTCATTATTATCAATGACATATGTTTTGGTGCCTTGAAAGTAGTACTGAAATATAGGGGCGCCTGGGTGGCTCAGTCGGTTGGGTGTGTGACTTCGGCTCAGGTCATGATGTCATGGTTGATGAGTTCAAGCCCCGCATGGAGCTCTGTGCTGACAGCTCAGAGCCTGAAGCCTGCTACAGATTCTGTGTCTTGCTGTCTCTCTGCCCCTCCCCCACTCGTGTCTCTCTCTCTCTCTCTCTCTCTCTCTCTCTCTCTCAAAAGTAAATAAACATAAAAAAATTTTTTTAAAAAGAAATATAAATGAGCAAGCACTAAAAAAAAAAAAAAAAGAAAGAAAGAAAGCTCCTAAGTTTATGATGTTAGCTCACTGAGTAAAATAACCTGAAGTACAAATCACCATGGCACTGGGCCAGCTGAGAACCGGATATCCCTACTTAGAGGTCACAAGGGATGGCTATCTCCAGATGTATGGGTAAGCAGCTTGGATTTTGGTTTCTAATTCTCAGAGAGAGATTTAGCAAAGATTCCTTTTATCTTTAGCTCACAACACAAAAAGAAGGGGGACAAGAATTGGCTTCCCTGGAAGAAAGAAACTATAGTGGTAGGGCTAACCATGCAAGTGAGGGATTTCCTTTAAAACCTACATTAATTTAATGTAACTTGGTCCATGGCCTTCCTCCAGTACAATGAAAAGTGCCTCTCTTGCCATTTAAATGTTTTCAATCATGCTGAAATGTACTTTAGTCACATTAAAATTAAAATTAAAATACACATACATGCCTTTGTTTCTAGAAAATGTAAAGAACTCCTAGAAATGAATACAAAAAAAAGGCAGGCACTCCAACAACAAAAAAAAATAGGGTGCCTGGGTGGCTCAGTCAATTAAGTGTCCGACTTTGGCTCAGGTCATGATCTCATGGTTTGTGGGTTCGAGCTCTGCATTGGGCTCTGTGCTGACAGCTCAGAGCCTGGAGCCTGCTTCAGATTCTATGTGTCCCTCTCTCTCTGCCCCTGCCCCACTCACACTCCACCTCTCTCTCTCTCTCTCTCTCTCTCTCTCTCAAAAGTAAATAAACATTAAAAAAAAGAGAAAATTGGCAAAAGACTTGAATAAGGACTTTACAGAAAAGGGTATTCAAATGGCCAATAAATATATTAAAAGGTGTTCAGCTTTATTAGTCATCAGATCAAAGCATTCTGAAACCATAATGCAATACCAAAACATACCCACTAGAATAGCTAAAACAAAAAAGCCCCAGAACACGAAGTGTTAAAGAGTAAGAGGAGAAACGTACTGACCACAGACATTGCTGGAAGAAGGATGAATTGGCACAACCACTTTGGAAAACTGCTTGGTAGTACCTGTGCCCACCCTGTGCTCCAGAAATCCCACTTGTGGATTTCACTCAACAGAAATGCCTACATATATTCACCAGGAGACTTGTACAAGATTGCTCATTTCAGTGCTGATTTTAGTAGCCAAAAATTAAAAATTATGGTAATAATGAAACGGATGAATAAATTGTGGCTTAGTCATAAAATGGAATAGTATACAGCAGTGATAATAAATGAACATGGATTAATCTCACAAATAGAATGGGAAGAGAAAGAAGCCAGCCACTAAAGAACATATTGTACCATTCCATTTACAAAAAACTCAACAAGTTGAAACAAATCTATGGTGTCAGAAGTCAGATAGTAGTTAGCCTTGAGGAGGTAGGAAATGACTGGAAGGGGTGTGAGGAGATTTCTGAGGGGCTAATGATGTTCTATTTCTAACATGGGTGCTGGCTTCATAAGTGTGCTCACTATGTGAAATTTCTTGAGCTACTTAGTTATATTATAACAATAAAAAGTAAATACATAGATATACCAAAATTTTATTTCTCTGAGGTTTTCCTAGAGAAATGCTTACCAATGTGTTCAAGGAGTAGTGAGTTTGGGTCCCCTGAGAAGCAGGTGCCAAGACAAGCTTGGACACATAAGAGATCTGCTGGGGGAAATTACCTATAAAGAATAAAGAGGAAGGGGACAGAAGGCAGGGAGACACTTCAGACTATGACGAAGTTCTAACATGTATGAAAAGAGAAACAGAAGGGGGGATTGGGTAGGATGATCCTTGGAGCACAATGAAATTCTGAGAAAACGTTAAGCCAAAGCTTCCCTGGAATCATACATCATGCAGGTACAGTGCCCCTGCCATACTCAGTCACTGGCTGGAAGAAGCCTGGTGGCAGTGCGGTCTGGCTGTGATGGAAGCAGAGGTGTGGAAGCTGGAAGTGATAACCAGCAATGCCCTCAGAAGCAGGCTCTCTTGAGGAGTGATAGCCACCACAGTAGGCATGCACAAAGAAGGCTCTACGAGGCACTGTTTGCACCAGTAAACAATGTAAACAACCTCAATGGTCTGTTGCTAAGGAGGGAACAAGATAACTAAATATCCACACTGTAGATCATACACACAGCAGGTAAAAGGAACCAGATAATTTTTTTTTTGCACTAACATGAATAGATGTTCAGGACACATCACAGAGTGAAAAAACAATAATTTCTTTCCTTCAGTGACCACAAAAGACCCTGCTTTTAATCATGAAAAGGGTTGCTCTTTGGGACTGCATGTCTAAGAATACTGATAAACTTTTTATCATTATCTTCCTTTTTAAATAGTACACATTTTAGGGGCAGCTGGGTGGCTCAGTCAGTTAAGCATCTGACTTCAACTCAGGCCATGATTTCATGGTCCGTGAATTCGAGCCCCGCATCAGGTTCTGTGCTGACAGCTCAGAGCCTAGAGCCTGGAGCCTGCCTCAGGTTCTGTGTCTCCCTCTCTCGCCCCTCTCCCACTTGCACTCTGTCTCTCTCTCTCTCTCTCTCCCAAAAATAAAATAGAAACATTAAAAAAAAAATTTTTAAATAGTGCACATTTTAAGCAAATTACACACAAGACACTACTCCTTTGGCTGCCCTCAGTAAACTCATGAATTGATATGCTATTTTTCATCGTTACCTTTCCACTGTTCCTTTCTCAGACATATTTGCCTTAGGCTTTGAAAATATACTTCAATAGAAGTTTATATCTTTCAAGAAGAGAACTGGCCACAGAGTGGTCTCTCAAAGTTTTGCTCTTGTCCATGCCCTGCTTTTCACCTTTGAAAGCTCATCCTTTTCCTTTGTCCACTTGTTCCCAAGAACAAGATGTTCATATTATTTGGGGGTCTTTGAACCCCATACAAAAGTATTGTGTTTTGTTTGCAAAAATTATGCTATGTACTAGTGAGGTTTCCTCCCTGGTTTTGTTTGTTTGTTTTTGTTTTTTTGTTTTTGTTTTTGTTTTTGTTTTTGTTTTAGGTCACTTGGTTTCTTTTTCTATAACTTGAAAGAATTTGCTCTGGGAAACTCCTTCTTCCATCTCATTGGTCCCTGCCACACCTTCCCCCTCCTCTTACCATGACCAGTTTTACACATCCCCCAGGTGGCTTGCTGATACAAGCGGCCAAGGACTAGAGTCATTTACTTATAATGAATCATGGATAATAACAGCATAGACCCTGGCGTCAGACCTCCCTGGGTTCACATCTTGGCTCTGCCACTTACCAGCCGAATGACTACAGCCAAGTTAGCTAACCTCACCTGAAAATAGGAACAGTCATAGCAATTACCTCTAAGGGGTATTGTGAGGATCAAATGAGAAAAATTCACACAAAGTTCTGAGAGCTTGACTGATCGCCCAACTGATCAACTAGCCACAGAACACTAAATAACCACGTTATCAGAGGTGTGGCCCTGGTGGGAAAGAAGAAAGTGCTTTGCATTTCTTTAAAACATAAAGTTTATAGCCGTTCTCTTTATTTGGCAATAGGCACTGGGAACAGTTCCATACACCTGCAAAGTGACCACATTCTAGTTCTTAGGTTCCTGGAGACCTGGATGGAGTTAAGAGAACCATGACTCAGCAGAGCGACGCTCACTCTGCCAAGTCAGAATGTCACCATTACCAAATCTCAGCAGGAAACAGAATCCAGGGTGCCTCAAGTTCAATGAATTCCAAGCAATTAAAATCAAGAGCAAAGGACTGGGATTTTAACACAACATGTTTACAACGTTTGTCACTGAAATGGGCCGGCTGCTCACGGGGACCATAAATAGTTCTGTCATTTCCCAATTTCCAGCTCTTACATTTAAAACAGATTTTTTTTTAGATCAAAACAATAAAAACAGAAAGATCAGAAGATGATATATGACAGGATGTTAAGCAACGATGAATGACCTTTTAATACGCACACTCACTTAGTCATTGCTCTGATGGTCAGCCTTTCAAGTCAAAATTACAAATAATTCCTTCCGTCAGTGAATCGCAAACAACCCACTTATCAAAAATTGTCAAATAAATCTGTCACTCATTAGGGGTTACAAGGCATTCGCAAATGTGGCAGACTTCCCAAAGTAACAAGCCCCCTAACGCCCTTGACTGTCTCTTAGGAGGAGAAAAAGCAAACTATTGAACAGTTGCTGGAGACTCGGAGATTCCAAAGACTGACGCAGCAGCCAAGGGGTCGACAGAAGCCAAGAAGGCCAGCTGCAGGCTGCAGGCTCAGCACTTGGCCACCACACAGAGACTGCTTATTCTCAGGACCCACCTGTCAGACAGGCTGTGCAGGTGTTGACTGAACAGTGGCTTCGCCTCTCTGGCCCTTCCATTATTCCTAAAGAGAGAGGGCTATAAAAGAGGGACCAGAACACCCATCTGGAGTCATGGACTCATTGAACTTTTAACCCAGAAAAATCCTTTATGACCCATCTAACTCATCCCCCTTCATTTAAGTCAGGACAAAATGGCGTCCTAGGAAGATCATAAGATTTGCCAGATTCATAAATGCAGAACCCAGAACAGACCCTAGACCTCCCAACCCCAACCATTTATTGGCCACTATAGGAGACAGTAAAGCAAGGGAAGAGATACAATCTGCCTTCAAAGATGCTATGATATGACTCAATGTGAAGAACCTACCATAAAATGCATGCTCAAAAAAATGATCATGTCCACCCTTCTTCCAGGTAAAATATTAAATTCTAGCTGGTGAATTATCATTTTAACAATTGCAATGCCAAATAAATTTGAAATCGGTTGTTCACTCACATTTTTAACCAAAAAAAGTCATTTAATTGAAATAAATTATCAAAACTTTAGATCCATTTATAGAAATTTTTTTTCAAATTCCAATGCCTGGCAAAAGAGAAGGTTTTTGACTCTGATTCACCAAAACAAACATTAATGTGACAGTCCAACCAACCATGTTCCAGAGCCAGTGCCTGGCATTCAAAATTGCCTTCCAGAGAGTTCTTGCCTGAAACAGTTTTTTAAACCTTCCTTTTCACAGGCCCCTCAAGCATGTTTCCTCTTTTTCTTCTTGTTAAGTTCTCATAAGATTGAATGGTGTGTTCATTTTCCTTCTCACTCCCTCATCTAGCAGGAGGATTTCTAGTATGTCATTTGAAAGCATGGGCTTAAGAATCAATCTTTCTGATCTGGATTTCCAGTTAGGGGACTTGAGGGAATTGTGTAAAGTCTTAGTTCCTTCCTCTGTCAAATGGGTATAAAAATAAAGCTTATCCATAGGGCAGTGGTGATACTTAAGTTAAAGTAATGTCACCAAACAAGTGCTGGTGAGGATGTGGAGAAAAAGGATCTCTCGTGCACTGTTTGTGGGAATGCAACTTGGTGCAGCCACTCTGGAAAACAGTATGGAGGTTCCTCAAGAAAATAAAAATAGAATTTCCATACAACCCAGCAATTCTACTACTGGGTATTTACCCAAAGAATATGAAAACACAAATTCGAAAAGATATATGCACCCCTATGTTGACTTCAGCATTATTTACAATACCTAAATTATGGAAGCAGCCCAAGTCCCCATCGGTAGATGAATAAAGAATATATATATATATATATATATATATACATATGATGGAATATTACTCTTCTATAAAAAAGGATGATATCATGCCATTTACAGCAACATGGATGGACCTACAGGGTATATGCTAAGTGAAATCAAAGAAAGACAAATACCATACAATTTCACTCGTGTGGAATTTAAGAAACAAAACAAACGAACAAAGGAAAAAAGAGACAAATAAAAAAACAAACTCTTAACTACAGAGAACAAACTGGTGGTTGCCAGAGGAAAGGTTGGTGGAGGGATGGATGAAATAGGCAAAGGAGATTAAGAGTACACTTTTTGTTATGAGCACTAAGGTACAGAATTGTTCAATCATTATATTGTATACTTGAAACTAATTTGACATTGTGTGTTAATTATACTTGAATTTAAAAATAGATTTAGGGCTGTCTGGATGGCTCAGTCGTTTAAACATTCGAATTGGTTTCGGCTCAGGTCACAATCTCATGGTTCATGAGTTCAAGCCCTGCTTGGGGCTCTATGCTGACAGTGCAGATACTGCTTAGGATTCTCTGTCTCTCCCTCTCTTTCAAAATAAATAAATAAACTTTAAAAAATAAAAAAATAAATTTAAAAATTAAAAAAAAAATGCCACCAAGTATTTGAAAGTTTACTCTGTGGTAGGCCCTAAGAATTCGTACTGGCAAGTGACCTCATTGGAGCCCAGAACAAGAGAGATGAGCCCTAAACCAATAATCACATAAAGAAATGAATAAAGACAACTCATCTCCATGAAAGGCAATGTGAGTAAAAAGGACAAAGATGCTAGTATGAATTTTCAGAACATGTATGCACAGCAGAGGCAACAAGAAAGCCATTATTTCCTTCCACACGATGCTTTCTCTGGCAGAAGCAGTCAGCTGGTGAGGCCTATCATTGTGGATGGATCATATCAGCATTCACATAAGAGTTCTTATCCCAGCTCTTCCCAGGAAGTTGGTCAAGAGCCTCCCCCCAAAAGTAGAACATCTTGAAGAGGCCATACCTATTCCCAAAGTACACAAAGAGGCCATCTCATGTTCTCACCTGGACCCTGAGGGAGTCTGCTGTTCACCTACATGGCACCAGTCAGGGCATCCCCTTGCCCTTATTCTGCCCTGAGGGTGGCTTACATGGGAAAATGACACAAATCCAGAAAAAAGAGATGGGAGTCATTGGGTCATCTGGGGGCTATTGCTTTTGGAAAGATGGTCCAAGCAGATTTGTAAGAAACTTTGTAAGTTCTTCAAAGAGCAGCCTCACCAGGAGGGACTTACAGAAAAAGAAAAAATTCCAGTGGTTTTTTTCCTCCAAATTTCTGACCTATTCCACTTTGTTTTTAAAAACTGTTAAATTTAACTTTTAAAAATAAAATACACCCAAATGAAAGAACTTTTATTCAACTGCCGGGGGAGACAGGGGGCTTATTTTGAACAGAATATCTTTCAATGTCTCTTTCTGTTTCTAATTTCTCTGCTTTAGGACCAAGAAACATGTCCATCCCTTGGAAGGCCCCATTTGAGAGAATTCCCTGGCAGCTGGCTCACAGGAGCTGCTTCTGGAGGTCAACCAGTCTTCTGCAGCTGCTCTCCAAGGCCCATAGGCATGGAGCAAGGAAAGGTCAGGCAAGGAGGGGAGGCTTGTGGCATTGCCTTATGTTGGCATTGCTCTGGGGCCAGGGAATGTCCAGCAGGAGCAAATTCCAATGAGCCCAGATCCCAGAACAAGTGTGTTTTCCCAATGATTCCTGCCAACTCCCCTTTAAACTGACAGGATGCATGTTTCTGATGGCTGGAGGCCTGCCAGTGCTGGAGCAGGGGTGTGTGTGTGTGTGTGTGTGTGTGTGTGTGTGAGCGTGTGTGTGTGTGTATGAGAGAGAGAGAGAAACAGTCTCAGAGAAACCAAATCCCAGACTGATGTTTTATGAATGTGGGCTGATTACATGACAAGGGGGACAAGTCAGGAGAGACGTCAGAGAAAACAAACACCCCAGAAAGTTGAGTCTCCTTTCTGCCATGGTAAAGCCACAGGTTCCAGGAAAGTGGAGTGTGACTGTCTTAACACTGACGGAAAGACCTTGTAACACTTTTCAGCTGTCACATTTGTCCTCTCGCAGCACTCTGGGGCAGGTGAAATTGCTCCCATTTAACAAATAAGGAGATTGTGTCCCCTGAAGCAGCAAGAGCTCCCTCAAGCCATACCCCAGTCTTTGGACACGGTGCCAGCGTATGCATTAGACCACCCTCTTCCTTGGACCTAAACATCTAACCTGTTGCGCCACTCAAACCTTAATGTACCTCTGATTTCAGACCTGACATGTAAAGAGCTTGGAAGACATCACTCCTATTCTTACAAGATGAAGCTGGACAAACAGAAAATCAACCCATTTCTTGCACTCATCAGGAAACTGAAGTCACGGGAAAACCACCACCTCAAAATATGAAGAGATGGGGCGCCTGGCTGGCTCAGTTAGTAGAGCATGCAACTCTTGATCTTGGGGTTGTAAGTTCGAGACCCATGGTGGGTGTAGAGATTACTTAAAAACTAAAATCTAAAAAAAAAAAAAAAAAAAAAAATGAAGAGACTGACACACCCAGAGAAATAGAGCAACTGAGAGATGCTTAACTGAAACAGAAGCCACTGGAGGCAGAAACCAGTAGGTATATTTAAATGACAGTTTTGATGAATTCCTGGAGACTGAGTGTGGACCAGCATGAGAGTAAGAAACTACCGAGGGTGCAGTTGTGGGGGACCCCCACACTGCCATGAGGTTTCCCTCCAGGAACCCCACCAGGTTCTCAGACTGAGGATCTGGGCAGGACCTCCTGGTGGCTACTGCAGGGGAAAGAGTAATGATAGGTAAGCGTACTCAGAGATTTCTCCATCCTATTCCAGACCCTCCTGCTCCTATATCATCTAAAGGGAGAAAACACATAGTTAACAGGGGATAGGGTTTTAAGGAAATAGATCGGGAGTGTTGCAGCCCTGGAAGGGTGTAGGAGATGTTGTAGGTGCAGGAGGTACGCCACTGGAGGAGGAAATAGAAACACTTCTGGAGGTCACAACCACAAGCCACAAGCCCACTAAAGATGAGAGACTTCACACCAGATTATAGAAAATTCCCTTCACTACAACCTGTTACCAAAAGGCTCTGGGATAAAAACAGTTAAGGCTGAAAGAATCATAAGGCATAGACTCCTTCTGAACGAACACAGAGATGCTCCAAAGCCAAGAAAAAAGACAAAACAAAGACACTAGAAGAATGAGAAGCCTCTACTACAACAAATATTAAACACAGTCCAAATCCTAGCCCAATTAACATAAAACCTCATGCTAAAGGCCTATTTATTTCAGTTCCTGTTCCCTAACACAACATGTCCAGCTTTCAATAGAAATTACAATGCATTCAAAAGACAAGAAAAAACACAGTCCAAAGAGATAAAGTTATCATGAGAACCAGACTAGATAAAACACAAATGTTGGAATTATCAGACAGGGAATTTTAAATAACTATGATTAATACATTAAGAGCTTTAATTTTAAAAAGGAATAGGGGCACCTAGGTGGCTCAGTCAGTTTTGTGTCTGACTTTGGCTCAGGTTGTGATCTCGTAGTTCGTGAGTTCAAGCCCCACATTGGGCTCTATTCTAACAGCTCAGAGACTGGAGCCTGATTCAGATTTTGTGTCTCCCTCTCTGCCCCTCCTCTGCCCACACTCTGTGTGTGTGTCTCTCTCTCTCAAAAATAAAATATTTTTAAGAAACTTTTTAATAAAAAAGGAGGACAACATGCAAGATGGATCATGTAAGCAGAGAAAGGAAAACTCTTAAGACAGAGTCAACAGAAAATGCTAAAAATCAAAAACACAATTACAGAAATGAAGAATGTCTCTAACAGTATAATATCATCAACCAGGACAAGAAGCAGTGAACTTGAACATAGGTGAATAGAAATTTCTCAAACTGAAATACAAAGAGAAAAAATTTGGGAAAAAGGGACAAAACATCCAAGAACTATGGGACAATTTCAACAGGTATAACATGTACATAATTGGAAAACCAGAAGGAGAAGAAAAAGAGAATGGAGTAGAAGACATGTTTGAAGTTCTAATGGCCAAAGACTATCCAAATCAATGATAGACACCAAACCACAGCTCTAAGGAAGCTCAGAGACTACCACATAAGACAAATATAAAATAAAAATTATATATTATACTATATTATCTTCAAACTACAGAAATATACAAAAAGAAAAATCTTGAAGGAAGATAGAAGAGGAAAAAGACCCCACAAAACCTAACCTGTAAAGGAATACAGATAATAATTAATATGGACTTCTAATCAGAAATCATACAATCAAGAAAAGAGTGAAATCTTTAAATCTGGGGAAAAGAATTACCAATCTAAAATTCTATATCCAGTAAAATTATCCTTCCAAAGCAAGGAGAAATGGAGACTTTTGCAGACAAAAAGAGAACAGAAAACTGAGAAAATTTATTATTGTCAACAGACCTTCCTTGAAAGAAAGGTTAACAAAAGAATTCTTCAGGCAAAGGAAAAATTATGTCAGTCAGAACCTGCAAAAAGAAAGAGTATTAGAGAAGGAATAAATAAAGTAAAATATTATTTTTCATTCTCATCTAAAATGTAGCTGTTTGTTTAAAGCAATAACAATAACATATTTGATAATTATAGCATTTAGATAAAAGAAATGAATGACAGCAATGTCACAATGGATAGAAAATGGAATTGGGATACTCTGTTATAAGGCACCTGCAACACATATGAAGCAATATAGTGTTATTTGAAAATGTACTTAAATTATTTAAAACTGTATATTGGAAATTCTAGGACAACTACTAAAAATGTTTTTAAAGAAGTATAAAAGAAAAATGGAATTGTACAAAATGCCCGGCTAAAACCAGAGAAGGCAGAAAAAGAGGAGGGGGAAGAAATAAAAAACAGTTGTAATTAATAGAAAACATTACAAAGATTATAGATATTAATCATACTATGTAAATAATTACTTTATTGCAAATGGTTTAAACACATCTATTAAAAGACAGATTGCCACAACAGATACAAAAACACAACCCAATTGTATGTTTTTACAAGAAACCCACTTTAAACACAAAGTTAGACCAAAAGCAATAAAATACCTAGGAATAAATCTAACCAAAGACGTGAAAAATCTATACACTGAAAACTATAGAAAGCGTATGAAAGAAATTGAAGAAGACACAAAAAAACGGAAAAATATTCCATACTCTTGGACAGGAAGAACAAATATTGTTAAAATGTCAATACTACCCAAAGCAATCTACATATTCAATGCAATACCTATCAAAATAACACCAGCATTCTTCACAGAGCTAGAACAAACAATCCTAAAATTTGTATGGAACCAGAAAAGACCCTGAAGAGCCAAAGAAATCTTGAAAAAGAAAACCAAAACTGAAGGCATCACAATCCCGGACTTCAAGATGTACTACAAAGCTGTAATCATCAAGACAATATGGTACTGGCACAAAAAAGGACACTCAGATCAATGGAACAAAATAGAGAACCCAGAAATGGACCCACAAACGTATGGCCAACTAATCTTTGACAAAGTAGGAAAGAATATCCAATGGAATAAAGACAGTCTCTTCAGCAAGTGGTGCTGGGAAAACTGGACAGCGACATGCAGAAAAAGAACCTGGACCACCTTCTTACACCATACATGAAAATAAACTCAAAATGCATGAAAGACCTAAATGTAAGACAGGAAGCCATCAAAATCCTCAAGGACAAAGCAGGCAAAAACCTCTTTTATATTGGCCACAAGCAACCTCTTACTCAACACGTCTCCAGAGGCAAGGGAAACAAAAGCAAAAATGAACTTTTGGGATCTCATCAAAACAAAAGCTTCTGCACAGCGAAGGAAACAATCAGCAAAACTAAAAGGCAACCGACAGAATGGGAGAAGATATTTCCAAATGACATATCAGATAAAGGGTTAGTATCCAAAATCTATAAAGAACTTATCAAACTCACCCAAAAAACAAATAATCAATCCAGTGAAGAAATGGGCAAAAGACATGAATACACACTTCTCCAAAGAAGACATCCAGATGACCAACCGACACATGAAAAAATGCTCAACATCACCCATCATCAGGGAAATATAAATCAAAACCACACTGAGATATCACCTCACACCTGTCAGAATGGCTAACATTAACAACTCAGGCAACAACAGACATTGGTGAGGATGCGGAGAAAGAGGATCTCTTTTGCACTGTTGGTGGGAATGCAGACTGGTGCAGCCATTCTGGAAAACATTATAGATGTTCCTCAATAAACTAAAATAGAACTATCCTATGACCCAGCAATTGCACTACTAGGTATTTATCCAAGGGATACAGGTATGCTGTTTCGAAGGGGCACATGCACCCCCATGTTTATGGCAGCACTATCAACAATAGCCAAAGTATCAAAAGAGCCCAAATGTCCATCGATGGATGAATAGATAAAGAAGATGTGGTGTGTGTGTGTGTATATATATATATATATATATATATATATACACACACACACATACACACACACACAATGGAGTATTACTCGTCATCAAAAAGAATGAAATCTTGCCATTTGCAACTACGTGGATGGAACTAGAGGGTATTATGCTAAGCGAAATTAGTCAGAGACAGACAAATATCATATGACTTCAATCATATGAGGACTTTAAGATACAAAACAGATGAACATAAGGGAAGGGAAGCAAAAATTATATAAAAACAGGGAGAGGGACAAAACATAAGATACTCTTAAACATGGAGAACAGAGGGAGGGTTGCTGGAGTGGTTGTGGGAGGGGGGGATGGGCTAAATGGGTAAGGAGTATTAAGGAATCTACTCCTGAAATCACTGTTTCATTATATGCTAGCTAACTTGGATGTAAATTTAAAAAATAAATTTAAAAAAACATACAAAGTTAGTATATAAATAGTAAAGATTTAAGTTCTTAGATTAAGAACTACCATACTACCACTAACAAAAGAAAGCTGGAGTCACTTTATTAATTTCAAACAATGCAGGATTTGAAACAAGGAAGATCATCAAAGATGAAGGGGTATTATACAATGATAAAGGAATCAATTCTCCAAGAAGACATAACAATTCTGAATGTGTATGCACCTACCAATAGAGCATTAAAATACACAAGGCAAAAACTGATAGAATTGGAAAGAGAAAGAGATAAATCCAAAGTTATAATCAGAGACTTTAACACATCTCTGTTAACAATTGATTTATCAAACATGTGGAAAATCAGTGAGACTATAGATGACGTAAATAGCACTATCAAACAACTTGGACTAATTTACATCTGTAGAATATTCTATCCAACAACAGCAAAATACACATTTTTGTCAAGCTCACATGAACATTCTGGGTCATAAAATATACCTTAACAAATTCAAAAAAACAAAAGTCATACAAAATGTTAGAAATTAATTACAGAAAGATAGCCAGAAAATCCCTAAGTATTTGAACATTAACATACTTCCAAATAACTCATGAGTCAAAAGTCATCTCAAAAGAAAATTTTCAAATATTATTAACTAAACTAAAATTAAACTGCAATTTATCAAATGTGTCAGATGCAGCTAAAGTAGGGCTTAGAAGGAAATTTAAAGCATTAAATGTACATAGTAGAAAAGCCAAACATTCTAATATGAATAACTTAAGCTTCTACCTTAGGAAACTAGAAAAGAAGAGCAAATTAAAACTAAGACAAATAAAAATAAGGAAATAATTGTAAAATTGAAGTAAAAATTAACAAAATTGAAAACAAGAAAACAAAAAAGAAAATCAACAAAACCAAATGCTGATTACCAATATCAGATATTAAAATTTATAGATCTCATGGACCTTGAAAGGATAATAAGGAATACTGCAAACAACTCCATGCTCACAAATTTGATAACTTAGATTAATTAAAATTAATTGATTCCTTGAAAACTTAATGAGCCCACAAGACCTCTATGGATCTTGTTTAAATAAAAATTGGGATTCAGGGGCACCTGAGTGGCTCAGTCCATTGAGCGTCCTACTCTTGACTTTGGCTCAAGTCATGATCTCACAGTCTTGGGATCCAGTCCCTAGTCAGGCTTTATACTGAACGTGGAGCTTGCTTAAGATTCTCTCTCTCCAACTCCCTTTCCCTCGGCCCCTTCCCCTCCCCTGCTTGCTCATGCATGCACACGTGCTCTCTCTTTCTCTCTCTCTCAAAAAAAAAAAAAATTAGGATCTAGGAATTCTAGGATGATGTCTTAAATTCTGCATTTCTAATGCATTCTCAGGTGACGCTGATAATACGAATCCTGGACTCGCCCTTTGAACAGCAGGGATTTAGAAGACAGAAGAGAATGTATTGCTTCATTTCAGAGTGCAAAAGTGAATACTGTGAACTTCCAGGTGTTAAGGAGATTTTTTAATTTATTGCATATTCAGGGTCATGTCTTTCAGGGTTTTTTCTTTTGCTTTTCTTGGCCATATTTTTGGCTTTTTAGAATCTCACCAACAATGCCTGACAGACACAAAAGCTGGAAGGCAGCCTTACCTTTCATTAAAGTCATATAACCCCTACAGACTGGGAAAGAGAGAGAGGTTAAAACACTTTGAAGCCATCAGTGACTACTTTAATCTTTGGATTACTTTTTCCCCCAAACTCAGTGGCCAAAATAAAATTATAATGTCATAGCTGTGTCTAAATTATCTGGGTTAAGCTAAGTGCTACTATATGATAAACAAGCTGTTGCCTTCTAAGATAAAGAAATGGGATGTTGGGAAACATAAACACAACATACTTACAAGTTTTCAGAGAACAAATTAGATGTCTCTAGCATTATAGTCTTAGCCATACTATTTAAATGTGTCATAATCTGCCTTTAATGATTGTGAATATAATCTTAAGACTACCGCAGACAAGATCTGGTGTCCCAGATACGGTATCCCAAGTATTAGTTCCCAGTATTAGTTCACTACCTTACTGACTTATTAGTTGCTGACTACCAACACATTGCTCTCTCAAGACTGTGTCCTTGAAAACAGCTCCCACTGTGGGCACAGTGAGCAGAACATACAATTTACAATTTTAGCTGTTATGGTGTTCACCCCTGAATACCCTTAGAACTCCATTAGGGTCTAAGTTAAAAAAAGAAAAGCTCCAAATAACCCTTTCATTGTTCAGAAGAGAAGTTAGATAGATTTTTCCAAGGCCACACAGTATATAATTGGCAGAACTGAGAAGAGCATGTTCAATAACGTTCCAAGGATTAAACCACACCAGCATTCCCCAACAAAATGGTAAAGGAAACCATTTAACCAAACAACACTGACTATAATACTCAAGAGCTGAAAAAGTACATAAAAAGGTACTTGCCAATGAATTCTTAGTAATGAAATTTGTGAAATACAATCACAAGACCCCACTCTTATCACTTATGCCCTAGAAGTTACATGTCCAGCTAGAGAAGTCACAAAATCCTAGGACTTTGGAATTGGACACGCCTTTAGAGATCTGGCAGGTCTTTTACAGACGAAGACAAAAAAGCTCATAGAAGCAGTCAAATGGAGACTAGGGGAAGAGATTTCCAGGCCAAGGCAAGGCCCAGAGTCGAGCATGGGCTGGTATACTCAGAGAAAAACAAGGAAGCTAGGATTGGCTAGATTGGAGAGAACGCAAGGGAGGGTGGTGGGAGAGTTCAGAAAGGTGATGGGGGTGTATGCAGCCAATAAAGGCTGGAAGGACCTTTTTATTAGTTTTCCAGGTTTTTCCTACACCATATTATTTTGTTATTACAAGTTATTTTATTTTATTGTTATTACAATTTAGAATACTCAAAAGGAAATTTTGCTCAAGTATTTTTCAAGGGAAGGTTTAGTTAAAACCTTCTCAGCAAGATCAGTTTCCAATAAGGAAATAAAAAATATACAATAAGG
This sequence comes from Panthera uncia, assembly GCF_023721935.1. NCBI lineage: Eukaryota > Metazoa > Chordata > Mammalia > Carnivora > Felidae > Panthera > Panthera uncia. Next base: position 31,516,999 of record NW_026057578.1, on the reverse strand, counting down.
TCAGAAATTAAAACTTTCCTGAATTGCACAGGAAAAATTGTGAGCTTCATAAATTTTAGACAGCTTTTAAACAGCTACCTTAATTTTTTTTTCAAATTTCACACAGTTCGTTCATTTTTATGTATGTTATCTCAAAAAGGATCCATTATATTCAAAAGTTAATACATATTATTTGTAGGTTTAATGGATGTGTTTTTGTCAGGAGGTTTGTTTCCTGGTTTGAAAGGTCAGTAGACAGGAAGTAATAGATTTCAGTGAACTTTCCCATCAGAAAGGACATAGGATTAGGAAAACATAATGGTAAAAAGCATTTTTCCCCCTCAGTTCACCTAGAAAGAATTTATTAAATTATTACTTCAGCAGATGATGGAATAACTTCATGACCCGAAAAAACTATATTATATTATTATATCTCAATTTAAAAGGTATTTTGATGTTTGTATATTGATGTTATTTATATTTTATTTTTATATTTTATACTTAAAATTTAACTAATGTTATAGTTCACTATTTATACACCATTACTATACTTTGTCCTGGCCAAAAAGCATTTCTTTATGAAAAGAAGGGGAGATTAAAATTAGGACATCAAATATTAAGTTAAGCTAATACATTTCTAAACAAACAAAATGTCTCTTTACTCTTAAAAAACTTTAGACTTGAAAATAAGTAATCAAGTAAGCTTTCTTGAAAGCTTTCTCAGGGAAAGCTTGATAAAACAATATATACTCATCCACTTGTAAAGCAAAATTGAGCATTAGGGTGTGACTTTTGGTCTGATAAAAAATATTTTGTCTGTCTCCAAATGTGGTCTTTAAGTTCATTACGCTGTTGTGAGAAAGTAGGTTCTTTTTATATTTTAATTTATTTTCAAGGAAGATTTAATGTAATTAAAGACTCGTCTTTTTTTTTTTTTATGAAGTACATTAGGCTTGATCATAAAGCCTCTGCATTTCATTTTTCTCTCTACCTCTAAACCATTGAAAATGCTATAGAATTACTCAGCTGTGATCACTGCAGCCACTGGAGCTTACAGACCTTCATAATAGGCCACGCAAAGCTATCTCCCAGGGTTTTACACATTTATGTCAGAAGTTTAAAACCCCAACAACCATTGGTGTTTGAAACTCTTCCCTGCCATATGATCAATGCAGAGTGTCTGTATTTGTAAGGGTAGGCTAATGGCTATTACAAATGACCCTAAATATCAGTGCCTGAACATAATAAAACTATCTCTCATTCAGGTAAACTCCAAAATAAGTGTTTCCTATCATCAAGCATCTCTACTCCAAGCAATGATTCACCTGCAGGGGAGACATGAGGGTCAGGCACTTCCATCTCTGCCATATTTAGCCTCTAGTCTTTAAAAGTTATTTAGGGGTGGTTGCCACTCCAGCCAACCTTCTAGAAGGGAAAAACATGGTGATTCATGAAAGGTGATACATGCCTGGGGTAGCACACATCACTTCTATCTATCTACCATTTGGCCAAAAATCAGTCACATGGCCACACCCAACTGCAAGGGAGGCTGGGAAATGTAGTGGAGCCATGTGCCTGGAGAGGAGAGGTTCAGAAACCACTTTGCTCTTACTGCCACACTAGCCTTTGTCTCCATTCACTCTTCACTTGGATTTTGTAAATGATTCTGTTATAAGCTTCACTTTTAGCTTCTTGTAAATCATCCTCCTAAATGCTTCTGTAGTGGGTTGAACAATGTTATAGAATTTGTGTTCACCTGGAACCACAACTAAATAGGACTTTATTTGGAAATAGGGTCTCTGCAAATATAATTAGTTAAGAATCTCAGATGAAATCATCCTGGATTTGGGTGGGCCCTAAATCTAATGACTGGTATCTTTATAAGAAGAGGAAAGGACCAAGAGATACAGAGAAAAAGGCCATGTGAAAATGAGGCAGAGACTGGGGTTATGCTGCCACTAGCTAAGGAGCACCAGAAGTACCTGAAGCTGGAAAAGCCAAGAAAGAATTCTTCCCTAGAGCCTTTTAGAGGAAACGTGGTCCTGCTAACACCTTGATCTCAATCCTCTAGTCTCCAGAACACAGAATAAATTTTTCTGCCTTAAACCACCAAGTTTAAGGTCATTTGTCATGGCAGCCCTAAGAAAGTAACACAGCCTTCTCTGTCACCTTCTGCATTCATCAGATCTGGTTAATTTTACCCACTAAATGTCTTTAACGTGTCTCCTCTCACTACCAATGACCAGGCCCTTACCATCTTTCACCTGCAAGATTCCAAAAGCCTCCAAACTAGACGGCCTGATGTGCTTCCCCATCAAATCCATTTCTCTAAGACCCTAATCTGACTGAGTGACTCCCCTGTTGAAAACCCTCCAGTTGTTCCTTATTGCCCACAGGAAAAAGAAAAGTCCACATTCCTCGTGAGCCTCCCTGACCCAGCTCCTGGCCACTCACACCTCACACACACAGAGCTGCTTGCCTTCTCTAAAGCTCCCCAGATGATTCACACCACCTCACTGAGGATCTTCCTCAAAATCCTTCTTCCTATATCATGGGCCCTTCCTCCACCAACACCCTTCCATTCTTCAAGACTCACTTCATGTCACTTCTGCAGGAGGCCTTATAATCATCCCCAAACACTAACAGGGACACTGCACTTTTCATGTTGCATAGAAAATGTCCTTTTCTTTGTCAGATTCCCTCACAAAATGCTGAGTTAACAGTAATAATAGTAACAATAGAAATAGCTACCCCCAAGTGGCTAATGTGTCAAATTAGCCAAAAGTGCTTTACACAAATGGATTTGTTTAATCTCCTCAACATTCCTATGATGGACCATCATTCCCATTTTACAGATGAGGAAACTGAGGGGATCAAGGAAAATTTGATGAGAACCTCAGCTAGTAAGTAATACAGGTAAGATTCAAATCCAAATCCATCTCCAGAGTTTTTGTCCTCTCCACCATACCTACTTGTTTTTGTTACTATTTCCAAAAGGGCTGGTACCAGTAAGACACCAGAGACACATGGAAGAAACCTACTCAACAATGTACTGCCCAGAGAAAAAGGCATTAAGTAAAAATTAAGGAAATCAAAATCAAAAACAAAAGCTATAGGCTTTAGCTAATAATAGTACATCAATATTTGTGCATTAGTTGTGACAAATGCACTTCTATAATGTAAGATATTAACAATAAAGGAAACCAAGTACAGGGTATACAAGATCTCTCTGTGCTAGGTCGGCAACTTTTCTGTAATCATAGAACTATTCTAAAATTGGAAGTTTAAGGGCACCTAAACTCAGTTTAGGTCTCAGTTAAGCATGATAGCATGGAGCCTGCTTGAGATTCTCTCTTTCTCTTTTGCACCCCACACTCCTAAGCCTGCTAACAGGTGAGTGCACTCTCTCCCTCTCTCAAAATAAGTAAACTTAAAACAATAAAATAGCTTATTTTTTTAAATTTTTTTAACGTTTATTTATTATTACTGAGAGACAGAGAGACACAGGGCATGAGCAGGGGAGGGGTAGAGAGAGGGGGAGAACAGAATCTGAAGTAGGCTCCAGGCTCTGAGCTGTCAGCACAGAGCCTGACGCGGGGCTCGAACTCACAAACTGTGAGATCATGACCTGAATCGAAGGTGGACACTTAACTGACTGAGCCACCCAGAGGCCTTCCTTGCTTCCCTTCTAAGGAATATATGTGACAGATGTGATGATGTGACCTCAGAGATCAGATTGTAAAATGCATGTGGCTTCTGCCTTTCTCTCTCCCTCTCTCTCTCTCTTAAATCACCCACGCTCAAGAAAGCCAGCCACCATGTTATGAGGACACTCAAGAGGCACCATGAACAAATCCATGCAGCAATGTGAGTATACCATCTTAGATTTCTCAGTTTAGCCTTCAGCTGACTGCAGCATCAACATCAACCCCCATCAACATCATACCACAGATTCATAAATGGCTCAGAGCCAGAACCACTAAGTAAGTCACCCCCAAATTCCTGACCCCCAGAAACTGTTAGATAATAAATGTCTATTGTTTAAGCTGCTATGGTTTGGGTAATTTATCATGCAGCAATAGACAACTCCTTAGCTTACCTCCACCTCAGACAGAACTATGCTTAACTGATCCTTAGTCTAGACGCAGGGTCTCCTAGAATTTTTTGTGCTATAAATCTCTTTGTCAGTGTATTAGCTTCCTATTGCTGCTGTAACAAATTACCACAAACCTAATCCTTAAAACAACACAAATTTATTGTCTTACAGCTCTGGAAATCAGAAGTTCATAATGTACTCACAAGGCTAAAACCAAGGTGTTGGCGGGGCTGTTTCCTTCTAGAGGCTCCAGGGGAGAATCTGTTTCTTTGGCTTTTCCAGTTTCTAGAGACTGGGAATATTCCTCAGCTTGGGGGCCCTTCCATCTACAAAGGAGCAATCACTTTACTCTGTCTCAATCATCATAAAATCATTCCCCCTCTGACTCTGATTCCAGCTCTCTGCCCCCCTCTTTCACTTTTATAGACCTTTGTGATTACATTGGGTCCATCTGGACTCTAGGATAAATCTCCCAATTTTAAGGCCAGCTGATTAGCATTAATTCTATCTGCAACCTTAATTCCCTCTTTGCCATGTATCATGACATTTCACAGGTTCTAGAGATTAGTCTGTGGACATCTTGGGAGTCATTATTCTGTGTACCATTAGCCAGTCTGCTGAAACCTATGGTGCCCCTCTCAGGATGATGTTTTTAGAGGCATTCAATAACATGCATATGACTACAAAGGAAACGAACCGTACTAAATACGATTATCAAAATACTTTTAACACACATTTGTGATATAGTAATATACGTGCTTCTCTTCTGACACATAAGATCTAACAGTGAATCCAGTAACTATCTTAATTTCAGAGTGGAGGTGAGAGTATACGCTATTTTATTTTATTTTATTTTTTACATTTATTTATTTTTGAGACAGAGAGAGAGCATGAACGGGGAGGGTCAGAGAGAGAGGAAGACACAGAATCCGAAGCAGGCTCCAGGCTCTGAGCTGTCAGCACAGAGCCCGACGCAGGGCTCGAACCCACGAACAGTGAGATCATGACCCGAGCTGAAGTCGTACGCTTAATCAACTGAGCCACGCAGGCGCCCCTATGCTATTTCAAAATCATCTGTAATCATATATTATTTAAAAAAACTGTGATTTCCATTGGTGGCAGAGTCCCAAGTAGTACAACTACTGTGGCTTGTTACCTACATTTATAATCAAAGGAAAGACTGCTTTTATGTTAGAGTTCATGAATTTTTTTTCCCTACTCAAATTCACACCAAATTTGCCTAAAGATCTGATTAAGAACCCTGCTAGGATCAAGGAATTCATTTAATTAAGAAAAAATAGCCCTTCAGTAAGTTAAAGCAAAAGGACATATCTCCTCAAATTTCTAGAAACTCTCCCTTTCAACTCAATTCGAATTTTTTTTAATTTTTTTTTAACATTTATTTATTTTTGATAGAAAAAGAGTGACAGACAATGAGTGGGGGAGGGACAGAGAGAGAGACGGAGACACAGAATCCGAAGGAGGCTCCAGGCTCTGAGCTGTCAGCACAGAGCCTGACGCAGGGCACGAACCCACAGACTGTGAGATCGTGACCTGAGCTGAAGTCAGGCACTCAACCGACTGAACCACCCAGGCACCCCAAGTTCAATTTGAATTTTATTAAAATGTGTACAAAGACCTTTATATACCCAATATAAGCAAGGAAACCAACAAACGTAATGAAAAGTGACAAGATGCAGGTAAAGCAAGGATTCCAATAATTTATAGAGGAAAATGTGCCTTCTAACTTAAAAATGGGCATACTTGTGTTCTCAATCTAAAGAAATCAAACGGGGTTTTGGGGGGGGGGGGAGGAAACGAGGAATATAGGATTTGCAAACATGACAACAGTGACATCTAGTGGCCACTGTGTACTAAAGCACCTCAAGTACCTTCCAAGAAATGCTGCCACTAGAAATGCAAGCAAAGAGCCACGCTCATTAAACATTTATTGAGCACCTATTATAGATTAATATCTCATTATGCCCAGGCCAGCAGCCCACTCATGTTCTTTTCTCACCCCTGGCTATATTCTCACGATAATGGCCTCATGTGTACACACCTCTCAGCCAAGTTCCAGATACAGGGTAGGTAAAGAAAATGATTCTGGCTACTCTTAACCTTCTAAAACAAACTGACTGGAGATTCAAGGCTGAAGTAAAAACTCATGCAGGTATGGTATTACCAAATCTAGGCAAGGGATATTTATCCTTGGGGACAAAGAAAAATATGTGCACTGAGGTAGGTTATGATACTGTGGGGTCATTCAATACTCCACAAACTATTTCCATGTTCTGTCCTCTATTATCATTACTTTTTCTTTCTTTCAACAAACCCAAGGTGTCTTAGAAATAATGCAAGGGCTGAGAAGAAAGAAAGGGGAAGAAGTATAGGGGGACAGTGTTTGGAGGAAAGTGAGGTCCTTTGGCCCTGGGACCTAAAGGTGCACACACTTGAGGTAGATCCATTCTGCTGAGGAAGAGCAGACCAAAGCAGACCATTCTTCTCTGTGCTGCGGACCTACCCCTCAGGGCAAGCTGGAGATCTACTGGAACTTGGGTGTTCAGAGTCCAATGGGTGGAGGAGAGGCCCATGCAGAAACATGCTTGGGGCTATTTGTGCAAGGAATTCCTGAGTCTCAGGTACCCAAAACAAAGTCTACAAGGGCAAAGGTGGACCCCTAAGTGAACACTCCTCTTTTTTTTTAGTAGGCCCCACCCCTAGCATGGAGCCCAACGTGGGCTTGAATTCATAACCTTGAAATCAAGACTTGACCTGAGATCAAGAGTCGGGCACTTAACCAACTGAGCTACCCAGGTACCCCAGAGTGGACACTCCTCTTAGTCCCCATGGACTCCTTAGCCAGTGAGAGGCCAAAGGAGAGCCATGGGGGAGGGAAAGGAGCTCTTGCCAAGAGTTAAGGATACTACTGCTCTTACCTATCCTTCCTTCCCCCACATTTCCCAACTGGGACCATTATCATGACTGCAGCGACTATTTAAGTATTCATACAGTCAATGTGGAAGAGAAGTGGGAGTGATCAATCACACCTCTCTTGCCAAAAGCCCTCTGGAGTGCAGCACTTCCCATACTTCACCATGCAGAGGAATCACCTAGTATCTTGCAGAAGGCAGATTCTGATTCCATGGCTCTGGAGGAGGAGCAAGAACCTGCATTTCTCACAACTCCCAGGTGCTGCTGCTGCTGATCTGTGGGCCACACTTTGAGTAGCAAGGCTGTAGCAGACATAATTTTTGCCTGCCTAGCACTCCATTTTCTCAGAGAGCCCATCCCACCCTCATTCCATAGGAATCTTCTCATTCCAGGTGACTCACCTGAGGCTAGGTCTACCTTCCCAAAGCAGGGACATGCCCCAAACCAGGCTAGCGGGCAGCCTTCCCAGGACATTGTCAGAATTATTCAGCATTGCCAACTGTGTGTTCATAATGAACATGTTGAAGGTCATTCTTTTACCATGTTGAGTCAGCTTGAAAATGACACCATCACAGAAGACATAGCCAAGACATGATGAGAAAGAGGCAGGGCTCTAGTGAAATCCTGCATCTATCCCCACCTCTAGATTTCTCAGTTTCAAAGCCTCCTTCAGATATGTAGTCAAGACAAGAGCTAAATTGCCTAGGTGCAAATCCCACCTTTGCCACTTCCTAGCTGTATGATGTTTGGCCAGTTACTTAGCTTCCCTGTGCTTCCATTTCCTTAACTGTAAAATGAGGATAATTACAGTTCCTTACTTACAGGGTGCCATGATGTTTAGTTGCTTAATATATGTTAAATTCTTACAACAGTGCCCAGTACATGGTAGGATATAAATGCCTACTATTACCATTACTATTATTATTTTTATTATTATTTTATCCCCAAAACAACCTCTCAGGAGACATATTATTATTTTTACCTTCATTTCCATTTTGTAGATGAGGAGACAGAAAATTATTGTGAGACAAAATCATTTAACGAACATCACTGCTGAGATAATGCCAAATCTGCTGCTTCTATATCCCCATCAACACCCTTCCTCAAACTGCAATGTGGACTCTTCTAATGCTACCTTCTGTTATTTAGCTATTTTCTTGCTATACTGATGCAAAACAGTATATACATGAAATCCTATTATTATCAAAAAATACTTTTCTGACACATACACAGAGGAGGGTCCAAGATGGTGGAAGAGCATGGAAGTTTTTTTGCATCTCCCGTCCCTAAAATGCAGCCAGATCAACACTAAACCATCCTGCACACCTAGAAAACTGATTTGAGGATTAACACAACAATCTGCACAACCTAACTAGAGAACTCAGCAGGTATGCAGTATGGAGAGGTGAACTGGGGGAGAGAGAAGGGGCGGGGGGCAGGGAGCTGCTTTTGCTTGTGGAGAGAGGACAGAGACAGGGGCAGGGTGGGGGGAGTATGGAAAGCATCCTCCCTGCCCAAAAGCAGCTGCAGAGAAAAGAAAGAGTATGGAAGGGACTGAACAAAAAAGGGAGAAAGGAGAGGGTTTGGATTCCATCAAGACTCTATAAACAGGGGGAGTGCAGAGTCTGAAACTCCACAGCTCGATACCTGGCAGTGCTCTTGTGGGAAGGGCGAATCCTCAGGAGCAGACAGCGAGCTCCCAGGGGTCCTCAGGCCACATGGGGAGAGGCAGTTCCCCTGCTGGGAGGACATTGGTAGAGGCTGTGCGCCCCGCCCACCCCACCGGCAAAAGGTCCCAGAAGACCGGGAAGAACAACCACATTTGCTGGTTGGAACAAAGACATTAAGGGGGAAGCCTGGTGCCTGGTGTGTGTTGTGATTTTCCATAAACCCTGAAATGCTGCTGCTATACTATTGTGTGAACTTTTTCTGGGGTCAGCTGGCAACCAACCTCAGTCTCTGGGCATTGGCAGCACCAGTCTCCCAAATGTTCCTGGGGGTGGGTCAGCACTCAGCCATTACTCAGTGAGACCCACCCCCTGAAGGTCTGAGCGGGTCAAAGCCTCAGTCCCTCAGAAGTGAGGGGTTGGGAAACATAGCCATATCTGAGATAAAACTCAGGAGGGAGGTGCCGCCTGGCAACCTGACAGCTTAGTCACAGACAGTGTAAAAGCGGGGAGTGGATAGAAGCCAGAGACAAAGGAGGGGTGCGTGATTCCCAGTTGGGGAAGAGCACAGAGTTCTGATACTAGAGACTGGATAGCTGGGTGATGCCATTTTTACTCCTCCCACACATGTGCATACACACCTACAGGTGCCACAACAATCCACCCCAATAAGCTAAGCAGTGCCATCTAGTGGATAATGGAGCCGTTACACTAAGCCCCACCCAACTGGGCCAACATCGCTCTTCAAGAACACCACAAGTCTCTCCACTTGCTTAGTTTACAGACTATAACATGCTTCATAGTTTGACTTCTAGGGGACAACAATGTAATTTCAATCATGGTTCAGTCTGTTCACTGGTCCATCTATTCAATTTTTTTTTCTTTTTCTTTTCGTTTCTTATTCTTGAATACAGGAAGGGAAAAAATTTATTTTTATTTTCAATTTATTAAAAATATTTTTCTTTAATTTTTTTCTACTATATTTTTTACTTTTTTGTAAATTTTTCAAGTGCTATTTTACTTCTATCATTTCATTTTATTCTATTTCATTGTATTCATTTTTTCAAATTTTCAAACGTTTTCCTTTCTTTTTTTTCTTTTCTTATCTTTCCCTTTTTTCTCTAATCTATCAAGCTCACCTTGACCAATACACACCTATGATCTAACAACCAGACCAATACACACAACCAGACAACCAGACCAATACACACCTAAGATCTAACATCATTTATTTGATTTTTTTGTGTGTGTTATTTTTAGTTTTTTAATTTAATTTTTTTACCTTATCAATTCCTTTTATTCCTTCAAAATGATGAAATGAAGGAATTCACCCCCAAAAGAAAGAACAGAAAGAAATCTCAGCCAGGATTTAATCAACAGAGATACAAGCAAGATGTCTGAACCAGAATTTAGAATCACAATAATAAGAATACTAGCTGGGTTTGAAAATAGATTAGAATCCCTTTCTGTGGAGATAAAAGAAGTAAAAGCTAGTCAGGATGACATTTAAAAATGCTATAACTGAGCTGCAATCTCAAATGGATGCCATGGCAGCAAGAATGGATAAGGCAGAGCAACAAATCAATGATATAGAGGACAAACTTACATAGAATAATGAAGCAGAAAAAAAGAGGCAAAGAGCTAAGGCAAAAGAGCACAATTTATGAATTAGAGATGGGGCACCTGGGTGGTTCAGTTGGTTGAGCGTCCTACTTCAGCTTGGGTCATGATCTCACAATTTGTGGGTTTGAGCCCCACATCGGGCTCTGTGCTGACAGCTCAGAGCTTGGAGCCTGCTTCAGATTCTGTCTCTCTCTCTCTCTCTCTCTCTCTCTGCCCCTCCCCCACTCACTCTCGGTCTCTCTCTCTCTCTCTCTCTCTCTCAAAAGGGGTAGAAGGGTTACATGAGCAAATCATAGCAGAAAACTTTCTCAACCTGGGGAAAGGCACAGACGTCAAAATCCAGGAAGCACAGAGGATTCCCATTAGATTCAACAAAAACCGACTGTCAAGAAGGAATATTGTAGTCAAATTCACAAAATGCTCAGGCAAGGAAAGAATCAGGAAAGCAGCAAGGGAAAAAAGTCCCTAACCTACAAGGGAAGACAGATCAGGTTTGCAGCAGACCTATCCACAGAAACTTGGCAGGCCACTTGGCAGGCCAGAAAGGAGTGGTAGGATATATTCAATGTGCTGAATCAGAAAAATAAGTAGCCAAGAATTCTTTACCCAGCAAGGCTGTCATTCAAAATAGAAGGAGATAGGGGTGCCTGGGTGGCTCAGTCGATTAAGCATCTGACTAGCTCAGGTCATGATTTCGCAGTCCGTAAGTTCGAGCCCCGTGTCGGGCTCTGTGCTGTCAGCTCAGAGCCTGGAGCCTGCTTCAGATTCTGCATTTCCTTCTCTCTCTGTCCCTCCCCCACTCATGCTCTGTCTGTGTCTGTCTCTCAAAAATGCATAAATGTTAAAAAAATTTCAAAATAGAAAAAGAGATAAGAAGTTTCCCAAACAAAAATTAAAGGAGTTCGTGACCACTAAACCAGCCCAACAAATTTTAAGGGGGTCTCTCTGAGAGGAGTAAAAATGGGAGAAAAAAAAAAAGATCAAAAGCAACAAAGACTAGAAAGGACCAGAGAACACCACCAGAATCTCCAACTCCACAGGTAACATAATGGCAATAAATTCATATCTTTCAGTACTAAATGTCAATGGATTAAATGCTCCAATCAAAAGACAGAGGGTAACAGAATGGATAAGAAAACAAGATCCACTGAGGCACCTGTCCAACTTCAGCTCAGGTCATGATCTCACAGCTCATGGGTTCAAGCCCCGCTTCGGGCTCTGTGCTGACAGTTCAGAGCCTGGAGCCTGCTTCGGATTCTGTGTCTCCTTCTCTCTCTGTCCCTCCCCCACTCGCACTCTGTCTCTCTCTGTCTCTCAAAAATAAATTTAAAAATGTAAAAAAAAAATTTTTTTAACAGAAAACAAGATCCATCTATATGCTGTTTACAAGAGACCCACTTTAGACCTAAAGACAGCTTCAGATTGAAAGTAAGGGGATGGAGAACCATCTTTCAAGCTAATGGTCACCAAAAGAAAGGTGCAGTAGCCATACTTATATCAGACAATCTGGACTCTAAAATAAAGACTGTAACAAGAGATGGAAAAGGGCATTATATCATAATTAAGGGGTCTATCCAACAAGATCTAACAATTGTAAACATTTATGCTCCAAATGTAGAAGAACCCAAGTATATAAATAAATTAATCACAAATATAAAGAAACTCATTGTTAATAATACCATAATAGTAGGGGACTTCAACACCCCACTTACAACAATGGACAGATCATCTAAACAGAAAATCAACAAGGAAACAATGGTTTTGAATGACACACTGGACCAGATGGACTTAACAGATTTATTCAGAACATTTCATCCTAAAGCAGCGGAATACACATTCTTCTCCAGTGCACATGGAACGTTCTCCAGAATGGATCACATACTGGAACACGAATCAGCCCTCAACAAATACAAAAAGATAGAGATCATACTATGCATATTTTCAGACCACAACGTTATGAAACTCAAAATCAACCACAAGAAAAAATGTGGAAAGATAACAAATACTTGGAGACTAAAGACCATCCTACTAAAGAATGAGTGGGCTAAGCAAGAAGTTAAAGAAGAAATTAAAAAGTACATGAAACCCAATGAAAATGATAACACCACAGCCCAAAACCTCTGGGATGAAGCAAAGGCGGTCATAAGAGAGAAGTATATAGCAATCCAGGCCTTCCTAAAGAAGGGAGAAAGATCACAGATACACAACCTAACAGAACACCTTAAAGAGTGGGAAAAAGAACAGCAAATAAAGCCCAAAACCAGGAGAAGAAAGGAAATAATAAAGATTAGAGCAGAAATCAAAGCTATCGAAACCAAAAACACAGAACAGATCAATGAAACCAGAGGCCGGTTCTTTGAAAGAATTAACAAAATTGATAAACCCCTAGCCAGTTTGATCAAAAAGAAAAAGTAAAGTACCCAAGTAAATAAAATCAAGAATGAAAGAGGAGAGATCACAACCAACACAGCAGAAATACAAACAATAATAAGAGACTATTACGAGCAATTATATACACCAATAAAACGGGCAATCTGGAAGAAATGGACAAATTCCTAGAAACATATAAACTACCAAAACTGAAAGAGGAAGAAATAGAAAATTTTAACGGACCCATAACCAGTAAAGAAATCGAATTAGTAATCAAAAATTTCCCAAAAAACAAGAGTCCAGGGCCAGATGGCTTTCCAGGGAATTCTACTAGACATTTGAATACATAAAGAAGAGTTAACACTTATTCTCTTTAAGCTGTTCCAAAAAATAGAAATGGAAGGAAAATTTCCGAACTCTTTCTATGAAGCCAGTACTACCTTGATTCCAAAACCAGACAAAGACCCCATTAAAAAGGAGAACTACAAACCAATTTCCTTGATGAACATGGATGCAAAAATCCTCAACAAGATACTAGCCAACCAGATCCAACAATACATTAAAAAATTATTCATCACAACCAAGTGGGATTTATATCTGGGATGCAGGGCTGGTTCAAAATCTGCAAAACAATCAATGTGATACATCACATCAATAAAAGAAAGTACAAGAACCACATGATCCTCTCAATAGATGCAGAGAAAGCATTTGGCAAAATACAGAGTCCTTTCTTGATAAAAAAAAAAAAACCCTCAAGAAAGTAGGGATAGAAGGATCATACCTCAAGATCATAAAAGCCATATATGTAAGACCCACCGCTAATATCATCCTCAATGGGGAAAAACTGAGAGCTTTCCCCCTAAGGTCAGGAACACGACAGGGATGCCCACTCTCACCAGTCACTCAACACAGTATTGGAAGTCTTAGCCTCAGCAATCAGACAACACAATGACATAAAAGGCATCCAAATCAGCCAAGAGAAGGTCAAGCTTTCACTCTTCATGGATGACAAAATACTCTATATAGAAAACCCAAAAGATTCCACCAAAAAATTTCTAGAACTGATCTATGAATTCAGCAAAGTTGCAGAATATAAAATCAATGCACAGAAATCAGTTGCATTCCTATACACCAATAATGAAGCAACAGAAAGGAAATCAAGTAATCGATCCCATTTACAATTGCACCAAAAACCATAAAATATCTAGGAATAAATCTAACCAAAGTGGTGAATAATCTATACACTGAAAACTATAGAAAGCTTATGAAAGAAATTGAAAAAGAAACAAAAAAATGGAAAAATATTCCATACTCCTGGACAGGAAGAACAAATATTGTTAAAATTGAATTTCAATGCAATACCTATCAAAATAACATTCTTTTGTTATTCATCACAGCATTCTTCACAGAGCTAGAACAAACAATCCTAAAATTTGTATGGAACCAGAAAAGACCCTGAAGAGCCACAGAAATCGTGAAAAAGAAAACCAAAGCAGGAGGCATCACAATCCCAGACTTCAAGATGTACTAAAAAGCTGTAATCATCAAGACAATATGGTACTGGCACAAAAACGGACACTCAGATCAATGGAACAAAATAGAGAACCCAGAAATGGACCCACAAACATATGGCCAACTAATCTTTGACAAAGTAGGAAAGAATATCCAATGGAATAAAGACAGTCTCTTCAGCAAGTGGTGCTGGGAAAACTGGACAGCGACATGCAGAAAAATGAACCTGGACCACCTTCTTACACCATACACAAAAACTCAAAATGGATGAAAGACCTAAACATAAGACAAGAAGCCATCAAAATCCTAGAGGAGAAAGCAGGCAAAAACCTCTTTGACCTCGACCACAGCAACTTCTTACTCAACACATCTCCAGAGGCAAGAGAAACAAAAGCAAAAATGAACTATTGGGATCTCATCAAAATAAAAAGCTTCTGCACAGTGAAGGAAACAATCAGCAAAACTAAAAAGCAACTGACAGAATGGGAGAAGATATTTCCAAATGACATATCAGGTAAAGGGTTAGTATCCAAAATCTATAAAGAACTTATCAAACTCAACACCCAAAAACCAAATAATCAATCCAGTGAAGAAATGGGCAAAAGACATGAATACACACTTCTCCAAAGAAGACATCCAGATGACCAACCGACACATGAAAAAATGCTCAACATCACCAATCATCAGGGAAATATAAATCAAAACCACACTGAGATACCACCTCACACCTGTCAGAATGGCTAACATTAACAACTCAGGCAACAACAGATGTTGGCGAGGATGCGGAGAAAGAGGATCTCTTTTGCACTGTTGGTGGAAATGCAAACTGGTGCAGCCACTCTGGAAAACAGTATAGAAGTTCCTCAAAAAATTAAAAATAGAACTACCCTATGACCCAGCAATTGCACCACTAGGTATTTATCTAAGTGATACATGTATGCTGTTTCGAAGGGGTACATGCACCCCAATGTTTATAGCAGCACTATCAACAATAGCCAAAGTATGGAAAGACCCCAAATGTCCAGTGATGGATGAATGGATAAAGAAGATGTGGTACACACACACACACACACACACACACACACACACAGGGTTATTACTTGGCAATTAAAAAGAATGAAATCTTGCCATTTGCAACTATGTGGATGGAACTAGAGGGTATTATGCTAAGCGAAATTAGTCAGGGAAAGACAAATATCATATGACTTCACTCATATGAGGACTTTAAGACACAAAACAGATGAACATAAGGGAAGGGAAGCAAAAATAATATAAAAACAGACAGGGGGACAAAACATAAGAGACTCTTAAATATAGAGAACAAACAGAGGGTTGCTGGAGGGGTTGTGGGAGGGGAGATGGGCTAAATGGGTAAGGGGCTTAAGGAATCTACTCTTGAAATCATTGTTGTATCATGTGCCAGCTTGGATGTAAATTATAAAAAATAAATTATAGGAAAAAATACTTTTCTGTATACAATTTTCTACATGTAGACAGAAAACAAAAGACTGAATGAATTTATATACAAATATTAACAAGGCTATCATTTCTGAATAGAAGGCTATGGATAACCTGTGTGTGTGTGTGTGTGTGTGTGTGTGTGTGCACGTGCCTAGGATTTTAATTAAGAGACTTTCAAAGACTCAGTTGTTAGCAGATGTGGGGTGCTGGGGTCCTCTCACTGCCACCCTCCCCACTGCTACCTGAGAGCTGTCAGGGTCCCATCAATCACCTCAACTGGAAATGGGCTGAGGAAATTTTCTTGAATCTAGAATCTACATTTGCTAATACCCCTTGGTATGGCCACCCATCCCAGTGTCTCCCAGTGTTGGACTGAAGGTACCATCTTCCAGGGCTGCCATAAAATTCCCTCTTATTTCTGTTTGGTGTCTTCTCAGTAAAGGACTATCCAAGGGGCATAGAAACAGCTTGGCACTCACTTGGGAGCTCTCCCATGTGGAAGAACTCATGTGGTCCTTTGAAGAGAAGAGTGTGAGGTTCCATGCAGGGGGGTCTCTTTTTTACATCTTCTACAACCAATGTGCATCTTTTAATAGAGAAAAATGCATTTTTAAAAGAAAATATTTGTTCCATAAAAGCATTAAAATATATGTTGAAGATATACTGGAAGCAGTTGCTAACTAGCATCCTGCCAAGCATCACAGTGCTGAGAATATTTTTTCCCTAGCATTTTTTTTTTTTTTTTTTTTTTTTTTTTTTTTTTTTGCTCTTTGGGAGCCCTTAAAATTCAACCAACTTTGAATCATCTAGTCTGGATTCTTTAGTCTACACATCCTCTCAGTTGCCTGGCTGATATCCTACTTTCACAGAACAGTTGTGAAATCTATAAAAATAATACTTAAGGTAGGTTTTCCCTAATTTCTAAAAAAAAATTGTCTTTATTTCAATACGCAAAAACTCAAGAAACTACAGAGTAAGTCTGACCCCTCTTTATCATTTAGCAAATATTTGTTTAGTGCCTTCTATGTGACAGGCCCTGGGGGTAAAGTGATGAATTAAAACATACACTCTTCCTGCCCTACAGGAGCTTAGAATCTAGTGGACTTAAACCCCACTCATCTCTAGAAGTGATTGCTTTTGTCATCTTTCTATGTTAAATACTCTGCAAATTTTCGACAAAGATTCCCATGTACCCTGAAGAAAGAGGTATCAGGGGTAAAGCCATTAAGAGAAAAGAAGTTGCTTCATAGTTTAACTTCCTATTGAACTAAACTCTGCCTTTGCAACTGTATTTCAAACTCCATGAGAACAGAAACCCTATCTTTTTATTCACTGCTTTATCTCCAGCACCTAGAACAGTGTCTGTCACTTAGGAGGCACTCAACAAATATTAATTTATTGAATGAACCTAGAAATACTGCGTGGCAGATGGTAGGTGCTCATTTGTGAATTGTTCGGTGGATGAACAGGTGGTGGAGCAGATGAATGGGTAAGTGTATTGACGAGTTAATGGTGGATGGGCAGATAGAAGGTTGGGTAGGTTAATGGGAAATGAATGAGTGAGTGAATAGATGGATGGTTTGGGTTAGTGCTTATGTGGGTGAGTGACTTTTAAAATGGCAAGTTTCAGTACAGTGACCAGGATACTTATGATAATGTTCAGTTTGTAGAGGCTTGAATTTTTTCTAGTCAGGAAGATCTCACAGCACACCACCAGGATTTGGAGCAGCGCATGGCCAGGAAGTGGCCTGTACATTGCTGAATCGTCATGCCAGGTCATGAGGCTCCAGCAGCATATGTGGTTGGTGCTGGGAGCATCTCCTGTTTTTGCTATTCTCATCATTTTCCCTGCTCCTAACAACAGCATCTCCTCTCCCCTTTGAAGAACTACTTACTCCTCCAAATATGATCTCATGGGTGGGCATGTGACATAAGCTGGGCTACTCAGATGCTTGCCCCTTGGAATTTGAACCTGGAGCAGAAGAACACTAATCATGCCCTAGAGCTGCCATAACAAAGTACTACAAACAGGGTGGCTTAAAACAACAGAAACTTTTTGTCTTACAACTCTGAAGGCCACAATTCCAAAATCAAGTAGTTGGCAGGGCCAACATGTTCCCTCTGAAATCTATTGGGGAGAATCCTTCCTTGCCTCTTCTATCTTCTGGTGTTTGCTGGCAATCCTCGGCATTCCTTGGATGCATCAACCCAGTCTCTGCTCCCACCATCACATCGTCTTCCCCCTACATGTCTCTGTCTCTCCTCCTATATGGACACCAGTCTGGATCAGCCACCCTACTCTGGCAGGACTTCATCTTAACTTGAGTACATCTACCAAAACCCTACCTCCCAATAAAGATCCCATTCATAGGCATGGAGAGCTAAAACTTCAACATATATTTTGGAGGGACACAATCTAACTCATAGTGACACGAAGCCTGAGAGGATATGGAACTTATTCATCTGAAGAGAGGAGCCTGAAGAGACTCCTTGGATCCTTAATGTGCCTTGGACCCTGGTTTTCCAAAGTCTAATGGGGAGATTTTCCTTGATCCCATGAACTATACCTTCATATCCTTACCATAAACTCCTTTTAATTTTGTCTTTTTACCCTTTGAGACAGAATTGGTTCATGCTGCCTGCTACTGAAATATCCCAACATCTAAACCCAGTCCTCCAAGACAAAGGGGCTGAGTGTGGAATACACACACACACACACACACACACACACACACACACACAGAGTCATCTCTCCCATCTCCCCCTTAGACCTTGAAAAATGAGTTTGGCAAGAAGAGGCCAAGGGGTCCCTTTATTAACTTAAATGAAAACAAAAGGACTTTCCCAGTTCCCCTTTATTCAACAAGGGCACCTCTTTGCCTCTGTATTTTAGTTCAGGAAGCTCAGATGGTTCACCAGCTGGATTGTGTTGAATTCTTGCCTAAACTTGTCACAGGGCTATCATGACAATTAAATAGGGGAAACCAATTTGAAAGAAAAACATGAGCTACAAAGTACTACACAATAATGAAGGCCCATATCTTCAAATGAGGAGGATTAAGCAGTAACTTTAGATTCAAAGACCCCTTCAGTTAAAAAACAATGCCTTATCCTACTTTATTTCCCTCTATAAACACTTTTATGATCTGAAATTATGTTTATTTGTATTAATTTACTTATCCACTATTGTTCTTTCTCCACTAGAATACAAGCTCCACAAAGGTAGGGGCTTGGTTTCACTCACTGCTGAACTCACAGTGCCGGAAGGAATAAATGAGGGAATGAAAGCAACAAGCTCCAAACCAGCTTGAATGTTAGCACTGTAGACAAATTACTTAACCTGAGTTTGAATTTCCCCATCACTAAAATGGGGATGGTAAAACCTACTTTGCTAGGTAATTTCAGGAATTAAGAGGAAGTAGTAAGGCTGCCTATTCATAGTGTCATCTAGACACAACAGCATCAGCACCACCTGGGAGCTTGCTAGAATGCAGATTCTCAGGCTCCAACCCAGGCCCACTGAACCGGAATCTGCCTTTTAACAAGAAACGCAAATGACACATATGCACATTATAGTCTGAGAAGCTTTGAACAGAGGTATATGAAAATGTTTTATAAACAATAAAGCAATAAACACATACATAATCACTACCGTATTTTCAGTTGTTTGCCATTAAGTACCCTATTTCACTTATGTGTCACAGGCACATGTCCCAAGAGCCTGGTAGAGCACTTACCACAGTTTAAATATTTAATGCAAGGGGCACCTTCGTGGCTCAGTCAGCTAAGTGTCTGACTTTGGCTCAGGTCATGATCTCACAGCTCATGAGGTCAAGTCCCACATTGGGCTCTGTGCTGACAGCTCAGAGCCTGGAGCCTGCTTTGGATTATGTATCTCCCTCTCTCTCTGCCCCTCCCCTGCTTTCTCTCCTCCTCCCTCAAAAATAAACATTAAAAATTGTTTTTAATTTAAAATAAATAAATACTTAAGACAGTGCCTGATAACAATAAATAATAATCTTAGAGCTCTGATATACTGCTGGAGAGTATATTAACATGTAAAATCTTTCTGGGAAAATACTCTCTAAACTTTTGTGCACATGCACACAATTTACCAAGATGTCTAGGACAACCTTCAGTTAGGGAAAAAGAGAGACAACTCAAGACAATATATTTGATGGGTTAAAATAAATTCTGTACACACAAACAACAGAAAGCTCACAATCACATGATTATGGAAATACTGTATCCCCACTACATTGACTAAGCAAGATTTATGCAGTCTAATTTTTTAAAATCGTTCTATTGGGGTGCTTGGGTGGTTTACTCGGTTAGGCATCCAACTTCGGCCTAGGTCATGATCTCACCAGTCCCAAGTTCAAGCCCCACATATGGCTCTGTGCTGACAGCTTAGAGCCTGGAGCTTGTTTCAGATTCTGTGTCTACCTCTCTCTCTCTCTGCTCCTCCCCCACTCAAGCTCTGTCTCTCTCAAAAATAAATACACATTAAAAAAAATTTTTTAATTACTCTATTTGTTTCCCAGTCTGCCTATTGACACAGGAGGAGGGGTATTTATTCAGATGCCATATGCAAGAATTGTGTCCCCATGTTACCTATACTCTGTCTGACTTGGATACAAAATCAGGGGTTCCCACAACCTCCTTCCCTCAAGGCTTGATAATTTGCTAGAACTCACAGAACTCAGAAAAATGTTGCATTTACTCTGTCAGTTAATTATAAAGAATACAAATGGACAAATGAAGGAGGTAGTTAGAGTGAGGTCCAGAAGGGTCCCAAAGGCAGTGGTCTTTGTCCCCTTGGGTTTGGGGTGCACCCCCCTTCTGGCATGTGGATGTGTTCACCAATTCAGAAGCTCTCCAAAACCCAGAGTTTAAGGGTTTTTATGGAGGTTTCTAAACGTAGGCATGATTGTAGCAGTTAGTGATTAACCCAATGTCCAGCCCACCTCCCTGATGATCAGAGGGTGTTGCTAAAAGTTCCACGATTTTAATCAAGGTCTGATCTTTCCAGGCACCAGCCCCCATCCTGAAGCTATCTAGAGCCTCACCAAGAGTCACCACCTTAGACCAAGAGAACATTCCTGTCATTTTTATCATATGGGAAATTTGAGGGTTTTAGGAGCTCTGTGTCAGGAACCAACCAAAGACCAAATATCTTCCTTATTGTACCATAATAACAATGTTTACATTATTTCATAACTATAATTCATAGTTGCTTTGTTTGTAGACGAATTTTTAAAATTGAAAGAGTTATAATTTTATTTTATTTTCTACAGCCACTTGCTTTCCTGAATTTTCTGACTTTATTTTTACTTTTTGCACTATTTTGTTTTTACCATACCCCAGGTTTTTTTTCCCAAACTTCTTATAATACCAGATATTCTATGAGGTCTTCATTTGCCTCAGAGACCTCTTCCCAGGAACCTCAATTCTCCTTCTTACTCTTTTTGGATTGGATTTACTGTTTTCTGCATCCTGGGTCTTCCCCTTTCTGGATTCATTTGATCGTTTTCTAGGGCTCATCTTCGAGAACATTTCTAAGGCAGGTTATGTGAGAATTAAAGTTTGAGTCCTTCCAAATATCTTGACTGATAATCTGTCTGGGTATAGGATGTTGATTTGGGTCCCTTTGTAGGTAACCTGGTTTTTCTTACCAAAAGCTTTTGGGGTTTTTTGGGTTTTTTTCTTCCATAGTGATCTTACATTTCACAAGGCTGTTCTTCGGTTTAGCTACTTCTTTTTCATTTGTTGGGTATCCAGTAGACGCTTTAAACTGGAGGCTCAGTTTCCTTATTTCCGGGCAGTTTCTCATATTATTTCTGTGACAATTTGTTCCACTCCACTTTTGGTCTTCTCTTGTATTAATCTTCCAGGTTTCTTATCTTTGTACTCATTCATTTCTGTTAAATATTGTCATGTCAATTATAGGTCAATAAAACCAGAAAAAGTAAAATAAAGATTCAAAAAACATTTTTTTATCTGCCTTGCATATTGGAGGATTTTCCTGAAAAAAAAAAAATATTTGAGAATAGGGAGATTTTTTTTTTTTTTTAAATCTGGGAGCTCAGTGTCCAAGGTTCAACTGATAAGGTTTGCTAAGGGTGAGTGGAGAGTTGGCCTTTAAGCCAAGTAAACTTTCAAAGGAGACATTTAACTTCTACAGAGTGAGCGCTCTGTATTTGGGCTAGCAGGGTGGAGATCTGGCATTCACAACTTAGCCTACAGGTGATAGTGGGGGACTGACTGTTCTTTATGGAGGCATTCTATTCATTCCCTTATTTTTGGCAACATATCTTACTACCACTGTCATACCTGGCATTTCCGAGTCATGAGTTTCTCTGAAAACATTCTGGAAAGCCTCAGTTATACCTCCTTTTCACATACTCCTAGACTATGGATTTCACTGCCCTTCATCATTACCAACCACTCTTCTTCAATGTTCCATCCTATAGAAAATCCTTGAAATCTCTCATTGCCTGATGACCTTTCTCCTGTTAACCTTTGTCATTGTAGGCTTATAGCTTTTTATTCCTATACTATTATTTTAGCAGGGAATTCCATAGGGAGAAACGATAAACAGGAGTAGCCAAGTTAAGTTAGATTTCGAAAAATAAAGAAACATGACTGTTCTCACACTCAGCATTCTAGATTTTTCAAAATCATAGCTGAAACTATAATAACAACCAGTGTTTATTGAGCATCCATTACCAGAAGTCATTCCTGTATTTCCAGAGTACCCTACAACCACACTGGGATTTGGAAAGAGTTCACCGTGGTGCTTTTCCTACTAACCTAGGAGGAAACGATCACATTTTTCCTGTGGTGCCATCTAAGAAAGTTAATAAAGCCACACAGGTTCACCTATATGACCGTTTCTCCCCTTGTTTGATCCCCTACCTGAGAGCAAGAAAAGAGGAGAGGGAATGCAGTCCTACCTCCCTGAGATGAGATGCAACATTCGAGGAGTCTCCAGTTCCTCCTTTCTCCCCAAGACAACCTGCACTCTTTTTCTTTTTTTTTAATGCTTATTTATTTTTGAGAGAGAAAGCATGAGTGGGAGAGAGGCAGAGAGAGAGGGGGACAGAGGATCTGAAGCGGGCTCTGTGCTGATAGCAGAGAGCCTGATATGGGGCTCGAATTCACGAACCGTGAGATCATGACCTGAGCCAAAATCAGATGCAACTGACCAAGCCACCGAGGTGTCCCCAACCCTCACTCTTTTCTTATTTACTACTCTAAATAAACTTACTGAACATTTACCATCTTTCAGGCTCTGTGCTCAAGTGCTTTACAAACATTCTCTCATTTCATAGTACCTTATGAAGTGGGTACTACTGCTCCCATTTTACAGAAGCAGAAACTAAGGCTCAGAGACCAAACTAAAACATGCCCAAGCCCTCTGATCTATTTAGCGTCAGCAATGCAAGCAGATAAACCCAGATTTGTCATTTTCCAAAACCTTTAAACCACCATGTTGTAAAGTCACTGCCCGAGGTGAGAATACCAAACATGGTCCCCAAACCACTATTAAGTTTGAAAACTCTGGGTTACAAGAGTCATCATCTGTAATAGTCTTCCCTCCCCCTGCTCACCAGAAGGTCATGGCTGGCTCCAGTACCCCAAGCCTCCTTACCCTCTTAGCAAGTTGCTTCAGGGTCAGGGCATGCTCCTATCCTCCCCCTCCTCCCTTTTCTCCTCTTCCTCCTCCTTGTTTTAAATAATTTTAGACTTACATAAAATGTCACAAAAATAGTACACAAAGAACCTTATACCTTTCACCCAGCTTCCTCTTGTTAACATCATACAAAACCACAGTACAATTACAGAAACCAAGAAATTAGTATTGAAATAATGCTATTAACTAATCTACTGCCCTATTCAAACTTCAAAAGCTTTCCTTCTGATGTCCTCTCACTGCTCCAGGATTCAGTACAGGATCTCAGATGGCATTTAGTTGCCATGTCTCCTCAGTTTCCTCTTATCTGAGACAGTTCCTCAGTTTTTCTGCCTCCTATGACCGTGGTGTTTTCTTGTGATTAAATTGAAGTTACACATTTGGGCAAGAATGCCACAGAAGGGATGCTCTGCCCTTCTCAGGAGGTGTGTGAGGTCAATGTGCATTACTACCAATGATGTTCATCTTGATCACCACTTTTTTCCACTGTTACTATCTTTCTCTAGGTAATTGACAAATACTTTGCAAGAAGATACCTTGAAACTGCAAATATCCTGTTTCTCGTCATATTTTCACTCACTAATTTTTAAATCTATCAATGATTCTTGGCTACGATGATTCCCCCAAGCACATCCTGTCTCCAGATCTCATTCACTTCCAAATTAAAGTCACATCTGAGTATACCTGAGGGACAGAGTCCACTTTGTAGGCCTGTGCCCCAGCTGCAGGGGAGGTCAGGAATTTGAGTCCTGATTTCCAGACTGGGATACTAACATAAGGATTTCTACAAACATAAAGAGGACTTTCCAAGGATGATAGGCAGTCATGAATATGACTGATATCCACTGTAATCACCAAGTTATTTTAAAATCAAAAAAGCAAAAACACAGAACACTACTTATACAATATTATCACTTGTACAAAGAGCAAAAATAGTCTACATGCATAGACTATCTCTAGAAGGTTCTAGAAGAAATAGGTAACTTTTTTCTGAGGAAGGGAAGTTTATTATCAAAGAGGGGGAAGACTTGATTACCAGTGTATACTCTTTTGTACCCTTTGATTGAGATGGATGTAAAGGAGGTAAGGAGAAAGAAAGAAGGGAGGGAGGAAGGGAAAGAAGGAGGGAGGGAATGACCATCTTTCTTGCTCCTGTCATCCTCAATGGTGGGCTCTAGTGTGGCCTCCAGCAAGCCCTTCTTAACTTTTCTTTCTCCATCTAGTGCCTGTAGGTACACCAGGACACACCCTCTCCACCCTCACAAGGAGAAAATTATAGAACTTGCCTGGGCATAGAAAGTGCTCGTTACCCATCCAGCTGGAAAGGAGGGTGTAACTTTAATAGGCATATTCGGCTTCTTCGCACCGAACACAACATGTTCTCCACAAACACGAACACAGCTCCTGAGTCCTGAGGACTGAGTGAAAATAAAAATACATTTCAGGAACCAGTTGCCATTTCTTAGTTGCTAGACATTTAGCATGTTCCTAATACTTAACAAAGAAGTTTACATTGGATAACACCCTGTCTGGTCAAATAAAACCATAGATAAAGGAAAAAAAAAAAAAAAAAAAAAAACCAACAACAAACTCCACCCCTTTCTCCTCCCAGCAGCTTTTTCTCATTCTCTCTCAGTTAATTTATATGGAGGACTGAGGGCTCCTACAGTGGGAGTGCAAAGATGCTGGAGGAAGAAAGTTGTTTGTGTCTACAAGACAAGCAGGACCTTCAAAGGTCCTCTGAGCACTTATTTCCTTTTCCTGTTCAGTGAATAAGAATGTGGTCACATTTCTTATCCAGTCCAATCCACTCATATCCTATATGATAATGCAGACATGACTAACATACCTTTGGAGAACACTAATTGTCACATCAGTTTTTCAGTATCTCAGTGTCTGATAACAGTTATTGTTTTAATATTTGTTTGCACAGTGGACACAAAGTTTTGAGATCAGGAGATAGAGCTCCTCTTTATCCTCCACCTTCTGCCAACAGAAGCCAACCACAACTATCTGCTAACTTAAAAACATCTGAAAACAGGTTTCTAGACACTACAGGTTATTATAGGCAACTATCAAGCTCTTATCCAATGCTTCAAAGTGCATCTCAAAGGGGTGCCTGGGTGGCTCAGTCAGTTAAGCGTCCAACTTCGGCTCAGGTCATGATCTCACGGTTCGTGAGTTCAAGCCACGTGAGTTCAAGCCATGCGTCGGGCTCTGTGCTGACAGCTCAGAACCTGGAGCCTGTTTCAGATTCTGTGTCTCCCTCTCTCTCTCTGACCCTCCCCCGTTCATGCTCTGTCTCTCTCTGTCTCAAAATAAACGTTAAAAAAAATTTTTTTAAATAAAAAAAATAAAGTGCATCTCAAAAATCATCTCCTTTCCAAAATCTTTTCTCATACTCCCCCCAACTCTGCAAATTTGAAGTAGATACCCCACTTCTGTATTCTCCAGCATCATAAATAGATCTGAAGATAAAGTCTGTGCCTAGATAATCTGAGTACTTTCAGCACATATCACAGTGTCTGGCCCATGGTAATACAATGGCTGAATGAATTAAATAAACTAATTCATTGCTTGATTAGTATCTGTAGATTAAATAACTGATTCTGTGTGTTTTTTAAGAAAGGGTGATTGTTGTGTGTGTGTGTATATATATATATATATATATGAAATTTTAAAGCCAGAATACACCTTTTAATTCATTTCTAACCCAGGACCTTAAGGGATGTGTCAGACCTGTGTCATAAGAATGATAATAACCAGGTGGTAAGTAAAAAAAAAAAAAAAAAAAAAAAAAAAAAAAAAAAAAAAAAAAAAAAAAAAAAAAAAAAAAAAAAAAAAAGTCAAGGACACAAAATATGGATGAAACTCAAACTCAAAAACATAATGTTAAGCAAAGGAAACCAGACATTAAATAGCACATACATCCTGTACCATTTATGTACAATACAAAGATCAGCAAAACCCATGTAAGTAGTTAAAAGTCAGGATAGGGGTTCCTGCTGGGGGGACGGGGGCGGGGGGGAGTTGGGGTGGGTAGCTGCAACTAAAAGGGGGGACTAAGGAACTTTGGGGGACTGGTAATGTTCTATTTCTTAATCTTGATGCTCATTATACAGGTGTCTTCCATATGTGAAAATTCATCAGCTATATATTCATGATTTGTGTTCTTGCATAGAAATATAAAATATATTTCAATTAAAAGCTTAAAAGACAGAGGTGCCAGCGTGGCTCATTCGGCTAAACATCTGACTCTTGATTTCAGCTCAGGTCATGATCTCATGGTTCCTGAGATTGAGCCCCACTTGGGATTCTCTCTCCCTCTCTCTCTGCCCACCCCCCCCCCACTCTCATGTGCTCGCTCTCAAAACAAATAAGTAAACATTTTTTTAAAAAAGCTTAAAGAATAACAGACCAAACAGAAAGCTTAAAGCCAACTAAATTCTTCAGCAAAACCCAGATATTTTCAACTAAAATGAGACCCCAATTTGGTATAAATGAAACCATTACTACTTCAAGGTCACACAGGAAATCGTAAAGAATGTCTATGTCTCAAGCAGCCATGCCCAGTCTCCACAAAGCAAACCTTTAAACATTTTCTGCCCCAGACAACATATCTGCTCAGTTGGTGTTGGGCACACAGGGAAGTGAGACCAGATGACAGCTGACATCATTCCCATAGTTGACAAACTTTACCATATTAGGAAATTCGGTTTCAAGTTTTAATTACTTTGTTTTAATTATAAAAACCCACATTTGCTAACAATTATTCAACTGACTTTTTAAAATTAAATGTAAAATACTTTCAAAACCCATTACAACGGCTGAATATGGTAATGTTCAAGCAAAAGCAAAGATTCCACTTCTAAATTTTATAGCATTTTAAATGAAGTTCTTACAAGCGTTATGTACTTGGTGTAAATCGCTTAAAGCCTATATTATACTGCATGAAATTCTGCCATGAGCTGAATGAAATCCCACCCTGCAGTGGCTGTGGACTTTCCATCTCTCTACCCATTTCTTTTTTTTTTTTTTTTTTTTTCAACATTTTTTATTTATTTTTGGGACAGAGAGAGACAGAGCATGAACGGGGGAGGGGCAGAGAGAGAGGGAGACACAGAATCGGAAACAGGCTCCAGGCTCTGAGCCATCAGCCCAGAGCCTGACGCGGGGCTCGAACTCACGGACCGCGAGATCGTGACCTGGCTGAAGTCTGACGCTTAACCGACTGCGCCACCCAGGCGCCCCTCTCTACCCATTTCACAGATGAGGAAACTATCATTGCCTTGACTTTTTATAAAACCACTGCATCCTTAGAGCTCAGCCCCAGGCCTAGCACGTAGTAAACACTCAACGGATGTGCGTAATATGAACCAAGGAGGCTTGGACAGGTTGTGTAAACTGCCCAGTCACCCACCCTTCAGGGTGGCCCAGCCTTCTTCGGGAGTAAATCCGACCAGAGGCGACGGGCTGCACCAGGTGGTGAATCTGAGGTGAGCCACCGGATTCCGGCCTGGGGCATGGCCTTGGGTAGCCCCGGGTCTCCCATTGTGCATATTTGCGGCGCCTCGCCCTTCTCCGGGGTCTACATCATCCTCTTACTCAGAGATAAGCCGCTCTTGTTGTGATCGCAGGTCCCCAGGCTCTTTAAAGGAGACATGGGACTCTCCGGGCCTGGACGTACCCCCGGGGTGTGAGTGACAGGTATACCTGGAGGGCAGGGGACGTAGCCAGTCTAACCACCCGGGCTGCTAGCCCCAGCGGGGCCTCGGGGAACCGGGAAAACTGGAGGCGGCCTGCGAGGGTCGGCTGAAAGGTCGCTAGAGGGGCGCAGAGGGTGAGCGTCCGCCCCGGTTCTCCCCGCCATCCCGCCGCAGCCCTTCGGCCACCCTCGGCCCTCACAACTCTGCGGAGCGCTTCTCCGCTCCGGGAGCGAGACCCAGCAGGCCCGGGGCTGGGCGTGCCCTCACCTGCCTCGGCCCGGCCTCCGGGGGCCGCGCAGGGCGGAGACCGCGCACCCGGCGCCCCGCTGGAGGCGGGCGCCGAGCTTCGGCAGGAGGTCACGGGCGGCTTCCCCGCAGCGGCCGCGCGCAGCACGGCCGGCCCAGACCAGCGGAGCCGCCGCCTCCGCGAGCGCGGGCCCCGGCGCCCCGCTTCGCCAGTTTCGCCACCTTCGCGCGCCGGCGGGGCAGGGGGCGCCTCCGCTCCGGCTCTGGGGGCGCAGGCGTCCACGTGCGCGTCCGCGAGGCTGCACGCCACCCTCGGCCGGAAAGCAGGTGGGTGCCGAGGGCTGGCGGGGGCGGAGAGGGGGACCGAAACGGGCACCACCGATGCCCGAAACCCCTACCTCTTCTTTTCAGCAGCCCCTTTCACGTAAATAGGTGCTGAATTAAAAGTAATGTCCCTGCTTGGGACCACTTTCCCCAGGCTTGCGTATCTGGTCTCGCAAAATAAACTCCGTCTAGCCGCAGGGGCTGCGCTCAATGGGTCGAGGAGCAGGTTTCTAGCCACACACCACACACCTCCTGGCCCCAGGACCCTGCAGGGCTTCAAACCGACAGGCCCAGGGGCCTTTGGACAGGCACTCTGATCTTCTAGGGGAAGCATCAGGGGCTATTTCCCTCGTTTTTCTGTCTGGCCGCCTGTCTGCCTCTATGTCTGTCCTTCTTTCTTGCATTTTCTGTTTGCAAGGTGGACAGCTGGGCTTCACCCAGGGAAGGCAGGTCTGCTGGTGCACTTTGCTTCCCGTTCTGGTCTCCCTGGATGTACTTTCCCCTTTGGAGTTTGCTGCTCTCCTCAACAAGTAACAGCTTGCTGCAGATGAGAAGTTCTCTCAAAAATGAAGGTGCAGAAAGATAGGAGAGGAATGTGGGGAAACCAGATTGTCTAATTTTAGCCTGAATTTCGCTGTAAGGGAATCACCATGTATTGCCTAGGTGAGAAGTGTTTTGACTGCCCAGGTTAGGAAAAGACCTATGACTGATACTCATGAAACAAGCAGTAAGGAGTCGCTTAAAAGTACAAATTTTTCAAAATACCTAAACCTCAAACCATAGCGTTTTAGAAATTGTGAGGGTCTTGAAGTCAAATAGTTCAATGCCAAGTTATGGCGTTATCTTTATTGCCTCCTCACTGGGAAAGATGTTAGTAGAAACACTTAGTGAAGGCTCCTGAGAGTTTAGCTCATGTGGTTGTAAGAGTTTTATTTCATATTGGTGTTGCAACTTTGTCAAGGACGTGTTCCAGTGTAGTGGTTGAAAGTTTGGAGCTAGAAACACCTGGATTTCTGTCTGGGCTCCACCATCTAACTTGCTGTGTGACTTCCAACAAGTTGCCTTACCTCTCAGAGCCCGAGTTTCCTCATTTCTAAATGGGATTGCTGAGCAGGTAAAGAAGATAACACGTACTCCGTGGTTCACACAGAATACTTCACCGGGTAAGTACAGAATAAATGATACTTGAGCCTGATAATGACAGTGAAGTGAGAGTTTAGGCCCAATTGCATAGCATTCACTGTCCACGCAAGAGGTGTCCGCAGGTGCCTCTGTGCACGCAGAGGTACAAGCGTTACATCGCTGGGCTCCTTCTGGTCATAAAAACACAAGGCGCTGCTTCTGAACTCTTGAACTTGATTTGAACAAATGAAATCTGTCCTAAGCCTGTTCAGATTTGCAGTGTATCATTTTGTGTATTTTGAGATTCTCTGATGCTTTCAAGCGTGAACAGTTTCAAATGCACACACAACTGGTATAACACTGGTGGTATCATTATTACTTATTATTAAAAGTAATGTTTCTCAGGTATCACCATGGTGCCTGGCTTAATATCGATTTGGGGTAGATTGACGGGGGGGACTGAGTCCTGGAGCTGATTGTTCACGTGGCTGCCTGGACTCAAAAGTGTGAGCCCCAGACCAGTGTCACCTGGAGCTTGTTATAAATGCGGGGTCTCCACCTCTACCCCAGACCTGCTGAACAGAATCTGCAGGTTAATAGATGCCCAGCGGACTTGTGCACTTTCCATCGGAGAAGCTCCTTCTTAGGAGTTCGAGTGCACTGATGTTTCTCAAAAATAGGCCTTAAGTTAAAAACTGGGAATAAACCGAGGGTTGGGGGGCGGCGGAAGGGAGGGGAAAGTGGGTGATGGGCATTGAGGAGGGCACCTGTTGGGATGAGCACTGGGTGTTGTATGGAAACCAATTTGACAATAAATTTCATGTTAAAAAAAAAAAATAGGCCTTAAAGAAAACATGCATCTCTTATAAGCCGTCTCTATGTAGTAAAATGAAAAAGATGTGTTATCATTTAAATGCCTGATAATTTTATTTTAAATCTTTAAAAAAAATTTTTTTTAATGTTTATTTATTTTTGAGAGAGAGACAGAGTGTCAGTGGGGGAGGAGCAGAGAGAGAGGGAGACACAAAATCTGAAGCAGGCTCCAGGCTCTGAACTGACAGCACAAAGCCCGATGCAAGGCTCAAACTCACGATCCATGAGATCATGACCTGAGCTGAAGTCGGACACTTGCCAACTGAGCCACCCAGGCGCCCTATTTTAAATCTTTAAATAGCCAGGAGAGGTAGTATCATGAGCTTTCTGTTATAAAAAAAAATTTTTAATGTTTATTCATTCTTGAGAAACAGAAAGAGACAGGGCATGAGCGGGGAAGGGGCAGAATGTGCTTTCTGTTTTAAAAGTAAGACAGAGCTGGGCTGCCTGGGGGGTTCAGTGGGTTGAGAAACCGACTTCCGCTCGGGTCATGATCTCACAGGCTTGTGGGTTCGAGCCCCGTGTTGGGCTGTGTGCTGACAGCTCAGAGCCTGGAGCCTGCTTCAGATTCTGTGTTTCCCTCTCTCTCTGCCCCTCCCCCACTCATGCTCTGTCTCCCTGTCTCAGAAATAAATAAACATTAAAAAAAAAAAACCACCAAGGCAGAGTCCCCTGTTTAAAAAAAAAAAAAAAAGTAAGACAGAGCTGTCATTTTAAGTTCAGCCAATTTTGGATCCCAGTGTTCCTATTTCCCCCTGAAACATGTCAGTTGTGATACTGCTTAGCTCATTTTTATTCCTGTTCCTCGAAAGAGAGGAAAACTCTGAGTCTGAAGTTCTCACCCCATCTGTGTTTTGAAGAGTGGGCTTTGTGTGTCTGTCATTCCTGTTTTCAATCTTTTACCAGAGTTTTGTCCAAAAACTTAATTGATGCACTGAATTTACCAACTCTTATATAATATAAAATGGTAACTCAAGTAAATCAAATACCTGGCAATAATTGTTAATGACCTATATCTTTATATGCATTTAAGGTAAAACTACATATTATATGACCGAAATAGAAACTATTTTGCTATACTTTTGTTTTTTTAATTTTAATACCAGAAGATGTCATCAATATTTGTAGGAGGAATGTAATAATATACATAGATAGATAAAGATTTTCATGGCATCCTTTTCTAAAATAAACTTTATCGAGGCATCATTTGTATATAACAAAGGCATCAAACTGTATGTTTAAAATCTGCATTTCTGTGGTGAGCACAGCATAACATAGTTGTTGAATCTTTATATTGTATACCTGAAACTAATGTAACATTGTCAACTATACTCAAAAAAGAATCAGTGCATTTTTATTGCATGCAAATTATACTTCCATGAAAGTGATTGTTTAAAAAGATATCAAGGATTGCCATGATTTGTTGCCTATTGCCACAGTAGTTCAGAGAAAGTCAAGAAAAGTCCATAGAGACAGAAAATGAAGATTGATGCATTGGGCAGGCACAGAAAAAAAAAAAAAATAGGTCCTGGGGGAATAGAAAGATAAAGTTACACAAATCTGGAAAGCTTGAGACCTTATAAGACTTTTTGTCTTCAAGGTTCAGATGTTAAATTTAATATTGAGCACGGGGAACCCTGCAGAGTTCCTGAAGAAGAGGCTAAAATGGAAAAAAGTTTTGCCCTGCAGGATGTACTGGCAAGCTCCTGTTTCCTTCTCACTTTCTGATCCATGTCTCACTTTTTGTCGGCAGACACCTGCTTTTGCCACGATGCTCTCATCCACGGACTTTGCATCTGCTTCTTGGGAGCTCGTCGTCAGAGTTGACCATCCAAATGAGGAGGAGCAGAAAGATGTCACATTGAGAGTGGCCGGAGACCTGCATGTTGGGGGGCTGATGCTCAAGTTAGTAGAACAGATCAGTAAGTTCCCGTTTCTTGATGGTTTCCCTACCTTTGAAACCCTCTCTGTTGTACTAACAGTAAATGGCTAATCTAGGCTGTCTGATCATCTAAGTTTTTCTGTTTATTTTTCTTACGATGGCTCAGAGAGCAAGCCCCCTCCCCACAGGAGGAAGAGAAATAGACGATCCTGCAAAAGGATGTGTCTGTTTCTTTCACTGTATCTAAATATCACTGTGGGGGTGCCTGGGTGGCTCAGTCAGTTAAGCTTCCGACTTCAGCTCAGGTCATGATCTCGCGGTCCGTGAGTTCGAGCCCCGCGTCAGGCTCTGGGCTGATGGCTCAGAGCCTGGAGCCTGCTTCCGATTCTGTGTCTCCCTCTCTCTCTGCCCTTCCCCCGTTCATGCTCTGTCTCTCTCTGTCTCAAAAATAAATAAAAAACGTTAAAAAAAATTTTAAATATCACTGTGATGAGGTTCAGGCTCTGTTTTCTACCCACCCCACTTTAGAGACTTTGAAGAGGTGCTGAGGCTTGTTAAGCCTTAGGTTGTAAAAGGGAATGGGGAGCTGAAGACCCATTTGTTGAAGTTCTTGCACACAATGGATGGACTCTTAAAGTTCGTTCTTATTCTACTTCATCGTATTTTTCATGTTTGCAGACATATCCCAAGACTGGTCAGACTTTGCCCTTTGGTGGGAACAAAAGCATTGCTGGCTTCTGAAAACGCACTGGACCCTGGACAAATATGGAGTCCAGGCAGATGCAAAGCTTCTCTTCACCCCTCAGCATAAAATGCTCCGCCTCCGCCTGCCAAATGTGAAGACAGTGAGATTGCGTGTCAGCTTCTCGGCTGTGGTTTTTAAAGCTGTCAGTGATATCTGCAAAATCCTGAGTGAGTACCCCAGAGGGGCCCTGTGCCCTTTGGACTGTTAGCAAAGGAGGGCAGGAAAATTATGTGTGCTTTCTGCCTGCAAGCATTTGGCTTTACAGAACATTTCCCTTACTAGGAAGCATACTTTTCAAGCCTGGTTCTGGGGACTTTAGCCATGTAAGTAGAGTTAAACCAAATGGAACATTATTGGAGGAAATCAGATTCACTTCCACAAAGCTTAAAGCTATTTCCAAAGAAGTCTTTAAACAGAAGAAACAGACCCATTAAGATCCCCGCCCCCCCAAAACAAATTCATTCCTCTAAGCCATAGTAATATCATCATTATATTTAAGACAAACAAGCAAGAGTTCCATTAAATCATTACCACCAGGGGTGCCTGGGTGGCTCAGTCGGTTAAGCGGCTGACTCCGGCTCAGGTCATGATCTCGTGGTCCGTGAGTTTGAGCCCCGCGTCGGGCTCTGTGCTGACAGCTCAGAGCCTGGAGCCTGTTTCGGATTCTGTGTCTCCCTGTCTCTCTGACCCTCCCCTGTTCATGCTCTGTCTCTGTCTCCAAAATAAATAAACGTTAAAAAAAAAAAATTAAAAAAAAAAATCATTACCACCATAGAGTTGATATATGTTTACTGATTTTGAGATAATAGTGTTGCAATGTCTTAACTGCTTTCCTAACGCTTGGCTCTAGTAAATATTCTATCCACAAAAATTATTTGTGGAGTAGAAGGAGAAAAGTACACTTAATTATGGATTGAAAACTAATTCTTATGGCTTTAACAGTCATTAGGGACAACACTACCCAAACCATTTATTTGTGGAACCTCTATAATGGAAGTAAACCCTGCATCATGGTTCTTATTCCATATTTTTTGAAAGCGTGTAGGTACATTCTATGGTTCCAAGGCTGAGATTCAGCATTTGAATATAGTATATACAATATATGAGTGAGTGACCTATCTTTCCCATTAAACTATTCATTCATTCCTTCAACAAATATATATTGATTAGGCAGGCATTGTGTTGAGTGCTAGAGATTGCTTAACAATAAAAATAGGCCTAAATCCCTTCCCTGCTTGAGCTTACATTCTAGGATACAGAGGCAGAAAATAAATAATAAATGTGAACATTAATTTAAAAATAAGATGTTTGGGGCGCCTAGGTGGCTCAGTTGGTTGGGCATCTAACTTCGGCCCAGGTCATGATCCCGCGCTCCGTGGGTTCTTGCCCTGCGTCGGGCTCCGTGCTGACAGCTCGGAGCGTAGAGCCTGCTTCAGATTCTGTGTCTCCCTCTCTCTCTCTGCCCCTCCCCTGCTTGTATTCTGTATCCCAAAAATAAATAAATATTAAAAAAATTTTGGGGTCGGGGGGCGCCTGGGTGGCCCAGTCGGTTGAGCATCCAACTTCATTCGGCTCAGGTCATGATCTCACTGTTCGTGAGTTCGAGCCCTGCGTCCCACTCTGTGCTGACAGCTCAGAGCCTGGAACCTGCTTTGGATTCTGTGTCTCCCTTTCTCTCTGCTCCTCCCCTGCTTGTGCTCCCTCTCTCTCAAAACTAAATAAACATTAAAAAAATGTTTTTTTAATTTTTAATAAAAAATTTTAAAAAATAAGATGTTAAAAGGAGATATTTGGTAGAGAAAAAAAGAAAAGCTGTGACAGTATGTGCAGGACTAGGAGTTCCAGTGGGCAGTAGGGGCTGGTGTGGTATTAAATAGGGTGAAGACAGAAGCCATTACACATTACCTGTGTTCTAACACCTAGCACAATGCCTGGCACACATTAGCTACTCATTAACCGTTAAGTGAAAAAATGAATGGAACCTTCTAGTACAGAACTCCTCAGCAGTGCCCTGGTACATGGTGGGCAAATGGCAAGCACCAGGGCACCTTGTTTTCAGTAATATTCCAATGAGGATTGGAAAACAAAGTAAATGATCAAATAAAACCCAGTCCATAGTAGACTGGAAACACACATCATGGCTGGGACTGAAAATTTGAGGTTCCAAAATATACAGAAGCAGTCAGATGTTCTTCTCTTTTCCAG
The DNA here is from genome assembly GCF_023721935.1 of Panthera uncia. NCBI lineage: Eukaryota > Metazoa > Chordata > Mammalia > Carnivora > Felidae > Panthera > Panthera uncia. Next base: position 31,481,558 of record NW_026057578.1, on the reverse strand, counting down.
ATTACGTCTTCATAGTAGTCATAAAGGGCTCAATGTGCCATTTTTAGTCACCTTTTTTATATCTGTTCAATTGAAGCTAAATCAAATTTAGTAATATGATGAGTTTTCCCACAAAGATAGGACAAGACACAAATCTTGGGCTTGGAGATGTAGGTTTTGTTTTGTTTTGTTTCTAATGCTTCTACTGGAAATTCTGATTCATCTCCAGGTCTCATATATAAATTATGCATTTGGAATGGGCACAGGTGTGTGTTGCAACCTGACAATCAAGCATCGTTAGTTATAGAGGAAAAGGATGGAGCTGAACTGCTAGCCTCAGCACTAAGCAATGTTTGAAAACTGGCAGGACCTATGGAATCAGTGCATTTGCCTCCCAGAAAGCTGCTCACAGACTCTAACGTCCATATTCCTCAGCTTTCACTTGGAATCATATAGAAGCTCATGGTGGTTCATGGTTATCAGGAGCTCTGATTGGCAATGGCAGTTATAAATATATTGGACTAATGGGAAAAAATGGGAATCATCTTGGTTTGAGTTCTCCAGAAGCAGACCCTGAGATAAGAATTCAAGTACAAACATTTATTTTGGGGGGAGGAGATTCCAGAAAACACTGGTTGGGGGTGAGGAGGTAAGACTGGAAAGAGAAGCTCTTCAGTAAGAGAGCATCACCAATCAAATCACACTCGGGGGCAATTGGGGGGCTTCTGGGAGACAATGTAAACATGCCTCAGAGCTATCCCACCCAATGGGTCAGGGACTGGGGGTATTAATATACCGCTCATGTTAGTCACTGAGGGCTGTTTTTGGAAGTGTTAATTCTCTGAACTTGTGTGGCCTGTTGCATCAGTATTTGGGCAGTGCACACTCTGGCATACAGAGCAAGCCCTCAGGCAGAAAGACTCTTGTCCTTGTTGCCACTGGAAGTCGGGTCAGAGTGCACTGAAATGGTGAGGGCCCAGAAGAGATGGGCAGGACACCAATACTGTCCGCCACAGGGATGAAATTAGCAATTGTGCACAGTGAAAGGGAAAGGTTCTCGGGATCTATGTTCAAGAAAGAAAATGGTGGGGTTCTTGGTTGTTATTTTTAAAAAAACTGAAGAAAGAAAAAAGAGAGGGAGGGGAAATTATAGCCAAATGCTTATAGTGGTTGAACCTGGGTGATGAAAGCATGAGGAGGCCATTATACTATTCCTTTTGCTTTGTGTATGTCTGAAATATTTTCATAATAAGTTAAAAAACAACTAGAAATTTTATTAGATTAAATCTTCTGATCTTTGACCCCCCCCCCCACACACACACACACACACCCATCTATTTCTTCCAAAGGGATGCAATTTAGTTCCATTTACTTCTCAGGAATTTCCTGAGAAATTATTTCAGATGCCTAGCATGACTCTGAGTCTTAGAAGGTATTTTCTTTTTACTCTTTGATAGTTTTTCTTCCTTCTTTATATTTATTCATTTGTCTGTTAGACATTAGAAGATCAGAAGAACTCTCCTTGTTAAAGCCTTCTGGTGACTATTTTAAAAAGAAGAAAAAGAAAGACAAAACTAACAAGGAGCCCATAATTGAAGATATTTTAAATCTGGAGGGGTCTCCAACGACTTCAGGTCCACCAGGTATGATTCATGACAGGTGTTTTGTTTTATTCCATGCTTGAATCCAAGGATTTCTTAAATCCCTAGAAATCTCACTCCTCGGCTCCTCCCTCCTCTTCTTCCCTCCCCTCCCCTCTCCTCCCCTCCCCTCCCTTCTCCTCCCCTCCCCTCCCCTCACCCCCCCAAAGAAGGACTAAAATTGCAGGATTCCTGTGATGAGGAAAGGATGTGCAATTAATTTTAGAACTCACAGAATTTTTTTAACAAGGTTTTTTTTATATTTCATTATTTTTTTAAGTAGGCTCCACGCTCGACGTGGGGCTTGAACTCATGACCCTGAGATCAGGAGTCGTGTGCTCTACCTGCTGTATAGCTCATTATTTTAACTGTGTTAAATAATGTTACTGATGAAAGCAAAACTTTAGGAGAATTGGCTGTGAATTTGGGGAGAAAAGAGATTAGTTGGATCACTCAAATATACTTTTCCTGATCCTATCTTCATGTGATTCTTTTCTGAATGCAGTTTAAATTTTGCATTGGGCATATGGATGGGGTACCTGAGTGGCTCAGTCGGATAAGCATCCGACTTCGGCTCAGGTCATGATCTCGTGGTTTGTGAGCTTGAGCCCCGCATCAGGCTCCCTGCTGACAGCTCAGAGCCTGGAGCCTGCTTCAGATTCTGTGTCTTCCTCTCTCTCTGTCCCTCCCCTGCTCACGTTGTCTGTCTCTCTCTCTCTCTCTCTCTCAAAAATAAATAAAACATAAAAATTTTTTTTAAATAAATAAATTTTGCATTGGGCATGTAACAGGAGGGCAGGTAAAAATTCTGGAAAGACAATATCCTTGTCTTTTTATATAAAAACAAACTGCTTACAATATCAAAGGTTTTCATTCAGAGTATATCCCAATGCAAAGAGTAAAAGGGATTATTTGCGTTTTCCTTACACAAACCATGTGATTTATAAGCCATCAACTAGCTATGTTCTTAAAACTGGCAAGTACTATTATTTGTTTAAAGGATTTGCCCAAAACTATAGTCTGTACATGCATTCTGTGAGATCTTCTGTTCTCTAATGGTGCCAAAACTTACTGCTGAAATAGAATTTTGGGGTTTTTTTTAAGTTTATTTATTTATTTTGAAAGAGAGCACACACAAATGGGAGGAGGAGAGAGACAGGGAGAGAGAGAGAGAATCCCAAGCAGGCTCCACACTGCCAGCAGAGAGCCCGATGTGGGACTTGAACTCACAAACCATGAGATTCTGACTTGAGCCAAAACCAAGAGTCGGACACTTAACCGACTGAGCCACTCAGGTGCCCCAAATAGAATTTTGAATTATTGAGAAGGAGATAGTCCCCAGCCTTTGTCTGGGTTGGTTTTGGAAGCTTTTGCGGCCTGTGAGTTCTCAGCCTTCCCAGGAGGTAAAAAACGCCTCCCCCGTCATGACTCATCTCCTTACTTTAAATAGTGCAAACAATTAAATTCAAAATCCATTTTAGCATAAGCAGTGTTAGTATTTATTTTCCCAAAGATTCCTCCCTCTGAATCTCATGTCATAGTACAAGCTTGCCTCTACCTTGCAGTAAGTCCTGGATTATATAGTAGAACCATGACTCCCACATATGATCCCATCAATGGAACGCCGGCGTCATCCACCATGACATGGTTCAGTGACAGCCCTTTGACTGAACAAAACTGCAGCATCCTCGCATTCAGCCAGCCCCCCCAGTCACCAGAAGCATTGGCTGATATGTACCAGCCTCGGTCTCTGGTTGACAAAACGAAGCTTAACGCAGGGTAAGGACATGGCTCCGTTTTCCTTCTCTGTTAACTGGTGTTGATACAGTAAGAGAGATGCCACAGAGGTGGGGGAGAGGGGGTTGTTTAACTTTTAAGTTAGCATGCCTGGGGATTGTACACTATTAGCAAAAATCAGCACAGATTTCGGCTACAGAAGGGAGAAATGCCACCTTTGGTCATTGCAAGAACATTTGAAGTATGGCAACATTTATGTGTTCTGGTAACTCAATGGATTGCCCTATGTGAATACTACTCCATCCCTGTGGATGTACAAAGTGTTTTTGAAGGGATGTAGAGCAGTGTATAAGTGGGTTGGTCCCATGGGCCAGTGGGGAGATCCAAGGTGGCCCACCTGGCCCTCATCGCCTTTTGTGGAACACCACATCTTCCGTTAGATGTTTGAATGAGTGAGTCCTTCAGCTTTGAAGTCATCTCAGAACATACACTCAGACTACTTCTCAAACCACCATTTCTTTCACTCCCCACTGTTCACCACATAAAGTCAAGTTTGTTCACAGCCTTCTACTCCCAATGAGAGCTGGCCCAGCAGATGTCTCCATCCTGTGCACTCACATACCCCATTCCCCCTACGGTGCACACACACACTTTCTATCACTACCTTTGCTCTGCTGCAAGATTCTTTTCCTTCTTCCTGCTCGACCCAGCCCCTGCTTGTCCTGTAAGACCCAGCCACATACTGTCTCCTACTCAGAAACACCATTCTGGATGGGTTCACCTCCTTGCACTCCTGTTCTGACACTTACTCGCTCCCGTGCCACCATTTCCTACCTTATGATGCTCACTCCCCCACTGGACTATCACTTCCTTTAGAACAGAGGTTGCATCTCAGTCATCCTTATGTTCCCCCCACCCCCGAAAGCCTGTTATAATAGACTTTCAAGCCATCTTCATTCTGTGGTACTGGATGCCACTCATCCCTGCCTCGTTCTGCTGTTAATTTTTCATCTCCACCTCTCTACCCCTCACCATTGCCCAGTACTTATTTTTCAACTCTAGAACTGTACCACCCAGTATAGGAGTCACTAGCCACATGTGGATATTTACATTTAAATTTGAATTTAATTAAAATTAAAGCGTGGCACGAGCCACATTTAAATCTTCAGTAGCCACATGTGACTAGTGGATACTCTATTGGACAGGGCAATATAGAATAGTTCCATTGTTACAGAAAGTTCTGGACAATAAGATAGACCCAGCGTTGAGTCGGACCAGCTGGTGTAGAGGAGAGGCTGTGTGGGAAGTCAGCAGGTACAGATTTTCATTCTGGCTCCACGACAAGGCACATGACCTTGAACATATCACTTAATGTCACTAAGACTCCATTTTCTCACGTATAAAACTGAGAAAATAAGAACTGCCTTGGCTCCTTCACTGAGTTACTTTAAAGTATCTGTGTAAACAAAATATGTATACAGAAAGCACTTAGAAAGTTGTAAAAGCTATAAAATGAAATGCAGATACAAGTTATTATCAAGTCCTCTCCCTTACAGGTTTTTGGTTATATTACTCGGACTTTGTTCAAGGAAATATACACACACGCACACACACACACACACACACACGTGTACATTTATATATGTGTGTATATGTAAATGTAAATGCATGTATATAAATTTAAGTATGTATACAAATATGTTATGTAATATTGTAATATATGTGTGTAAAATGGATTGGCTTTTAAAACCCATCCTATTGTTTTCTAGTTGGCTGGACTCCTCCCGTTCCCTTATGGAACAAGGCATCCAGGAGGATGAACAGCTGCTGTTACGATTTAAATACTACACTTTTTTTGACTTGAATCCCAAAGTAAGATACATTTTCTCTTCTGTCTCTCCTTTTGCTTTAATGTGAATGCATGGAAGTGTAAAATTGAGTCATTTAGTTATCAGAAGTAGGGTTCATGTGTATAATCTTCTGTTTCGCTATGTAGGGTTAGAACGATCAATGTATATATACTGTCTTTGGATTTTCGTCTTTTACTTTCTGGCAGGTATGGTCAGCTGCCCCTGAGTTGGCGGGAGTTTGTGGGGGTCTTCCCGCCCAGCACAGTGTGCTCTGCCCTTTCCATCTACATAAACAAAGGAACAAGAGGAGAGTGGCTCACAGAGCTGGAATCCTTAATGCTTAGGAAGGAAGCCAAGGTTAAGAGCAGGTTCTCATGAACAAGCCCCATGATGGTGCACACTACACTCCCCACTGCAGTCAAGAGGGACCATCTGTACCCCAGCTGGCTACCAACTCCCATTACGTGCACACCTGCCGCCTGAAGTTTACTAGGACAACTGAGCGGTGAAATAAATCCTCTGAATTTCTGCCCCTTCCTCACTCCTGCATGGCCCTTTTGTGGAGCTGTAAGTCAGCACTTAACTGGCCAAATGTAGAAAATGTAAACTGAGTCACCAGCCTCCACGCGCACAGGGTGGTTTTATCCTAGTTTCATGCTTATTGCTCTTTCCCGTTCATTGCCAGGCACTTGTTTGAGGAGGATGCCTCAGGCCACCTCTTCTGTGTAGACCCTTTTCTCATGCACGGTGGTGATTCTGCCTCTCGTGGCACTGTCTTCTCCTTGATCCTGATTTGAAGTCTGGTCTTCAAAGGCACATCTCTGCTCCCACTTCTTCCTTAACTGGCATCTTCTTCAAAATAAGCCCTATTCCTTGTCATTTCTGTGGAGCTCCTGCTCAGTCTTTGGTTTAGATCCAACTTAATGCCCATGGCCCTAGCTTGTGTCTAGAATGCATAACTTCCACTGAGTCATGGCAAAAGAGTGAGTTCTGGCTCTTTGAAAAAACCAAACCTTCAGGAGAAACTACCCTATGTCTTCTCCTAAAAGGGAAGGGATTTTTTTGTTTTGATTTTTTTTCAAGGGCACTGTGAATGTCATGTTTGCTTAACTGGTAAGCAGTTCTCTCTGTATGGCTCATGAACAAAACTGATTCGAATCAAACAGCCAAATAGAAGCTGTCCACCCAAAGGTGACAGGAAGACTCAGGCTTTGGGGATACAGCTTTGGGGCATAAGAACAGTGATCCCCAACCACTTTAGCATTCCCTTCTCCCCCTTCTAAAGTAGGGAATGCTATAAATATAACCTAATTGAAGGTTCTTACTATGTGTTGAGTAGATAGAGGGGTACAGAAATTTAAGATGTGGTTCATGTTTTCATAAAACCTACAATCAACTCTAGAAGAACAAAGACATCACCCAGAAAACCATTATAAAGCTGACAAGGCACCCTGCAAATGGGAACCCGACTATGCAGTAGGGTCAGGGAGCTTCTCTTCTCCAGCTTTCAGAAGAGAGATGCAGGCAGGCTGTAGCACTGGGGTAGCAGGTACTGATTGAAATCTCAGATATACAAAAATACTAGAATATACAAAATTTCAAAAATAATATACTTTAAAAATACAAAACCCAGCATCCATAAAAGAAAACATTGGTACATTCGTAAAAAATGAAAGTTTTATGCGTGCCAAGAAACTATATACAAAGTTTAAAAGTCTTGGCAACACATACAGATAAAAGGTTAATTCCCCTAATAGAGAGCCCCCAGAAATCAATAATAAAAAGACCAACAACCCAGTAGACTAATGATCAAAGGATAGGAACACACAGTTCATAGAAAAGGAACTACAATGGCTTTCAGCCTTGTACTGACAAAGATCAAAAAGTTTCATGCACTATCTTTGCAAGAGTGTTGGGAAAACGGCTCTCTCGTACACTGCTTGTAGGTCAAAGTACAAATTAATCTGATCCCTATGGAGGGCAGTTTGATAATATGTATCAGAATTACAATTCTACATAGCTCTGACCAGGCAAATCCACTCCTTGGTATTTATACACAGTTATACTAAAATATGTGAATTAACATGTCTGCACAAGAACAGCCTTTGCTACATAATTTGAGGAAGAAAATGGGAAACTACCTAAACATCCATCAGCAGGGAAGTGGTTAAGGACCTTATGATACATCCATACAGTGTTGTAGCTAAGAAGAATGAATCAGGTTTCTTTTGATGTAGAACATATTCAAGGTATATTATCGAGTGAAAAAAAAAAAACAAACAAGGAACAAAACAGTCTATAGAGAAACTACCATTTGTGGGGGGAAAGGAAGGGAAGGAGACTTAACTTTTTATTGTACATTATTTTGTCCCTTTAGGATTCATTCAAAATGAATTTCTTCATTGTGTATTATTTTTCCCCCATTTAAATGTGTGGATTGAAAATAACTTTTATAATTCCAATAATTCACAGTATTTTTTTAAAGGTTCAGTAGAGAAAAGGCACATCAGTTTCAATAAGAATCCTAGAGGACACTGAAAGTCGCCTCACAGCTAATAGGGAATCCTGAGTGATTAGATCTAAATAGTAACCCTTTCCTGAGAGAGTGAAACTGTGGGAGGTAGGTTTTGTTACTTGTTTGTATTGGTTTTGGGTGGAAAGAGAGAGGGGTTCACTGAATTGACTGGAGGGGGAGAAACAGGGATTCAGGCAATGGAGGTGGTAGAAACCACAGCTTCCAGTCTGGGGTTTCTATTTTCAGTAAACCAGAAGACAAAGGAAATCTAGGGCCAAGGAGAAGGCAAGAGTAGCCAATCCCCACCAAGGGAAACATTTGCAATCCCCATCAAGGGAAACATTTGTTTCTAAGTTAGGAAAACCACGGACTGAGTTCTCAAAGAGAAAAAGACCTGTCAGGGTGCCTGTTAATAAGTGACCTGCAGGGGCGCCTGGGTGGCTCAGTCAGTTAAGTGTCCGACTTCGGCTCAAGTCATGATCTCACAACTCGTGGGTTCGTGCCCCTAATCGGGCTCTGTGCTCACAGCTTAGAGCCTGGAGCCTGCTTCGGATTCTGTGTCCCTCTCTTGGTCTGCGCCTCCCTCCCTCCCTCATTCATTCATTCATTCTCTCTCTCTCTCTCTCTCTCTCTCTCTCTCTCAAGAGTAAACATTAAAAATAAATAAGTGACCCATAAAACCTGGGACCTTGTGATGTTCCAGAGCCTCAGGGGGGAACGTGAACAAGCCTCCAAAGAAGAAAATCCAGAGCTCTGCTGGCTCCACAGAGAAATCCAGTATTCCTCAGTGGGAGCCAGGCTTAGCCTGTCCTTTCTAACATCTTCTACTAGATCCTGTTCTCCTGATGTCAATTTGTAAATGTAGGTAACTTTTTCTTTCAAGGAATTGTTTTACTTGGCTTCAAGGGAGTGGTGGGGAAATTAGGTTTGTTCAAGTGTGGAAGCTTTAATTTTTTGAAATCTTTACTGACTGCATTGGAGAGAAAAGCCTTATCAGGTGATCTGACTTAGTCTCACTAAAAGTCCTACAGCATTAGGATTGTAGACACTGTGAGTGAGTGGCAGACAGACAGATATGATATGACAATCCAATTCAAATTTTAGTGGCTGCACATAGTCTTTAGATTTTTGTCTTTAGACTGTTAATTAAGCAGGGGTCTTTGGGGGGGGAGGGGCAGAGATTGTTTAGTTTTTGGTGTGCGTTGTGTGTGTGTGTTTTTTAGTTGTTGTGTCTTGACTGCAGTATAGTGCCGTAAAATTCTAATATAATGATTGTTAGTACATTCACGTGGTTGTGCAACCATCACCACAATCCAAAAAAGTTTTGCATCACCCAAAAAAGTTTCCTTATACCCCATTTCTGGTCATTCCCTGCTCCCAGCCCACCACTGGTCTGCTTTCCCTCTCAAGGTTTGCCTTTTCTGGAAGCTTCACATAGATGGAAGCCTCCAGAATATAATCTTGTGCATCTGAACTGTTTGACTCACCATGTTTCTGAGGTCCCCACTACATATCAGTAGTGTGCTCCCTCTTACTGCTCAGTGGCCTCCCGTCATGCATGTGACCCACATTTTGTTGAGGGACATTCACCAGTTCACCAGCTGAGGGACACTGGAGCGTTCCCAGCTCAGGGTTGCCATGAATAACACTGTTGTGAACATTCTCACATGTGTTCTGTTTGGGCTCGTTGGGGGAGGAGACTGGGGCTAGCTCCTGAGGTGTACCATGACACCTGGCAAAGTTCAGGAAGCAAAGACAGACTTTCTTAAAGTTCTTAGTGTTCCAGCTTCCGGAATACCACACTTTTGGGTTTTCACTTGTCTTGCCTGGCCAGCAGCGTTAGCACTGTTGAGGAGGAGCGTGCCTGTGGACAGGTCCCGTTTCCTGCTGGACCAACAGCAATGCTGTTGCTGGTTTGGGCTTGCTATGGGTTTTTACCTCCCCTGTCACCTTTCTTCTAGTGTGTATAAGAGTAATGCAAAAGGAAAAATAAGCTAATGATAATCAACCTTTGATAAATCTGTTTAGGTGCTCTATCTTTCTGTTCCTCCTCCATACTTTCTTCAACTTTTGTTTAGAGGATATAGTAAATTGTATACTCCCTGTGGGGAGTACAATGGATACAGAGCTGCAGTTTTGCAAGATGAAGAGAGTCCTGTAGATGGATGGTGGTGATGGGTTTTCCCTCCAGTGGAAGTGGTGATGAAAGAGAGGGGGAAATAACGGAATCGAGATGGGTCTATGTGGCCCCTTGAAGATGCTCTGGAAAATATTTTGAGAAAGTGCTAAGTTCGGAAGTAAAATGAACTGGGGTGGTGGAAAGAAAGAGAGAGGTATTTCCTTCACCTATCTGAATGCAAGTTTATTGTTTCTGATTAACAAGGAATGGCCTCAGTTATTCGAGAATTTTTGTACTGAGGAATATAAATACGTGCCCTCCACCAACACACACACCTACCTGTTTCTTTCTTTAGTATGATGCTGTCCGAATAAACCAACTCTATGAACAAGCCAGGTGGGCCATTCTCTTAGAAGAAATTGACTGCACGGAAGAAGAAATGATGATCTTTGCAGCATTACAGGTATGAGAACTTCAATACGTTTTTTTCTGGAAGAAAATGAACTCGTTTTCTTAAAGTTTCGTTTTCTTCATACTGTTTTTTTCTTTGAAGAAAGAATTGAAAATGAGGGGAGTCTATTTAAATTTAAAATATGCCTCATAACCCACACACATGCCCATCTTATATAAGGTGTTAGTCTTGCAATTCTTATCCTCACTACAAGTTCAACCAGTGGTGGGGAAGAATTGAGTTTGAACACAACTAAATATAAATCTCAAAATAATGCAGATTAAAATGTCATCTTCCCTTCATAGGAGAGAGATCTCCTTCCAGGAGATGTTTGTTACTATGAGGGAGTGGGGGGGATTGCCTTCAAAAAGAAGAAATGGCTAATGGATTTATTTGAGTTTATAACATTTCTAAAACCTCTGTTTGCATTGTAGTATCACATTAGCAAACTGTCATTGTCAGCTGAAACACAGGACTTTACACATGAGTCCGAGGTCGATGAAGTAGAAGCAGCACTTTCTAATTTGGAAGTGACCCTAGAAGGTGGAAAAATGGACAATACCTTGGTATGAACTTTTCTGGTAACTCAGAACTGTGGCTGTGTTCTCATGGATTGACAAACGTTAAATGAGTTGTTTTTTTGTTTTTTTGTTTTTAATTTGAACTAAGAGAAAAATGGCGAGCAAGGGAGAAGGGCAGAGGGAGAGAGAGAAAGAGAATCTTAAGCAGGCTCCATGCCGAGAATATGAAAGCGGTCCCTTCACTCAGGTATAGAGAGAACTGCCCAGTCCATGCCATGGCTAGCTGTGAGAATGAAGAAGATGCTTTACAGATACAAAGCCTATGATCTACCTAGTCATCATGCGTTGCACCTGGGCAAGGTGGACACAGTGAGGGCCTTTATTCTGGGACACTGTAAAAAGTTTGTGACACCTACTGACTTCAGTAAATAAACAAAACCTTCTGGTGAAACATAAAGTAGTACAACTATTTTATCATATCCTTATCCATGAAATGTGGCCAAACAGCAGCTTTATAATCAGAATGCCTCTCCTATCTGATTCATTCGTTGAATGCCGCCCTTCCTTTAACTTCTTCAAACGGTAGGAGTAAATATTAGTTTAATTCACATTGAATTAGACAGTGGATCCATTGTAACTGAATATAAATAGTAACATAAAAATGAGTCATATGTTCTTAGCTATTTGGTTCATGTTTCCTTATGATTAATTTCCTTCAAATGGGAAATTGGTATCACGCAAATGCAAATATTCTGTACAAACTAAATGCCAAGATTCTGTAGAGATTCAGAGCCCTGTCTCACATTCATGGGAAACACAGGCCCATGAAATTGGAGCTCTCTTTTGTCTACTTCCTCCACTAACTAGATACACAATGACCATTCTCAGAATAAATGAAAAATTCCCTCCTCCTTCCCTCGATATTTTCATGCGATGCTAAACAGTAGGCTTTTCACTTAGGAGGCAGGCACCAACAGACACTGCAGAATGAACTTTGAACCAGGTTCCTTTTGAGAAGTTAATCAGTGAACTAAACGTAAGGAGAGCTACTCGCTCTGAGGTAGAATTTGTACAATATTTTATTTGTACATAAAAGTAGCAGTTTCTAACTCAGATTTTTAACTTGAAAGGTAGTGTTTGGTCAGTTTTTTTAACCCCTTTTTTCATTTGCATGACATGTGACATAAAAGTGAAAAAACAAAAAGCAACCTGTAGCTTAACAAATTTGTATTAAATTATCACCCACATCACCACCCAAATTAAGAACTAGAACTTTGCCAGCCACCCAGAAGCCCCTGCACATGCCCCATCCTACTGTCTGCCCTCCTCCACTCCCCAGCCGCTGAGGTAACTGCTAGAAATGTGGCTAGTATGATTGAGGAACTGAGTTTCTCATTTTATTTAATTTTAATTAATTCAGATTTTAATAACTCCATGTGATGAGTGGCTATAGTACTCGACAGTGCAGGTATAGAGTATCAACACCACCTAATTACTGCTTATGAAATATTATCTTTTTCCTTAGGAGGACATTACTGATATCCCTCAACTTGCAGATAACCTCAAATTATTTAGGTAAGTCACCTTGAAGGAGAAAGAGATTGCTCATAACAAAGCCTTGCAGGTAAAGAGTCCAGGAATTTACATTTTTTTTAATGTTTATTTATTTTTTGAGAGACAGAGACAGAGTATGAGAGAGGGGGAGTCACAGATTCCGAAGCAGGCTCCAGGCTCTGAGCTGTCAGCACAGAGCCCGACGCGGGGCTCGAACCCATGAACCATGAGATCATGACCTGAGCTGACGTCGGCTGCCTAACCGACTGAGCCACCCAGGTGCCCCTTTATTTATTTATTTATTTTTTTTAATGTTAAATTGAACCTCATTAGTCAGGTTCATGGTTCAAAGGTAAGAGCATGGGCTGTGGTATCAGATAGACAATGGCCTGAATCCTAGCTCAACAACACACACTAGCTGAGTTACCTAGGGCATTGTCATGTATTGGAGCCTCGGTTTCCTAATCTATAAAATACGGATATACCTCCTCTTGGATTTATTGGGGGGAATTAAATGAAATAATATATATGAAGCATTGAGCATGGTGCCTGGATCACATTAAATGTTCAGTAAATGAGGGCGCCTGGGTGGCTCAGTTGGTTAAGTGTCCCAACTTTGGCTCAGGTCATGATCCCATGGTTTATGAGTTCCAGCCCATCAGGCTCTGTGCTGACAGCTCAGAGCCTGGAGCTTGCTTCAGATTCTGTCTCTGCCTCTCTCTCTGCTCACCCCACCCCCCACTTGCAGTCTTCCTCTCTCTCTCTCTCAAAAATAAACATTAAAAAAAATTTTAAATGTTCAATAAATGGTGGTGTAAACATGGCCAGTGTTGGCAATTAGTGAATATATATACTAGACTGGAGTTTCTGTCATGGTCATCTGTGAGGCTCAGGACTTGACATCATTTGAAGGTTCTTTCATGGTTTAAAAATCAATTGTCTCTAGAATGTTGGTGCTGGACTTGCACACAGTGGTCACACAGGTTTATCTACCTCTGCCTGTTAAGGTGTTTCTGAAAAACTCCCCAGTGACCTCAGATCAATCTGAAACTGTTAAAAAGGCAGAGAATTTTTTTTTATTTTGTGGAAAGAAAGGACTGCTACATTTGTGATGGTGCCAGAGTGTGTTAAGATGAAAAGAATAAGACCCCTTTGAAGTTCTATCAGTTATTCATGTCACTTTATGGTTTGTTGACTTTTCTTAACAAGCCGGCACCTCACTGGGTCAGTTGGCCTGAAAAGAAACACAAGTTGCTTTTGGTAATACATGATGCACAAAAAGACTTGGAAAAGTGAACAGTGAATCAGGTATAAATGAGAAACAAGCATCCAAAGGTACCCATATTTGTCACTGGGTTTCTACAGGTTGCTTTTTTTTTTTTTAATGTGTTCATGGGATGTGGTCTCAAACAGTAGGATCATTAATTTAACTTTTGTGGCATAAATGGTTGCAACCACACATATTGTTATAGCCAGAGCTACATAAAAAAAAGTAATCACTTGAATCCACAAATACATCTTTATAATTTTTAAACAATCATTCTATGGAGACAGTAGGTTGCCATGTTCTCTGCATAGAGCAAATCCGGCTCTTGACAAACCAAATAACCACAGTTCCCTTCCTATAGATGTTTTCAGTGAAGGAGACGATATCCCAGAGTTAAGCCCTATATCCACTTCACTTTAATGTGATTGCTTTGCTCAGGCTCACAAAATTGTCTTCATGTTTCACGGTGGTCACTATATCTACCAAAGGTCTAAAGGTGTTGAATTTAATAGACAATATAGTTCATGGAAGAAAGAAAGAGAGAGAGAGAGAGAGAGAGAGAGAGAGAGAAAGAAAGAAAGAAGATAAGGAAGAAGGAAGCAAAGAAAAAAAGAGACAGGAAGAGGGGAATGGAGCTCTATTCCTGGTGGGTGTGTGACCCATAAAGGCCCTTCGTTTCCTTGGCCTTCCTTTCTTTATCAGTAGAAAAGTACGGAGCTAGTCCTTTGATTTTTAATGTTTCTTTTTCTTTAACAGTGAAGCTCTTTTTTTTTCCCTAAACAAAATCAGTTGAACCCACTATATAAACACTAGATTTCAGTTTCCAGCAACTGATTTAAATGCACCCAATCTAATGCAAACCTCGGTCTTGCCATAAATACCTAAGAGTGCTAGATAAAGGAAAAATAAAAGAATTGTAAATACAGAGTTGAGGTGAGACTGGGAAAGTCCAGTTTGCAGGAAATGCAGAGGAAACCTAATTCTACAAATGAAGCCTCAGATGCACAGATTATCATGGCCTAGGGCTGGGATTTTAGTCCCTGGGCACAGATAGGAGATGAAGTTTTAGGCCTATTGTAAGGCCTAAAGCACAAGACTAAAGCCTGTGCCTAAAAACAAAAACTCACAAGGGCTGCCTTCTGTGTTTAACAGGGAGAGACTGTCCACCAGCCAGGAAGCAGTAAGTTCATCCTTGCATGGGGTTCCGTGTGGGGAAATGAAAAGTCTCTCCGGAGAAAATGGAGCCAAATCCTGTGTCACCCAAGGATGTAGATTTAAATTTAAGTGTCTTACATGATAGGAGAATTCTGGGGAAAAAAAAAAAAAACAGAAACCAGCCCATGACACAAAACCTGTGAAGCCCTAGCAAATGTAATTGCTACCTGGAGGGAAATATCCACAATCTAGCATGCATGGGCCTTATAGAGAAAATAATAACCCTCTAAAAAATGAGCCCCCAATAAAAACTAACCATGTAAGTTCACGAACTACCATAAAGGAAAGACAGCAGACCCAACAAGCAAGAAAATTAGCAGTTTCAATAATTTTAGGTAAGAGAACAATCTGAAAAAAACATAAAATGAGTATGTTTAGAATCCTTAAGGAAATTAAAAGGTAACAATCACCATGAAAGAGAAGAGGCGATATTGAAAAGGAACCAAATAGAAAATCTGGAAACAAAAAATTTAGTCATCGAAATTTAAAACAGAATAGGTGCATTGAATGTCAAGTTTAAAAACACAGTTGAAGAGAGAAAACAGAAAGGTAGAAATGGGAAATATGTTATCAGTAGAATGAGAAGTTTCATTATATACTAGGAGTTCTATAAGAAAATATGGGAGAGAAGCAAGTATTCAAAAAAGAATGCTTGAGAATTTTCCAGAATTGTTAAAGACAAAAATACCTAAATTCAGGAATGGTAAATCCCAAGCAAAATAAATCACTATAGATGCACATCTTAATAAGGCCAGCCATTGATAACGGAAAGTCTTTAAATCAGAGAGAAAAAAACAGATTTCCTAGCAAGAAAAACAGCGGAGTGTGTAGCAGACTCTTCGTTGGCTGGGAAATATCTTGAAAGTGCTAAGAGAAAGTAGCAATCAGTCTAGAACTTTATGCCCAACCAGCCTTTCAAGATTCTACCTTATGCAAACCCCTAAATATAAACCAGACAAGATACAATTCTATTAGTAAGTTACATATTTAATAAAAAACAATGATTCATGTCCAGACTGTAAGGTGTGACCAGTGTTGGAGAGACTACTTTGGAAACAATTAAATGGCTCCACTAGAGGATACAGAGACAGAAGCCACACATAAAATTCATTCATTACATCATTCACAGACAAGTTACTGTAGGGAAGTAGGCAAGTTACTATAGCAAAGAACATCCCAGACAGATTTACACAATGTGCTATCGGAGATTATCAGTGAGAGGAATACAAGACCCCAAAAACACAGAGGAATCTTTATAATACTTCATAAAGAGAGAGTGACTATGAAACCTTTGGTGCCATGAAGAAACACTGGTTATCACATAGAAAAATATCTCTAAGTGGAGTTATGCACTCTTTTTTTTTTTTTTTTAATTTATTTTTTTGAGAGAAAGAGAGTGCTAGCAGGGGAGGGGCAGAGAGAGAGGGAGACACAGAATCCAAAGCAGGCTCCAGGCTCCAAGCTATTAGCGCAGAGCCATACACAGGGCTCAAACTCATGAACCGCGAGATCATGACCTGAGCTGAAGTTGGATGCTTAAGCAACTTAGCCACCCAGGTGCCCCGATACACTCTTGTTTTTTTAAAAGCTAGTGTTCCAAATTTATGACCTGTGATGACAACTGGCGGCCATCATTAATAAGCCTCCAGATGCTTTCAAAATAAGAAACCTCTCCTTTAAGGAAAAGGTGATTGTGAAATGAGTAAGAACGTAATCAGTATTTGAAAGAGATTAGTGCTATAATGAGAGCATTATTTGCAAATATTTCCATGGTCATAGTGTTGCCAGTAATGATACTGCCTATTAAAACAGTATTATCTTGCCTTAAATTTTGATCACATCTCTCAGTTAAGCTGACAGTCTGATCAAAAGGGGGGAATTGTTAAAAAGAAAACCACAGGCCCAAAATGGCATCACTTAGACCACCTCACCAAACTGGGGCTTTATACCTAATTGCAGTTTCAACCTTCCCCAGAAATTAGTCTTAACTGGTCAGTAGAAAATTTTCCAATCAGCACCGCTGAAGTCATCTGTCACATGGGCCTTCCATCTCCCAAAAGATGAGGTTAATTCACCTAACAAGACCTCCTGCCCTTCCGCACCAGGAAGGTGACCTTGCCTAGAACAGCCCTTTCTTTTGCTAATAACTTTCTTACCCCAACTTCCTTCCTATAACAATCCTCCATTTTGTACCATACCTTAGAGCTCTCCTCTACTTGCTAGATGGGATGATGCCCATTTTATGAATCACTTAATAAAGCCAATTAGACTTTCCAAGTTTAAAAAATAATATTATCTGCACACCTTTAAAACTTGGAAACAGAATTTGTCTGCATTAAACACCATCCAAATGAAGTTTTGTTTTTTTTTTTTAAGTTTAAGAAAGAGAGCACACACAAGCAGGGTAGGGACAGAGATTGAGAGAGAGAGAGAGAGAGAGAGAGTCCCAAGCTGGCTCCACACTGTCAGTACAGAGCCCAATGCAGGGCTCCATCCCACAAACTGTGAGACCATGACCTAAGCCGAAATCAAGAGTCGGATGCTCAACCAACTGAGCCACCGAGGTGGACCGAAGTTATAGTGTGTTTTAAACCCACTTATTAAAAATATAAAAATGCAACGTGTTCTGATTAATCTGCATAAGTGAGTGATTGACATGAGGGAATATGGAACTCCGTAGCTTTGTTTCAACAAAAACCTTCAAAACTAGGTAGATGGCACTATACAATGAACATTGTGATTTAGAGTAAGCATGGCCAATAATGTACTTCCTCAACTGGGATTTATGTAAGTGAGTAACAACCTCCCTTTTTAAAACAAACAGAGTTCTTCATATTCATTTTTAATTAATATATTTGTATAGGTTTTATAACGTATGTTACAAATACTACAAATTAACAATTGTAAATATGTTAAGCGAAGGGTATTATATTTACATAATATATATGGGTAATATTGACCCAGCTCTTGCTTACAAGGTGCCCAGCTCTGACTCACCTCTACACTTTGCATGTGCTGTTCCTACCTTCTGAAATTTCTCTTCCCTTTTCTCCAATCAAATTCTTACCCATCCTTTATTCTATATTTAAACACTGTGTCCTCTGTAACTCACCACGCTGCACATCCTTGTTCCACGACGTAGCATATTTTATTCATTGATATGTGCATTTCCCTCTTGACCCTATGGGCTCCATGAAGATTCAGAAGACTGCCTCAATTCTTGTGTTTATCATGCCCCATGCAGCCACCTTCTCCACTTCTTCCCCTACACTGTCCTGCTCCAGCCTCTGGAACATGGAATAGGAGCAATAATCATTAGCTTTGGGAATTAATGGAAGTGCCCTGGAAGATGAACCAACCTGGAAGACGATAGCAGTGGGAATCTTTTGATACTCTTAAAGTCCAGTTAAAATGGAGCAGCAGAGTTTCATTCTTAATTATGAATAGAAATATTTAAATGCCTAGGACGTAACTGAGACCTTACTATCTTTTGTGTAAAGGCTTGTCTTCTGATTCTATTTTGAAAATACTATTAATTTTGGAGATTCTGATTCTTAGACAAATAACCTTCAAATGTGTTCCTTAGAATTATCGTAACTACAGCTTTCAACATAATATTATTTTGATGCAATGGCTTTCTAAATCTTGGAAATGTTACCTGCATATAATGTTTTTCCATTTTATTTTATACTTTCTGTGTTATACACTGGCTTTTTAATGAACATTTTCTCTCTTATCTTTGTGTGAAGTGTAACACATTTTTAGCTAAGGAAAGACGATGGTTGACATGTTAAAAGTCTTGCCCCAAATGATGTATGAGTAGGGTTAACACAAGGCTTCCTCTCTTCCTCTCATTCTTGAATGCAGAAATCCACTGCTCTAGCATGAGATTCACCCCCACAGCCGGGACTGCTCCACAGGACCATGGACAGCCCATGTTATCTTTTCTCTGACTAGCTGTACCCCCTTTCCCACTTCCCAGCTCTCTCTCATGTTTTCTATTTTCAGTGACCCAATTGAGACCTGCTATTGGCACCACCAACCTTGTCCAGCCCAGAGTACAAAATGTTCCGGCCCCCACAGATATCACTTTTGGAGATCTTCCCCCAAAACATTTTTTAATAACAGCAGAATCTATACAGATTAGCTGTAGGGTTTTTGTGATTTCCATGACTCGGTGGAAATTCTCTGGGGGGTTTCTCTTAAGGATCAAGAGGAAACCACGGAAAATGTTGCTTACTTTTAGATCTGATTTTTAGTCCTGTAACTTGAAAACTGTGTTGTCCATATGAACAGCTTTTTCAGATACAAGAAGTATACTGAAATTACAGGTGTCCCCAGATTCATGGATATTTCTCAAATAACAGTAATAGTTTATTGAGCACTTCAGTCATGCCAGGTCCTGTGATAAGCACTTTCAGAGATTACCTCTTTCTATCCTCACAGAAGCCCTGTGAGTTGGAGGCTCACAGGGCAGTCACACAGAGGCAGTGCACATGGCCCAGGCAGATGAAGTGTCTTTCCCAGGGTCACACATTAGGCATCAGCAGAGCCAGAATGGTCTAACTCCTGAGATTCTGAATTTTCTATATATCCTATTAAAAGCCCCATTTTTACTTTTTAGAAATGAGTTAGCAATTTGAAAAGTACTTTCAGAAATAAAGAGTATGTCATATGAACGGGTTTCTAGAGCATCTCGATCCACTTAAAATTTGCAACGTGTCACTGTGTTTCTAGGTGGTTGTTAAAAGGCTAATTGTACTTTAATTTGCAGGCCCAAGAAGCTAATACTGAAGGCTTTCAAACAATATTGGTTCATCTTTAAAGACACATCTATAGCCTACTTTAAAAATAAGGAGCTTGAACAAGGAGAACCAGTAGAAAAACTAAATCTGAGAGGTAAGAGAGTCCTACATGAGGGTATTGGCTTGTCATGACCCAGCTAGCATGCATATGAAAGCCAAGGTTCCTACCCAGTGAAGCAGGATTGACTTCCAGAGGAACCGCTCTATCTCACTGGTTTCCACACAGCAGCCTGTCTGCAGCATTCTGCTGTCCTTTCTTCCCCAGTGTGGCCAAGCCTATGAAGTGGTGGTAATTGCTGTCATCAGTGTAGTACATGAGGCCTTGTAGGATCCCGAAAACTTTCTAAATTCCAGGATGGTTCTGTTTAATTCAGTGTCGCTTCAGTTTCTGTACCAATTTCTGAAAGTGGCTGTGAGTGTACTGGTAACTCCATTAACTGAAAATACTTAACCAATGCACTCAATTTCCTTATCATATGGTGACAGTGAGAAAACTCCCTCTGCCCTGATTTATTTTAAAAGTTTATATTCATAACTCAGTGCTACTATGAGGCAGAATAGCCAAATCAACCTGGAAAATGAATTCAGTTGATGACATGTTTAAAATGATAAGAGGGGCCCCTGGGTGGCTCAGTCGGTTAAGCGGCTGACTTCGGCCCAGGTCATGATCTCGCAGTCTGTGAGTTCGAGCCCCGCGTCGGGCTCTGTGCTGACAGCTCAGAGCCTGGAGCCTGTTTCAGATTCTGTGTCTCCCTCTCTCTGACCCTCCCCCGTTCATGTTCTGTCTCTCTCTGTCTCAAAAATAAATAAACGTTAAAAAAAAATTTTAAATGATAAGAGAAAATAGTTTTTGTTATCCATGTTAGTTATTCATGAGTCTTACTTAGTTATCCTTTAATTAATGTTGTCTGCTTGCTCCTCAGTTTTTCAAAAGAGAACCAAATCTGAAGGGCTTACGTTCAAAGTGTTTCTTTTAGATGCACATCTGATATTGATATAACAGATTTCTCAGAACTCAGTTTTGTCCCTTCCTTTTATCATTCAGGCTGTGAAGTTGTGCCAGATGTAAATGTAGCAGGGAGAAAATTTGGAATCAAGTTACTAATCCCTGTTGCTGATGGTATGAATGAAGTGTATCTCAGATGTGATCATGTGAGTAAAACCACAAAAATGCTAACTCCCTTCACCTTTATTAAACCTAAGGACAAACCAGCTGAGATGCTTTCTCAAATCAGAACACTCATCAGTCAGCTATTACTTTGTAACAAACAACCACAAAATCAAATGACACATACCAGTAAACCTTGGTCTCTGAAACATCTATGGGCTTGGATGATCCAGCCTTGTGTCAGCTGAACAGATCTGCTTCCAGCCACAGGTCTGGCTAGGCTTGGCTCCTTACTGGAGGTAAGCACACTGTATTCTGGGTACCCAGCTGCCTGGGGAGGCTCTGCTCATAGTGATGGCGGAAGTGCAAGAGAGGAACTACAAACGTGGCAGACCTCCTAAAACTTGAGCTTTGAGTGAGTACACTGTTATTTCCGCCTACGTTCCATCAGCTAAAGTAAGTCCATGGTGAGGCTCAAAGTCAAGAGGTGGGAAATTACACCCTGGCTCCAATGAGACAGATCGTAAAATTACATGGCAAAAGGTGTGGATACCAGGAGGATGAAGATTGAGGTCAGTAATTCAGCATACCATACTCACTGTTGCTCTGTAGAATTCTACCGTTCATCTGCATCCCCTCAGCTTCTGAGACCACTCCACTTGGTTCCCTGAGGTGAAAAATGAGCACACACATTAAAGAACAATAGAGGCCGCCACTGACTGGTTCAGAGCCCATCAGTGGACCTGATTCCTACTATGGGATTCAAATCTTTACTAAGAATAGGCCAGGGTAGACATTATATGGGAAATCAGTTAATGATTTTTTTCCTCATGTCCTTCTGTCATAGAGATCAGACATGATATGAAAATGGAAATATACATCAAGGAAGTCTGTCGGGTAGCTTGGGTTTTCATCTGTCTGTGCTCCATGGAGCTCCTGTGTCCTTGGTTTATCTTTAAATGCAAAGTTCCCTGCATGGAATTTATCACAGCTGACATTCCTATTCTCTAGCCCTTTAGCATAGAGAAACTCAACATGGGACTCAAAAGCTTTTGTTGGGTGTTAAATTAGGTGATTGACAGCCACTCAGAACATGTGCCACTTCACATCTTTCCTTGCTTGGTAGGTGACAGTTTTGTATATTGTCGAGATAAGAGCCCACCTCCTGCTCTGTTCCCAGCAGGGTGGCTCTGTACTTGAATTTGTGTCTCAGCCCTCTGATGTTTGCTGCAGGAGAATCAGTATGCCCAATGGATGGCTGCCTGCATCTTGGCATCAAAGGGAAAAACCATGGCAGACAGTTCCTACCAGCCAGAGGTTCTCAACATCCTTTCATTTTTGAGGATGAAAAATCGGAACTCAGCATCTCAGGTGGCTTCCAATATCGAAACCATGGACATAAACCCAGAATGTTTTGTGTCGCCTCGGTGTGCGAAAAAACACAAGTCTAAGCAGGTACTGCTAATCTTGTTTGAGTGATTGTTTGCAGTAAATTCTGTATTTTCTGAAGTAAAATGAGGAATTAAAATGATTGAGGCCATCATCATGAAAAAATCAGCTCATGGGGATATTTGACTTTGGACTCCGTATTAGACCATGTTAAGAGATTATTGTTCATTTTGTTAGCACTGACTTCTGCTACCTAAACATGGTAATATTCCCAGATTTAATTAAAATTATTTAGTCCCCACAAATTAAAACTTTACATTGTGCTCCCATCAGAGGGGGTTAAAAAGTTACGCAAATAGACTGATGTAAGTGGAACCATTGTCCATGGACACTATATAGACCCTAGAAAGAGGGACCCAGAACTCTCCATCTCCATGAACCTTACAAGTTTATGTGTTGGTTGATCTTGTTCCTTCTTCTCCCCGGTGATTTACATGTTTTGTTTCAGAAGGAGAGAGAGGAAGCAAGAATGAATGAATGGGTGAATGAATGAATAAATGAATTCTCTTTGTAGAGCTACAGTTGGGCCTTGCATTTATTTTTCTCACTGGGGATCTGAGCTAAAGGGACGATTATAGAATAGTCACTGTATGCTAAGGACAGTTTGATGTCTACCACTTCTGCTTAGCTGGCAGCCCGGATTCTAGAAGCCCACCAGAATGTGGCTCAGATGCCCCTGGTCGAAGCCAAGCTGCGGTTCATCCAGGCATGGCAGTCTCTACCTGAATTTGGCCTCACCTACTACCTTGTCAGGTGATTACAATGTTCACTTGCCTCTCTTGCTCTCTATGTGTTTCTAAGTGCCTTTCTTGGATCCCAGTTTCTTCTCAGTCTAGAACATAGAACTCTTTTTATTTTAGAATATTGTCCTTTCACAAATGGCCCAAACACACTGGCTGCCCATAACAATCTTCTATACCTTCTCTTCACAGACCTACCTGGGCTCCCTGCTTCTCCCCTTGTTCCCTAAGTTTTCAAGTTGGCAGCCTGAGTGATCTGTTTAAGATCTGAGTCAAACCATGGCAGCCTCTGCCCAGAACCATCTGAAGGCCTTCTGGCTCACTCAGTGTATAAGCCAAATCCTTACAATGGTCCTACAAGACCTTAGCTCCAGAATTTCACACCTCTGCTCCTCCTTCACTGTGCCCAGCCACACCGGCCTCCTGTGACAGGTCTTTGAGTGCACGTGCGTGCACGCACACACACACACACACACACACACACACACACAAATACATACATACATACATACATACATACATAAAATGCTGCAGCCTTGCACTGGCTATGCCCTCTGCCTACAATACTCTTTCCCCAGATACCCACATAGCACAGTCCCTCACCAGCATCTTTAATCAAGTGGCCTCTTTCACTACAGCCTACAGTTGTAAAACTGTAACCACCCCATTTGCCAGTATTCCCCGTCCCCCTTCTGTGTTTTATTTTCCTTTATGATCTTATCTGCCATATATATTTAACTTACTCATGACCCTGTCCCCCCACTAGAATACAAGCTCCATGAAGATAGACATTTTCATACTGAGATCACTACTATATTCCTTGTGCCTAGAACGGTGCCTGGCATACACAGTTGGCAATTTTCAATTAATTGACTTGACCCTTTCTTACTTTGCTTTCCAATGATGTCAGTTTTATGAAATGATGTGTACAGGGCAGCCTTGTTAATTCTCTCCATTCTTCATATGTTCTTCATATCACAATAAAAACACCCTTCTTCTGTAGAAAGCTAATCCTTCACTGTCCATTCTTTGGATGCCATTTAGAAATGTTCATATTATCTTTAAGAAGTTGTATATGAATATCATATTACAGGAAGCAGTTCCTTCTTTTAATTCATATTAATTGTTTTTAGATTTAAAGGAAGCAAGAAAGATGATATTCTGGGAGTTTCCTATAATAGGTTGATTAGAATCGATGCAACCACTGGGATTCCAATTACAACATGGAGATTCACAAATATGAAGCAGTGGAATGTAAACTGGGAAATCCGGCAGGTACAGTGAAAGTTTTTAGTACATTCAGCGTTGAGCCTATATATGTGTGTTCCATCAGAATTGTACATTACTCTGTTCATACATTTAGAACTCAGAAACCACAGGCATATGGTCATTGTCTGCTAAAATAATCACATGCAATTCTGGGCAGTTTCCTAACAAGTACAGGCCGAATGGTTTTGAATTAACACCATGGGTTGGCTTAGTCTCCATATGGACTTGCCATACAGACTCTAAAATTGCTGAGCAATTTGATTAGTTTCCTTCAACTCAGCATAGGATTATGTAAGACTTAGACTGAATTATTTAGTGGAAACTACCTGAGAACTGTCACCCAAAATGAATCCAAAAAGGCCTCATCTAATGGGCTGCCAAGAAGCCCAACTAGTTGAGGACTCAGAGGCTCAACTGCCCACCTGGAGAGCATTCCAGTCCCAAAAAGTAAAAACTACTAGAGAAGCAAGTGATGTGAGCAGGGATGACTGAGAAAAGCTTTGCCTCTTGAGTTAAGGGGACCCCAAACCGTCTGCCTCCCATTAATGGCACCCCAGGAGCTAAGTTCAAGCCAAAGCTATAAGCTGGGAAATTGTAGATCAAGTCAGAGGCACCTTAGCATCCAGATGATTTAACATATTCTGATATTGATAAAGAATCTTTTCTCCTTTGTTTTCTCATTTTTCCAGTAGAAAGCCATCTACCTAGAGGGATGATAAGAGACATACACTGTATTTTAAATTTTTTTAATGTTTATTTTTGGGAGACAGAGCACAAGCAGAGGAGGGACAGAGAGAGAGGGAGACACAGAATCAGAGGCAGGCTCCAGGCTCTGAGCTGCCAGCACAGAGCCCAGTGCCATGAGATCATGACCTGAGCTGAAATTAGATGCTCAACCAACTGAGCCACCCAAGCACCCCAAACTCACACTTTTTTTTAAAGAACCATGGATTCCTTTCAGTGGAGCCACTCATTTGTAGAATAAAAGTCTGAGATTAGGTGGCCTCTAAGACAGTGGCTCTAAATCCTTGTTGAGTATTAGGATCACCTGGGGAACTTGAAAACACCACTGCCCGGGCCACATCCTAGACCAATCAAATCCCAGTCTCTGGGAGTGGGAGCTTGGCATCAGTAATTTT
This sequence comes from Panthera uncia, assembly GCF_023721935.1. Taxonomy (NCBI): domain Eukaryota; kingdom Metazoa; phylum Chordata; class Mammalia; order Carnivora; family Felidae; genus Panthera; species Panthera uncia. The sequence continues at coordinate 31,456,200 of NW_026057578.1, read as the reverse complement.
CAAAAGTCCACTTGGGCAACCAAGGTTTGAGAACCAGTGAAGAATGTTTCTTCTGATTTAGAGTTTGTGACTTTCACCTGGGAAGGGGTGCAGGGCTGTTGGGTGCAGGAAAATTCAGGGAAGCCTTTTATTCTCCATCAAAAAGTCTGCAAAGTACCCTGCCCCTGGACAGATGGAGTGCTTAGGAAGTTCTTAACATCTAAACAAGAGTGACAGAAAGTATCTATGTGTGTTGGGAGTTAGAATGTTTTGCCAAATGTGTAGCAAAGTTGACACCACAAGAGGGCGCAAAGAGAGCAAAGACAAGTTTGCTGTAAGCGTCTAATGGAAGTGGTGATTGTTTTTGGAGTTGTTTTGGGGGGTTTTGTTTTGCTTTTTGTCTGTGGGGTTCTGGGGAGAGAGAGGGAGAGAAATCCCAAGCAGGGGGAGTTATCTGTAAGCCACCTAGGCAGTCCTCAGCTCTGACGCCATCACAAGGCGTTTTTTTCTTCATTTTCCTTGTCAGAGTTTAAGCTTACCTGTGCCTTCCTCTTCCAGGTGGCAATCGAATTTGACCAGAATGTCTCCATTGCGTTCACCTGCCTGAGTGCGGATTGCAAGATTGTGCATGAATACATCGGTGGCTACATTTTCCTGTCCACCCGGTCCAAGGACCAGAATGAGACACTTGACGAGGACCTGTTCCACAAGTTGACTGGTGGTCAGGACTGAACCAAAACAGATCTGCCTACACAGACAGTGAGCCAAGGATGGTCCTCCCTGGACAGATGGGATCCTTGGCTCACCCAATGTGTAGAGTCCAGACTGACAGACAACCATATACTTACCGCTGGTCACTCAGATGAGGATCCTTGCCTCATTTCAAACACACTGCCTAGCATATCCCTTTCCTTTCTTTGCCCTGTCCTACCAGTAACAGAGGAGGCCTCAGTTGCCTTTTCCGTAAAATGGGTAGGTAGAAGACAGGCTAATACTACTATATCCCAGTATGTAGCTACAGTTCTGTGACTTCCAGAACCTGCAAGTGTATGGCTAGAAGTCACCAGTGTGCCTTTCTGCTCCGTTGCTAAGTCAGTGGAAAGACAGAAAGGTTAAAAGCACATGTAGCCAAGGATCTACCTTATTCACTAACTCAGGTACAAAAAGAAATCTGTCTTTCCTTAACAGAACTGCTTTTAGTTCCCATATTGTGAAAATGGCAGAGGGAGTCTACACTCACACTTTTTCCCTTATAGGTCAAGGTCTGGGGGAGGGGAGGGGAGAGGTGGGGGTACCTGGTACTAGTTGGTGACAAGGGGTCAGAGCAGTGGCCTGCAGTGTCATCAGTTCACAGTGACTTCTGCAGAGGTGACTGCTGACCCATCTGGTCTTGGACATCGGTCTCCTCAGGTTACTGCTGCCACCTGCAGCTCCTTTTCCATTCCTCGGCCACCTTTAAGTCCTTCCTGATGACACGGGTGACATAGAGGAACAGGGAAATCCATTCCTTAACCCAGCTGCATGTCTCAACTGCTTCTACTCTGAGCTGGGGCTCAGGAAGATGGGTCTAGTTCTCTCTGTTCATAAAAACCACTTCCCTGCATCCAGGCTTACAATGGGGTCTCCGTCCCAGCTGGTCATGGAGAGAAGGACAAACCTCTTCTCCAAGACCACCAAGTTCAGGGGTTGATGGCTTCCTCACTGGCTTCCATCTACATTTTGTAAATTAGGAGCTGATAATAGACTTTTTTTTTTCTTTTTGCTCTTGTCATCTCTACCTCAAGACATGAGCATGAGCCAATTAATAACTGCCCTCAATTGTCATTTTCTGTTTTGGTTTGTCAGCTTTGGGAGGAATGGGTTTTGAGAAGGAAAGAAGCAGTATCAGGGGTAGTGGGTAATATCAGATAGCATTTAATTATGTTTTTATAAATGTTCTCCTGTCACAGAAAGGACTTGGGTTGCCAGGGTAAAGCAGAGGGTCCATTTCCATTTTGAAATTCTTTTAAGATCCACTGTGCTTTATTTTCCAACTAAGACATTTGAGAAGAGAGATCTCCACTGCTCCAGGAACCACATTAAGACAGCCCTGTCTAGGGAACCCCAGGCCCTGAGCTGGAAGCTGTTGCTTGAAAGTCCTCTTTCAGCCCCTCCTTTAGAGGTCAATGTTCATGAAAACTCCCCAGGCACCAGCTGAACTTCCAAGGCCCAGCTTAAATCTAGGAAGTGGCTTAGGAACTTGGAAAGTCTGGTCCACATCATAAAGAACTTTGCTTGAAATGTCTTCTATAGAAACTAGTGCTGAGCATACTGTTTTACTTGGTGTTGGTCATTTCTATATAGTCTTAGGCTCTATTATTTTAGAACCTAAGTCAGGTCTTTAATATTATGTCAGGCCCTAGGTTAAAATAATGCTGCTTGAGGCCACATGTCACCTGTCTGCTGTGAAGCACAGCTCTACATAACTTAATCAGAGCTGGACCTTCAGTATAACTCTCTTCCTTGGCTTTCCATGGTTGCCTGACATTTCTATGAAAATACTCAAAGAAGGTGACTGGTCTTCACCAAACTTTCCAGGGAACACTTCTTCCATGACTATACGACCACATCCCAAGTGTGACCACCAAAGCCTAAATGCTGCTATTCCCAGGAGCAATGTAAGGACTCTTTTTACACTGGGTGCAAAAGGTCATCTGACTTCCTATGATGAAATTTTAAATTAATGTGTCTTTCAGCCTCCTTCGCTTTCTTATCTATACTAGATGGGGAAATCTGCATTTTTTACTATTTTTTATGAATTTTTTTAATTAAAAGCTTTATCTGGATTTGAGTATCGTCTAGTTGTGTCCTCTCCAGTCTGCTGTCTCTAAACAGGTGAATATTTTCTACCCCCTGAGAAAGGAATGCAACTTTCAAGTTTAATGCGTACTTTTCCACACGGTTCCAAGATTTGAGCTCATTCCTCCCCGTGAGATTGACTTAGAAACCTCACTTACCTGTTGGCTTTAACTCCTTTCCCATTGAAGGTCCCTAGATTTCCTGACATCGTAAGCTCTTTTTTCCACATCTACATTTTAGAAAAAGCATGAGAGAGAAAAGAAAAACCCAAAGGTGAAGGAGCATCAGAGGGCCTCTGACTTGATGGATGAATGTCCAAAACATTTGGATTTGATTTAGCTGTAGATGGTCCATAACAGGTAGTAATGTGCAGCTTATAGATGTCCCTTCATACAGTTCTCATGTCAACCCACTGTGGGGCAGGAATGGCTTGCCTTCTCATTTCACAAAGGAGGAAACAGGTTCAGAAGGTGAAATAACTTGCCCAAAGCCACACCACCAGTAAGCAAAACCAGAATTCAAAGCCAGGTGTGTCTTACTAACACTGTCCAAAGACCTACACTGTTGGCATTTTGGGTTCTGTCTTTTCAGCCTTTATACCAACTTGTATACTGGTTTCTGGTTTTGTATTTTAATATTATATCTATTAAGTCATTACACATTCATGGAAATTGAATAAGTCATGAGATATTCACTGAGGAAAAAAGAAGAGTAGCTAGCTAACTGCTGGCTGAATGCAAAGTAAGGGGCTATGATCCTGCCTGAAAGCAGCTTAAAACGTCCCCACCTTCACACATTTCCTCCACCTTCCATCCCCCACATCTGACAACCATCAATCTATTCTATGAGTTTGTTTCTTTTAGATTCCACATATAAGTAAGATTATACAGTATTTGTCTTTTTCTGCCTGACTCATTTCACCTAGTATGATGCCCTCAAGGTCCATCCATGCTGTTGCAAATGGCAGAATTTCCCTCTTCTTAGTGGCTGAATAATATTCCATCGTGTATATATACATGTATATATATGTATATATACACCTCACATACACACACACACACACACACACATTTTATCTACATCCATTTACCCAGCAATAGACACTTAGGCTGTTTCTATATCTTGGCTATTGTGAATAAAGCTGCAATGAACATGGGAATACAGATATCTCTTCAAGACAGTTATTGTATTAGCCTGATCAAAAAGGAAACTGAAACAACAAAAATAGAAAATCCAAGCCCCCACCTGAGAGCATATGTCTCCTCATCTGTAAAACAAGGGTTTGGATTGTGCGGTTTCTTACAGCCCTTCGTCTCCAGCATTCCTTGGTTGTGGTTCATTTTCCCCACAATCCAGTTGGGGTACATCCTCCACTCCTATGCACCACGCACACACTTCCTTCTGAAACTCTAGCATCACTCTGCCAACACGGGCCCATTATTCGAGTCAAACCACGTAGTTCTATAACTCGAATTTCAGGGCAGGTTGACAGGCGGCCCTGACAGTCAAACCACAGGGGCAAAACAGATACCAAGAGGTTAAATGGTTGTGCCAACCAATGTTAGAGCAAGTGAGATCTTGTGTCTGCCTCCCCAGATAATATCCTCAACAATAGAGTTGTTATTACATGGCTAAAAGAATTAGAATGCTAACATGTATTAAGGGGTATCACTGAAGGAGGAGGGAAGATGGCGGCGTAGGAGGACGCTGGGCTCACCGCGCGTCCTGCTGATCACTTAGATTCCACCTACACCTGCCTAATAACCCAGAAAACCACCAGAGGATTAGCAGAACGGAGTCTCCGGAGCCAAGCGCAGACGAGAGGCCCACGGAAGAGGGTAGGAAGGGTGGCGAGGCGGTGCGCGCTCCACGGACTGGCGGGAGGGAGCCGGCGCGGAGGGACGGCTCGCCGGCCAAGCAGAGCCCCCGAGTCTGGCTGGCAAAAGCGGAGGGGCCGGACGGACTGTGTTCCCACAGCAAGCGCGACTTAGCGTCTGGGAGGTCATAAGTTAACAGCTCTGCTCGGAAAGCGGGAAGGCTGGAGGACAAAGGGAGGGAGAGCTGCTGAGCCCCCAGACAGCAGAGCTCAGCTTGGCGGGGAACAAAGGCACCAGCGCCATCTCCCCCGCCCATCCCCCAGCCAAAATCCCAAAGGGAACCAGTTCCTGCCAGGGAACTTGCTCGCTCTGCGCAAACACCCAACTCTGTGCTTCTGTGGAGCCAAACCTCCGGCAGCGGATCTGACTCCCTCCCGCTGCCACAGGGCTCCTCCTGAAGTGGATCACCTAAGGAGAAGTGAGCTAAGCCTGCCCCTCCTGCCCCCGTGCACCTTGCCTACCCACCCCAGCTAATACGCCAGATCCCCAGCACCACAAGCCTGGCAGTGTGCAAGTAGCCCAGATGGGCCACGCCACCCCACAGTGAATCCCGCCCCTAGGAGAGGGGAAGAGAAGGCACACACCAGTCTGACTGTGGCCCCAGCGGTGGGCTGGGGCAGACATCAGGTCGGACTGCGGCCCCGCCCACCAACTCCAGTTATACACCACAGCACAGGGGAAGTGCCCTGCAGGTCCTCACCACTCCAGGGACTATCCAAAATGACCAAACGGAAGAATTCCCCTCAGAAGAATCTCCAGGAAATAACAACAGCTAATGAACTGATCAAAAAGGATTTAAATAATATAACAGAAAGTGAATTTAGAATAATAGTCATAAAATTAATCGCTGGGCTTGAAAACAGTATACAGGACAGCAGAGAATCTCTTGCCACAGAGATCAAGGGACTAAGGAACAGTCACGAGGAGCTGAAAAGCGCTTTAAACGAAATGCAAAACAAAATGGAAACGACGACAGCTCGGATTGAAGAGGCAGAGGAGAGAATAGGTGAACTAGAAGATAAAGTTATGGAAAAAGAGGAAGCTGAGAGAAAGAGAGAGAAAAAAATCCAGGAGTATGAGGGGAAAATTAGAGAACTAAGTGATACACTAAAAAGAAATAATATACGCATAATTGGTATCCCAGAGGAGGAAGAGAGAGGGAAAGGTGCTGAAGGGGTACTTGAAGAAATTATAGCTCAGAACTTCCCTGAACTGGGGAAGGAAAAAGGCATTGAAATCCAAGAGGCACAGAGAACTCCCTTCAGACGTAACTTGAATTGATCTTCTGCGCGACATATCATAGTGAAACTGGCAAAATACAAGGATAAAGAGAAAATTCTGAAAGCAGCAAGGGATAAACGTGCCCTCACATATAAAGGGAGACCTATAAGACTCGTGACTGATCTCTCCTTTGAAACTTGGCAGGCCAGAAAGGCTTGGCACGATATCTTCAGTGTGCTAAACAGAAAAAATATGCAGCCAAGAATCCTTTATCCAGCAAGTCTGTCATTTAGAATAGAAGGAGAGATAAAGGTCTTCCCAAACAAACAAAAACTGAAAGAATTTGTCACCACTAAACCAGCCCTACAAGAGATCCTAAGGGGGATCCTGTGAGACAAAGTACCAGAGACATCACTACAAGCATAAAACATACAGACATCACAATGACTCTAAACCCGTATCTTTCCATAATAACACTGAATGTAAATGGATTAAATGCGCCAACCAAAAGACATAGGGTATCAGAATGGATAAAAAAACAAGACCCATCTATTTGCTGTCTACAAGAGACTCATTTTAGATCTGAGGACAGCTTTAGATTGAGAGTGAGGGGATGGAGAACTATTTATCATGCTACTGGAAGCCAAAAGAAAGCTGGAGTAGCCATACTTATATCAGACAAACTAGACTTTAAATTAAAGGCTGTAACAAGAGATGAAGAAGGGCATTATATAATAATTACAGGGTCTATCCATCAGGAAGAGCTAACAATTATAAATGTCTATGCGCCGAATACCAGAGCCCCCAGATATATAAAACAATTACTCATAAACATAAGCAACCTTATTGATAAGAATGTGGTAATTGCAGGGGACTTTAACACCCCACTTACAGAAATGGATAGATCATCTAGACACATGGTCAATAAAGAAACAAGGGCCCTGAATGATACATTGGATCAGATGGACTTGACAGATATATTTAGAACTCTGCATCCCAAAGCAACAGAATATACTTTCTTCTCGAGTGCACATGGAACATTCTCCAAGATAGATCATATACTGGGTCACAAAACAGCCCTTCATAAGTTTACAAGAATTGAAACTATACCATGCATACTTTCAGACCACAATGCTATGAAGCTTGAAATCAACCACAGGAAAAAGTCTGGAAAACCTCCAAAAGCATGGAGGTTAAAGAACACCTACTAACGAATGAGTGGGTCAACCAGGCAATTAGAGAAGAAATTAAAAAATATATGGAAACAAACGAAAATGAAAATACAACAATCCAAACGCTTTGGGACGCAGCGAAGGCAGTCCTGAGAGGAAAATACATTGCAATCCAGGCCTATCTCAAGAAACAAGAAAAATCCCAAATACAAAATCTAACAGCACACCTAAAGGAAATAGAAGCAGAACAGCAAAGGCAGCCTAAACCCAGCAGAAGAAGAGAAATAATAAAGATCAGAGCAGAAATAAACAATATAGAATCTAAAAAAACTGTAGAGCAGATCAATGAAACCAAGAGTTGGTTTTTTGAAAAAATAAACAAAATTGACAAACCTCTAGCCAGGCTTCTCAAAAAGAAAAGGGAGATGACCCAAATAGATAAAATCATGAATGAAAATGGAATGATTACAACCAATCCCTCAGAGATACAAACAATTATCAGGGAATACTATGAAAAATTATATGCCAACAAATTGGACAACCTGGAAGAAATGGACAAATTCCTAAACACCCACACTCTTCCAAAACTCAATCAGGAGGAAATAGAAAGCTTGAACAGACCAATAACCAGAGAAGAAATTGAATCGGTTATCAAAAATCTCCCAACAAATAAGAGTCCAGGACCAGATGGCTTCCCAGGGGAGTTCTACCAGACGTTTAAAGCAGAGATAATACCTATCCTTCTCAAGCTATTCCAAGAAATAGAAAGGGAAGGAAAACTTCCAGACTCATTCTATGAAGCCAGTATTACTTTGATTCCTAAACGAGAGACCCAGTAAAAAAAGAGAACTACAGGCCAATATCTCTGATGAATATGGATGCAAAAATTCTCAATAAGATACTAGCAAATCGAATTCAATGGCATATAAAAAGAATTATTCACCATGATCAAGTGGGATTCATTCCTGGGATGCAGGGCTGGTTCAACATTCGCAAATCAATCAATGTGATACATCACATTAACAAAAAAAAAGAGAAGAACCATATGATCCTGTCAATCGATGCAGAAAAGGCCTTTGACAAAATCCAGCACCCTTTCTTAATAAAAACCCTTGAGAAAGTCGGGATAGAAGGAACATACTTAAAGATCATAAAAGCCATTTATGAAAAGCCCACAGCTAACATCATCCTCAACGGGGAAAAACTGAGAGCTTTTTCCCTGAGATCAGGAACACGACAGGGATGCCCACTCTCACCGCTGTTGTTTAACATAGTGCTGGAAGTTCTAGCATCAGCAATCAGACAACAAAAGGAAATCAAAGGCATCAAAATTGGCAAAGATGAAGTCAAGCTTTCGCTTTTTGCAGATGACATGATATTATACATGGAAAATCCGACAGACTCCACCAAAAGTCTGCTAGAACTGATACATGAATTCAGCAAAGTTGCAGGATACAAAATCAATGTACAGAAATCAGTTGCATTCTTATACACTAACAATGAAGCAACAGAAAGACAAATAAAGAAACTGATCCCGTTCACAATTGCACCAAGAAGCATAAAATACCTAGGAATAAATCTAACCAAAGATGTAAAAGATCTGTATGCTGAAAACTATAGAAAGCTTATGCAGATAATTGAAGAAGATATAAAGAAATGGAAAGACATTCCCTGCTCATGGATTGGAAGAATAAATATTGTCAAAATGTCAATACTACCCAAAGCTATCTACACATTCAATGCAATCCCAATCAAAATTGCACCAGCATTCTTCTCGAAACTAGAACAAGCAATCCTAAAATTCATATGGAACCACAAAAGGCCCCGAATAGCCAAAGTAATTTTGAAGAAGAAGACCAAAGCAGGAGGCATCACAATCCCAGACTTTAGCCTCTACTACAAAGCTGTCATCATCAAGACAGCATGGTATTGGCATAAAAACAGACACATAGACCAATGGAATAGAATAGAAACCCCAGAACTAGACCCACAAACGTATGGCCAACTCATCTTTGACAAAGCAGGAAAGAACATCCAATGGAAAAAAGACAGTCTCTTTAACAAATGGTGCTGGGAGAACTGGACAGCAACATGCAGAAGGTTGAAACTAGACCACTTTCTCACACCATTCACAAAAATAAACTCAAAATGGATAAAGGACCTGAATGTGAGACAGGAAACCATCAAAACCTTAGAGGAGAAAGCAGGAAAAGACCTCTCTGACCTCAGCCGTAGCAATCTCTTACTCGGCACATCCCCAAAGGCAAGGGAATTAAAAGCAAAAGTGAATTACTGGGACCTTATGAAGATAAAAAGCTTCTGCACAGCAAAGGAAACAACCAACAAAACTAAAAGGCAACCAACGGAATGGGAAAAGATATTTGCAAATGACATATCGGACGAAGGGCTAGTATCCAAAATCTATAAAGAGCTCATCAAACTCCACACCCGAAAAACAAATAACCCAGTGAAGAAATGGGCAGAAAACATGAATAGACACTTCTCTAAAGAAGACATCCGGATGGCCAACAGGCACATGAAAAGATGTTCAACGTCGCTCCTTATCAGGGAAATACAAATCAAAACCACACTCAGATATCACCTCACGCCAGTCAGAGTGGCCAAAATGAACAAATCAGGAGACTATAGATGCTGGAGAGGATGTGGAGAAACGGGAACCCTCTTGCACTGTTGGTGGGAATGCAAATTGGTGCAGCCGCTCTGGAAAGCAGTGTGGAGGTTCCTCAGAAAATTAAAAATAGACCTACCCTATGACCCAGCAATAGCACTGCTAGGAATTTATCCAAGGGATACAGGAGTACTGATGCATAGGGGCACTTGTACCCCAATGTTTATAGCAGCACTCTCAACAATAGCCAAATTATGGAAAGAGCCTAAATGTCCATCAACTGATGAATGGATAAAGAAATTGTGGTTTATATACACAATGGAATACTATGTGGCAATGAGAAAAAATGAAATATGGCCTTTTGTAGCAACGTGGATGGAACTGGAGAGTGTGATGCTAAGTGAAATGAGCCATACAGAGAAAGACAGATACCATATGGTTTCACTCTTATGTGGATCCTGAGAAACTTAACAGAAACCCATGGGGGAGGGGAAGGAAAAAAAAAAAAAAAAAAGAGGTTAGAGTGGGAGAGAGCCAAAGCATAAGAGACTGTTAAAAACTGAGAACAAACTGAGGGTTGATGGGGGGTGGGAGGGAGGGCAGGGTGGGTGATGGGTATTGAGGAGGGCACCTTTTGGGATGAGCACTGGGTGTTGTATGGAAACCAATTTGACAGTAAATTTCATATATTAAAAAAAAAAGGGGGGGGTATCACTTGTGCTTCCCATGAGTCCTCTCAATTCAGCCTCTGCGTAAGGTAAGTATTGTCAGCCTCATTGTACAGATTAGGAAACATGCAGTGGTTGCTGGTAAATACAGGGGGAGACCTGATTCACCCATTTCCTTGGTGTAAAGACTCCCACCGTAGACAGCATGGCATCTGTGAAAACAATTGGGAAGATACCCAGCTCTCTGACAGGGACAAGCCAGCTCTAGCATACACGGAACTACTGTGTACAGAGTCAAGCAACTTGTATTTTAATAAGCAACTTGTCAAGGTCACCCAACTGGAGTGTTGAAAGCAAGGATTTGAACCTAGACCTCCTGACTTGAGTGGTATTCTCTAGCACCACTCTTGATAATCCTGTGTGAATGGCAAGGCCTCTTGAGTCAAGAGCCCTAGATTGTCTTTATTTGTGATAATCCCTCTTAAGGTGATTTGTCCCCATCCCACCCCAACATACATCAGTAAGGCCTACAAAACTCCATAGACATTTTTTTTCCTTCAATTACATTATACCAGATTTCAAATGTCAAAAGAGTGAAATTTTCTACTAAAAAAATGTTTCAGATCCCAACGGCTGGCCCACTTGTCCAATATGATATCTGATTGCAAATTTGGGTCAGAGGTGGAATTCAGGAGGGTGGGAAAGAGGTCTGCCTTCTTCCCAGCAAAGAAAACACCAACCCATGACCAGAGAAAACACCATCCACCCCCATCCCCACAAATGGTTGGCCCTGATCCTGCCATTGCATATAAGTGATTAATGCCAATTCCACCACAGAGAGACAACTTTCCCTCAGGGTCTGAGCTCTGTTTTTAGAGGCTGAGTGAAATGTTGTTACTCTGACCTTTTCCTCCCTTTACAAATGGTTCTTTGAATCAGGTAGACATCAGAAGAGCAAATGGGCAGCCAAACACTTGGCAAGAAGCTGTTGAATAATCCACTCCTTATAACCTAAGCAAAGTTCATTCTAGGACAAGGGGCTGCAAATGCTACTGTGTTTGGGGGGAGGTGATGTACACAGACACAGTCAGATATGAGACACAGGGATTTGTGAAGCATGCCCTGACTAGTAGTCACAGATCTTAAAATATGTGAATAATCTCTCATATATCCGAGAACCTAATGTAGCCTATGGGCCTACAGTTGTCAGTCCATGCTAGGGTTCAGCCAACTGTATTTCAGCCAGTTCAGTTAAACAAACACATACACACAAACACACACATGTATATAATCTATATGTTTCATATAAGCTATATAACATATAAATATACAGTTGATATAACTTACTATATTTATTGTGTGTTTGTATATTTATATATAATATAAATTATATATAATATATATTTCTATCAGTTAAAATTGCTTAGTTACAAGTACATATACAGATATATATGTTTATATATATTTAAATATATATATATATATATATGTAATA
>NW_026057578.1:31284408-31444221 GCF_023721935.1 Panthera uncia | reverse complement strand
TATATTTATATATACACACACATATGTGTGTGTATATATAAATATATATATATATATATATATATGTAATATATATAAAATAATAGTGGCTCAAACAAGAGATGTTTTTCTCTCTTCCACCTGATACTCCTAAGGCAAGTCTGGGCCAATAAAGCATATATACCATGTCAAGGACCCATGTCATTGCATCTTTTCCATCCACTATGTATAGTTTCTATTCACAAAGTCCTCTCATGATCCAACATGGCTGCTCTGGTTCCAGGCATTATGCCATATGGCTTCAATTAACTATAAGGGAGGTTGAAATATTTGGTCTTTGTTCAAAGTAGCCATGGCCTCAACTACAAATCAGAGTTCCTTTACTGATAAACAGGGTGAAAGTAGATATCAGGAAACAAGTAGCTCCATCTGCCATAAGCACCTACTATGTGCTAGGCACTACACTAGCTGCCAAGGATAATACAATCTAGCAAGAGACAGGCAGCTGAGTAAATAACTCTGTAATGTTGTATAACAGGCATTATTCTTGATACATTAAAGACATATGAGCACAATAGAGAGGGAGTAGTTTTGTTAGAGTCAAGAGCAAAGGAGGAAGGATCTTCCCAGAAAGAAAGGACATTTAGACTGGGTCTTAAAGGATGAATAAGAGTTTTCCAAGTGGGAGAAGGACAGAAATAAGGTCAAGCTTGGAAGAGGGGCCATTAGTGATTGGTGTGTGTGTGTGTGTGTGTGTGTGTGTGTGTGTGTGTGTGAAACTCATTCTGAAAGCAATTCCAGAACAAGAATTACAAACATGTTTTCAACACTTGAAAGCATCATCTGTAAAACGACATTATCTACCAAGTACCTCTGCTCAAGACCAACCCTTGCCAGATAATTTTTTTAAATCACTCTCAGGAGGTGATGATCCAAACATCCTCTTCAAGTAAAATAAACATGTTCTCAATTCTCCTAAGAAAATGATCTCAGAGTTCTAATCTTGGGTTCTTTCTCAGGCTTACTTCATGAAACTAATGCTAGTTCCTCCAGCAACAAAATGGAAATATAATATCATGTGATCCCATCTAAAAGGATTGGTCAGCAACTTCCTAGAATTTAGAGTATCTCAGATAGGTTCCATAAACAGTTGGTGTAATTAATAATCACTAAAAAAGTAATTTTCTTAATATATTATTAAGGATTCATCATCATGTACTTACAATCTATACTATTTTCAGTAATGACAAAAAGCCATCACTGTTAAAATCTTTTCAAAAAAATACTTAACATTCCAACTCTCTGATACTACTATTTCATACCTTCTTTTCTTTTCAACCTGCCTCAACACCTACCCTCAGCTGATGATCTGTAACAGAATGACCTGCATGTTACTGAGCACAGTGATGTCATCAGATGGGAAGAGCCTCACCTCTTCACTCTTCATCTGTCCTCACAATGTCTTTCTTCCCTCTTGCCTCAGTTGGAAAAGTGCCTAATCCACAGCCTTCTGAGTACTGTCCCCTCATGACCTCCAAAGCACTCAATTCCTGCAGTTTCCTCCTCTCTCTCTTGCATCATTCTCTTCTCCCCATCTCTTGACACATTCCCATCAGACTGCAAACATGTTCTCTCTCTTTGGGGGTTTTAAAATACAGCTACAAACTCTCTCAGTGTCCTCCCATCAAGAGATGGGATCTAAGTCCCCTCACCTTAAATCTGAGTTGGCTTGTGGCTGGATTGACCAATAGACTACAGCAAAAGTAATGCTATGTGACTTCTAACTGTAAGTCATAAAAGGCCATGTAGCTTCTGTTTTGTCCACAGGATACTCCCTCTTCGAGCCCTGAGGCCACCATGCTAGGGAAGCCACAAGTAGGCACTCCAACTGACAATCTCAGCAGAGCCTGGCCCTCAGGTCATCCCTACCAAGGTGCCAGACCCATGAGTAAATCCATCTTGAAGCCTCAAAACCAGTCCACTGAACAGCTGAATACTACCAATGACTAATCAATGCTAAATGGAACAAAAGAATCATCTAGCCAAACTCTGACCAAATTCCTGACCCTCAAAAATCATGTAATAGAATATAATAAATGTTGCTTTAAGCCACTAAGTTTTGGGGGTACTTACTGGGCAGCCATAGATAACTACAACGATATTCCCCACCTTATAAAAGGTTTGAACTCTGCCCCATTTTTCTGCTCCTGCTCACAGCAAAAGTTCTCCGAATACGTAGGAAAGCTAACACATATTTTCTCATGCCCTTAACTCACTCCTCTCTGGCTTCTGTCCCTCCCCCCCACCCCCAATCAACCCTTCTCTTGTCCAGCTCATAAAAGTACTCCATTATTTAGTCTGTCAAAACCTGGCTGGCTGTGCCCCTCTTAATGAAATATTGTTCTCTCTTAACTTTCATGATTCCAAATTTTCCTGATTTTTCTCCTACCTCCCTGGCTTTCTCTCAGCCTGCTAGGCTGATTTCTCTTCCTCTGTTCCACTAGCAAATGTTGGCTTGTTCCTCTTCTCTTCTCTTTCTACACACTTGCCCTAGGTGGCCTCAACCAGTCCACTGGCTTCAAGCACCATCTATATGGTGATGCCTCCCAAATGTAACTTTCCAGCTCTGACCTCTCCCCAGAATTCCAGTTGGATGTCCAGTTATCTCCCTCAGTATCTCCTTGTAGGTCTAACAGACATCTCAAACTTAATATGGTCAAAACAGAGCCTATGATTTTCCTCCCCCAAATCTGTTGCTGTCTTAGACTTCTCTTTCCCAGTGAATGGCCTCTCAGTCCATCAATCCTTTCAATGTCCTCAGGTCCAAGAACTTAGGGATCATCATTTTTTTAATGTTTATTTATTTATTTTGAGAGAGAGAGAGAGAGAGTGAGAGTGACAGAGTGAGAGTGAGAGCGAGCGAGCGCACCAGCAGGGGTGGGGCAGAGAGTTGGGGGAGAGAATCCCAGGCAGACTCTGTGCTGTCAGCACAGAGCCCAACGCAGGGCTTGATCTCACAACCCGGAAGATCATGCCCTGAGCCTAAATCAAGAGTCAGACACTTACCCAACTGAGCCACCCAAGCGGCTTAGGGATCATGCTTGATACTTTTTCTCTCATCCCTCATGTATTAGTTTTCCCTAGCTGCTATAACAAATCACCACAATTAAAACAATATACAATATCCCATTCAGCCACAAAAAGGAACGAAATTTTGATATATGCTACAACATGATTGACCTTAGCATTAAACATTATGTGAAGGGTACCTGAGTGGCTCAGTTGGTGAAACGTCCAACTTTGGCTCAGGTCATGATCTCATGGTTTGTGAGTTTGAGCCCCGCGTTGTGTGCTGATACCTCAGAGCCTGGAGCCTACTTCATATTCTGTATCTCCCTATCTCTCCGCCTCTCCCCTGCTTGTGCGCGCTCTCTCTCTCTCTCTCTCTCTCTCTCTCAAATAAATAAATAAATAAACAAACAAACAAACAAACAAACATTAAACATTATGCCTGGTGACATAAGCCAGACAAAGGACAAATATTGTACAATTCCACTGAGAGGAGGTATCTACAATAGACCAATATAGAGACAGAGAGTAGAACAGAGGTTACCAGCAGTTGGGGAGGCAGAGAAAGGAGAGTTGTCATTTAATGAGTAAAGTTTTTGTTGTGATGACAGCAATGTTTCAGGCATAGATAACAGTTACACAACATTATGAATGTATTTAATGCCACTCAATTGTATACCTAAGGAGTGGTTAAATGATACATATTGTTCTATATATTTTACCACAATAAAAACAATGATGTATGCATTTATTCTCTCAGAGTTCTAGAAATGAGCATTCTGAAATCAGTTTCCCTGAGCCCAAATCAAAGTGCCAGCAGAGCCATACTCCCTCAGGAGGGATTGGGGACAATCCACGTCCTTGCCTTTCTAGCTTCTGCATTCCTAGACCCTCCTCCTATCTTCATTATTTAAGTATATTTATTTGTTTTGAGGAAGGGGGAGAGAGAGCGTGAGCAGGGGAGGGGTGGAGACAGAGGGAGAAAGAGGGAGAGGGGGAGAGAGAGAAACTGAGAGAGAAAGAGAGATAGAAAGAGAAAGAGAGAGAGAGGAGAGAGACAGACTCCCAAGCAGGCTTCCTGCTGTCAGCACAGAGCCCGACACAGGGTTCAATCTCATGAACTGTGAGATCATGACCTGAGCTGCAATCAAGAGCCAGATGCTTAACTGATGAGCCACCCAGGTGGCTCTATCTTCCTCTATCTTCAAAGCCCATAGCATAGCGTATTCCTTCAGTCTCCACATGGCCTTCCTCTTCTCTGTAGTAAACTCTCCCTCTGCCTCTATCTTATAAAGACACCTGTGCTTCCATCAGGAGCCCATCCAGATGATCCAGGATAATCTCTCCATCTCAAGACTCTTACCTTAATCTCATATGCAAACTCCTGTTGCCATTTAAGTGACATCTACAGGTTCCAGCAATTAAAATGTGTGTGTCTTTGGGGCCATTATCCAGCCTACCACACCTCACTTCCAACCCACTTACAAGTCTTGTGGATCCCACAACATATTTCACAACATATTTCAAATGTGAACACTCTTCTCCACGTTCACTATCCTCACTGTCAAACTAGCATCATCTCCTCCCCCTTGGACACTTTCAACACCCCCTTAATGTAGCTCTCTTGCCTACAATAGATACAGCAACTAGAGTGACCTTTAACACAACCCCCTTAATCACATCCCTTCCCACCTGTCCCCTCTCCCACCATCCTCTAGCCACAAAGATCTGCTTTCTGTGACTCACACACAGCAGGCTCTTTCCTGCTTCCAAATCTTTGCTCATTTGCTCTGGAATATTATTCCCCATGGCCCTTTGCTTGACAGCTCCATCCCACCCCAGGCCTCAGTGCAAATGAAGCAAGCCTTCCGATGACCACCTCCACTCTCCTCCCCAATTCCTTTACATCACATCAGTCTGTTTATATCCTTTATAATTCTTACTGTAATCTGTAATTATCATATTCACTTACTATTTCCCAATATAGGCACAGCAGCCTCAGGGGAACTCTGGTCTTCCTAAGGACCCAGGCTGACACAACAGCCACCTTCCCAAATACTGCCAATTTTCAGAGGGGAAGAGAGAGCCCTGGAGGGTCTCACACCAGCAGCTAAATGCATTGTATGGAAGTGATACTCACTGGCCAGAACAAAATATGGAAACATTCAACCACAGGGGGCCAGGAAGTATAATCTTACTGAGTGACCAGAAGGGAGAAAAGCTGAAATACATGGCAAATAGCGCTAATGATCACAACAAAGCCTTTTACAAAATGACCCCCAAATAATGTTTCCGATGTCTTCTCCCTACATTCCTCCATCATGGCTCCTGCTAGTCTCCTACCATATTGAACTGTCCATTCCCTCAACACACCAGGTCTTGTCATACCTCCAATTCCTTAACACATACTGAGCCATGCACCTCAGATGCTCTTCAAAAATAACCACTATTCTGAAGATTGATGAGTTTTGCCTCTTCTTGAACTTCACATAAATGGAACCATATAGTACATACTCTTGTGCCTGGCTTCTGCTGTTCAACAAAGTGTCTGTGAGAATCATCTCTGTTGTTGAGTTCATTGTTCGCTGCGACTGTGCGGTCGTATGACTATGCCATAATTTATGTATTCATTTTCCTACTTATAGCCCTTTGGGTTGTGTTCAGTTTGGGGCCTTCATGAATAAAATTGTTATAAACATTCTTTTGGTGGATATATATGCTCATTTCTCTTGAGTATCAAGAGTGCACCTGCTGAGTCATTATGTAGATATATGCTTGTCATTCATCAAAACTGCCAGTTTTGGGGAATGCAAGCTGATGCAGCCACTCTGGAAAACAGTATGGAGGCTCCTCAAAAAACTAAAAATAGAACTACCCTACGACCCAGCAATTGCACTGCTAGGCATTTATCCAAGGGATACAGGTGTGCTGTTTCAAAGGGACACATGCACCCCCATGTTTATAGCAGCACTATCGACAATAGCCAAAGTATGGAAAGAGCCCAAATGTCCATCGATGGATGAATGGATAAAGAAGACGTGGTATATATATACAATGAAGTATTACTTGGCAATCAAAAAGAATGAAATCTTGTCATTTGCAACTACATGGATGGACTGGAGAGTATTATGCTAAGTGAAATTAGTCAGTCATAGAAGACAAATATCATATGACTTCACTCATATGAGGACTTTAAGATACAAAACAGATGAACATAAGGGAAGGGAAGCAAAAATAATATACAAACAGAAAGGGGGACAAAACATAAGAGACTTAAATATAGAGAACAAACAGAGGGCTGCTGGAGGGGTTGTGGGAGGGGGGATGGGCTACATGGGTAAGGGGCATTAAGGAATCTACTGAAATCATTGTTGCACCATATGCTAACTTAGATGTAAATTAAACAATAAATTTAAAATAATTAATTAATTTAAAAACTGCCAATTTTCCAAAGTAGCTGCACCGTCTGACATTCGCACCAGCAGTGTCTAATAATTCTACTTACTCCACACCCTTTCACAAACTTGGTACTCTCAGTCCCTTTAATTTTGAGTGGGTGCACAGTAGTATCTCATTGTGGTTCGAATTTGCATTTCCACATTAAGTAATAACATTAACCACATGCTCATATGCTTGATGGATAGTGTGCGTTTTTTCTTTCAACAAAATGTTATCGTGTCTGCAAGTTGCCGTAGCAATGGGGAATAAACAACATCCAAGCTCTGTAAGATTCTAATTATGACCTTGTGTATGCAACTTGAATACTTTTGCTTCGGGAAGAATCTTCTTTAACATACTAAAAAGTCTATACAAGCAAACCATCACTGTTCTGTGGAAAACCCCAAAGAAAGGAAATATAACTGATCAGAAACAAAAGAAGCGAAGGACATAGTTAATAAATGCTCATTTGTTCAGCAAATGTTTCTTTTTTAATTTTTTTTAATGTTTCTTTATTTTTGAGAGACAGAGTGTGAGCAGGGGAAGGGCAGTGTTAAAGGGAGACACAGAATCCGAAGCAGGCTCCAGGCTCTGAGCTGTCAGCACAGAGCCCGACATGGGGCTCAAACCCACCGACTGTGAGATCATGACCTGAGCTGAAGCCAGGTGCTCAACCGCCTGAGCCACCCAGAGGGCCCCTCATTCAGCAAATGTTTCTTAAATACCCATTGTATGCAGGTACTGCCAGACGCTGGGATGCAGAAGTGAACAAGCTAGACACACATTCCCTGGGCTAACAGAGCTTGCATTTCAGCCTTCTGTGACAAGAAGATAGTGTACTCACACTGATGGTGACTGTTCTCTCTCTTCCACCCCTTCTAGACTGGGAACTACTTGAAGGGCATGGTTCAGGTCTTATTCATCTCTGAGTCCCCATTTTATACACCGAGCACCTAGGGCATGCACTGGCATGTTCTCAGGGACGTGTGTGCTGAATTGTTAACCCTGGACTGATTTATTTACTTATAGATGAGAAATATGAGGCAGAAGCTCAAGAATACAGATACTGTATTCTTATAAATAATTCTTATAAAAAATTCTTATAAAAGAATTCTTATAAATTCTTATAAAAGAATAATATAAATAATTCTTATAAAAAAAGGAGCAGCATTAAAATGCAAACCCAGTGGGGCACCTGGATGGCTCAGTCTTTTAAGCATCCGACTTCGGTTCAGGTCATGATCTCGCGATTTGTGAGTTCGAGCCCTGGGTCGGGCTCTGTGCTGACAGCTCAGAGCCTGGAGCCTGCTGGGGATTCTGTGTGTCCCTCTCTCTCTGTCCCTCCCCTGCTCACACACACACACACACTCTCTCTCTCTCTCTCTCTCTCTCTCTCTCTCTCTCACAAAAGTAAATAAACTAAAAAAATGCAAACCCAATATCTTGCCCCAGTTTTAGGACCTTTCCACTCATGTGCTGTCTCGGGCTGTAATGAATTCCAGAATGTGCTTTATAAAAACAGCCCGTGTACTGTCTTATCCCACTCCCTACGTGCAAAATAAAGGGGCAGATTAAAGTCTGACCTCTCATTTCAGTTTGAATCCTTCCCACTACAATTTTAACAGAATCTCAAATGGCATTTTTTTAAAACTCTAAGCATTCTACAAATCCTTATGCTGCAAGCTTACTGCTGTTGAGGGACACCTCAACAGAAAAATAAACAGGACTCTGAACCCATGACTATTTTATTCCCTGAAGATCATTTCCTCACAGACAGGTCAGCCACGTCAGTGGAGCCCACTCAGGCATCTTGGTCCCCACCACCTGAAGGCCCCTTTCCTGCATTCCATTCCGTGAGAGCTGGCTGCTGGAGACCTGACAACCTGGTACCATCTCCTCCCTCAGACACTCCCCCATTCCTCCAGCTTATCTCTATCAGAGAAGAATGCAGCCTTCAAGCTAGTACATTCCGGCTCCAGCGCTTACAGGAAGAACCCTCAGCAGAACTGTCTGGCATCTGGAAAGCAGGGCAGAGGCAGCTGGCTGAACAGTCACCTGCCACCTAGGCCGGCATCCCAGGCTGCTACAGCTGTGAACAGAGCTGGACAGGACTCCTGGGGAAGCACCAATTCTGGATCTCTGGGGCAACCTATATTAGGGGTATTCATTTCTGGAGTTCTGGGGATAGGTTGGGGAGAACAGGGGTAAGAACCCCTAGAAATTCTGCCCAGCGACCTGATGCTCATCAGATGTGTTCAATTGGTCAGACCAATGGGGAAAGACCCTGCTAATGCCAGGGCAGGTGAAACCCGATCATCTATGCAGATGGCTATGCAGATGAGCCCAGAATAGAATAGGGAGAATGAGGTCACCCTTCCTTCTCACTAGATTGCTAGGATTCACCTCTGTGACCTCAGATAAGCCAATTTCCCTCTCTAGGGCCATTTTCTCCCTCTAAAGTGGACAGGGGAGGGTAGAACCAGACACGTAATGTCACTCTTAAGGCCAAGAATCCACAAGTCTGATTTTGATCTAAATCCAGAAAAGGAGTGTGACCAAATGTATAATTAATTGCTGGCTCATTTTTTTTCTTCTGCAGGCTTTGGTTTTATTAACACTCTGACCTTGCAATCTTCTTCCATGTGATCTTTCCCCAAAAAATCCACGAGACTGTAGGGAGTCTGAGTTGGAAATTTCTTTGTGACCCAATTCTCTCCTTCCACTTCCACCCCACCCACCATACCCCTTGTCAACCCTCACCTGAGCTCTTTCAATGCTGGGATGCTGGCGGACCTGGGAATTCTATGTTTACTGTTTTGAGTCCTGCCCCATCCACTCCTGGCACTATGGAGGACACCGTGACTCGCCACATACTCTTCCCATTCATTTAGTGAACATTTCTCCGGAGTGCCAGGTTCCACGCCGGGTACCAGGACTACTGAGAACAACAACGTGGTGCAGTTCTCAGGAAGTTTTAATCCATATATTAGAGAGATGCCATGTCAGGGCGCTTAGATGGCTCAGTCGGTTTAGTGTCTGATTCTTGATTTCAGCTCGGGTCACGATCTCATGGTTTGTGAGTTCGAGCCCCATGTTGGGCTCTGCGCTGACAGCACGGAGACTGCTTGGGATTCTCTCTCTCTCCCTCTCTCTGCCCCTCCCCTGCTTGCACACTCTCTCTCTCAAAATAAATAAAATATTTTAGAACAATGCCATGTCAATCTACCTGATGGCAGTTGGCCTAGGTCAGAGAGAACACCAAGAAGGGCCTGCCTGGGCAAAATCTTGAAGGATGCTATAGCTGAGGCTTTTGGTGCCCACTCCTAGCCCACTCAATCCATGCTCAGGACAAGCCAGGCATGTCAGGGAGTTGAAGCCCCAAGAAGAACCCTCAAGCCAACAAGAAACAGAAGCTGGCAGGTAAATGCCCCAATTCCTCTCCCACTTGATCCTGATCAAGTATGCTCAAGCCCAATGGGATTGAGTGATCAGCTCATTAAGGCACCTGTAGTGGCTTCCCTTCCCTAACTCATTTCCTATTCCCTATCCATGCTCCTTGGGGCCACCACCCCCAATAAACTACCAGCTCTGAAGTCCTTATCTCAAGGTCAGCTCTTGAGAGACCCCAGAGTAGATATGGAAGAGTAAGCTTAAATGGAAAGCCAGGTGGTCAAGGGGGAGAGCACCTAGGCAGAGGGAGCCACTTGGGTAAAGTGATAGAGGTCAGGATGTGGCATGGGATTTGGAGGACACAAACTTATTGTTTCCAGGACTCTGTTGTGGGACCTTATAGCATCCTTGTCCAGATGGGACAAACACTTCAGTCATCTTTTCCTGACCTCCCAAAGGGGCTGGAAGAGAAGGGGCTGAAAAAGATGGCCAGGGCCTTCCTGAGAGGTGCCCAGTGGCCCTGCCCAGGTATCTGCCTCAGTCCTGCGCCCTCAGGGGTACAAGAGGTTTCTTCTGAAAATGAGCTGCTCAACTAGGAAAAGGAATTTCCCAACTGTCCTGGCTGCTTGCATAATTTTGGTCTATCTAAATATTTGGAAAAGGTTCTCTTGTGCTTATAGGGAGTATTACAGTGTCAAATGTTGAGGCCTATGGAAGGCAGTATGAAGGAGTGGTTAAGCCAGAGAGACTAGCTAGTCTAGGCAGCCCCTGTGAACCTGTTTCCTTATCTGTACCATGGGAATAATAGTACCTGGCGAGGATTCAATGAGATCATGCATATGGCATTAGGCTCTGACTATAACAGATGCTCAATTTTTAAAAGATGGTGTGGTGACAAGCAGAGTGCACCCACTGGGGCAAGGCCAACCAGCCACCAGGAAGCAAGCTCTGCCATGAAGCATCTGCCACCAGACTCTCCAGCTCAAAGCCCAACTGGGCAGCCCACCAAGGGCGTGGGCCAGAGCAAACCAGATGGCCAAGCTCAGACATTGGGGCAGCCTGTCCAGGCCGGGACTTTGCCACCATGGATGAGGTAGCCAGCAAGCAGCAGGGACAAGAAGTTGGCTCAGAAGGCCTGGGGCTCTGGGCAAGTGCAGGGCAATGCCTCAGTGGGCTTGCTCAGCCCTGGTCTCTCCAGACCCCTTACCCCACTGGAGTACAGAGGAGCACCCAACATTGGTCACTGGGATCTTCTTTTATAGGCATCCATGGCATGGGGGGGGGGGGGAACCACTGCTTTCCTCATCAGGGTCCCTGTTTCAATAGATTTGGCCCCTCACATCTGGGGAGTCCTGCCTGCACTCCCTAAACCCCTGCCAGCCTGTAGTGTAGACCTGGCTGGTTTAACTCTGAGAGAAGGTTGGAAGGGAGGGGCACTGGAGCCTAGTCTCTGGCTCCCTGGACAGTGACTGCACTGCCCCAGACAGGATTGTACAGAACAGGCCTCTCCCTGCCCCCCACCTGGGCCAGACGAAAGAATGCTTCCGAGCAGCAAGCCCCAGACTGGCACTTCGGCTGATATTTTGAGGCTGTGGGTAGAGAAGGCCTCAAAGGAGATCCCAGGGGACTTGCAATTATCCAATTAACACAACATGCCAGTCTCGAGGTGTCCTGGAGTTCCTCAGGGCTACTCAGATAAGGACTGACAGGGGGACAGATCCATGAAGTTCTGGTCCTTGTCTGTGTGCACAACGCTGGGGATGATTAACCCCGGGCCTGGGAGCGGTGGCAGGAAGGGGATGAGGGTGGGGGGTGAAGATCAAAGGCTCTCAGATAAAATGGCCAGTCTTGGAACTCTGGGGAAGAAAGGCTCTGCTCTAAACGAAGCATTTTTAGCATCGTCACAGGTTCAGCATCAACCACTTCAGTCCTAAGGCAGAAATGTTCTTTCTGCATTTCTGCCCTCTTTATTTATCTTCACAAGATGGAGAGACAAACATCCATGATGTCACCAAACTGGGTCCTAGAGAAACCAACCCCAGCATTCTTGGGGACTCCTGGATCTGGCTCGAGCCTGCCCCTGCTCCCCAGGATCCTCTGAGGACCTCTTCTCCTGCCACTTTGTCCTCTGAAGCTCTGCAAGCTTTCCTACGGAATGGGGTGCCTTCCTCCTTGGGAAGAGGGCTTCCTCCTCATTCCAGCTGATCATTCAGCCTCCAACCATCCCAGGAGTGGGAACTACCTGGCAGGAGGATCAGATTCCTGGGAGGTGACTGTGCTGCCTCTGCATCACTGCACCCTTGAGCCCTCAGCACTCCCTTCAGCCAAGGAGAGCTGACTCCCTCCCTTTGTCAGGCCCCCAAAAGGCAGTGTCAGGAGAGGTGAAGATGGGGGAGGGCAGGGAGGAGGTGCCAGGCCTAAAAAAGAGCAGGTTCAGGCCCAGTGGGGGAGGAGGGAGACAGGCAGTGAAAGCATGGGCTAAGGACCATAATGTCTTGGTGGGGAGGGAGGGGCTGCAGGGACTGGAGTATCTCAGGCCCTTGTAGTGGGTGGGGCCAGGAGCAGGGGCACCTGGGAAACAGGCCTCCCTCTGGAATTCACAGTTTAGCGGCTGTCTAAGTCACTGACCCCTGGAATCTGCAAGACAAGACAGAGGACTGCAAAGGGGCATCGGGGGTGCTACACTCCTAAAGGACAGCTTAGGGTGAGTATGACGCACTGCTGGATGGGTGGACTCCTGGCCTCAGTTTTCAGGATCCTTCTCATTGCCTTGACCCCCAACTAGCAGGAGGGAAGCCCTTCCCCTGTAGCCTGGCTGCTCTGAAACCTGGTGGCCAGCAGAGACAGCAGGGTAGAGGAAGTGAGGCTATATGAAGCAGTGACCTCAAGGCCAACCCTGGTTAGAAGTAACTTTGCCGCTCCCAAACCAGCCCACGGCCACATGATCTACCCCTACCTGATCTCCCAGCTGCTCTGAGAAATTCTGGGTACTCTAGAAACTCCACACCTAGGAGCCTTCAGCCATCCCTCCAGAGCAAGGCTGACCTCAGGGGCCCTAGCTTTCTCTGGGACCAGCATGAGACCGGGAAATGTTGACTCCATGTTCTTAACCCTCACAGCTTTCTGGGGGCTCTTTTTTTTTCCAAAGCCAACCTCTCAGGAAAGAGCCCTGTCAAGAGAAAGTTCTGCCTTCAGAACTTATTTTAAAATAAGGGGTGCCTGGGTGGCTCAGTCGGTTAGGCATCCAACTTTGGCTCAGGTCATGATCTTGTGGCCTGTGAGTCTGAGCCCCGAGTTGGGCTCTGTGCTGACAGCTCAGAGCCCAGAGCCTACTTCGGATTCTGTCTCCATGTCTCTCTGCTCCTCCCCTGTTCATGCTCTGTCTCTCCCTCTCTCTCAAAAATAAATAAACATTAAAAAATTTACAATAAAACATGACCTGCAAACCAGATCACATGCAAAACAGACTCACCTGTGGCTGGGCAGTTCTCAGGGGGAAAATTGAGGCAACTGAGTTTCCCTGGAATTGATAAAATCTTCCAGAAGCTCCATGTTTCTATTCCAATAGGGCTTCTCTTGACGGGGAAGGCTCATTATTAATAGATGTTTCTGGAGCAGCATCTGTGGACCTGGGGAAAGTTTACAGTAATAAAGAGCACAGTCTCTTCCCTCCAGAAGCTCATGCAATGGGGACAAGGAAGGAGGTTATTTGAAACTTCAAGTCCAGAGGGGACAGATGAAGGAGGCCTTCTGCAAGCGGTCACCTGTGGATGCTGAGCCACACGGGAATTAGGGGGAAAGGCATCGCTGGGAGCAGGAAGGTCAGGTGTCACAGGAGCGTCCCCCACCCTTCGGGGTACATCCAGGGCCTGTGCTTCTCCTCAGAGCCCGAGCGTAGCGGGGGACATTTGCTGGCTTTAAGGGGCTGTCCCGCTCTTCTCTCCCCAGCCACGCACCATGTGGTGGTTCCTGATGCCGCTGCTGCTGCGCCCCAGCTGGGCAGGACCTCCCCAGGAGAGGGCCCCTCTTTTCCGGCTGACTCAGCAGGGCCCCTGGGAGAGCGGGGCCAGCAACGCCACAGTCTCCCCCTGCGAGGGGCTGCCCGTCGCGGGAGCCACGACCTTGACCCTCGCCAACAGCAGCCTGGAGCGCCTGCCCGACTGTCTGCCGCCCACGCTGCGCAGCCTCGACGGCAGCCACAACCTGCTGCGCTCCCTGAGCGCGGCCGAGCTCGGCCACCTGCCGCAGCTGCAGGTGCTGACGCTGCGCCACAACCGCATGGCGGCGCTGCGCTGGGGCCCCGGGGGGCCGGCGGGGCTGCACACGCTGGACCTCAGCTACAACCGGCTGGCCGCGCTGCCGCCCTGCGCCGGGCCCGCGCTGCCCGGCCTCCGCTCGCTGGCGCTCGCCGGGAACCCGCTGCGGGAGCTGCAGCCCGGGGCCTTCGCCTGCCTCCCCGCGCTGCGCCTCCTCAACCTCTCCTGCACCGAGCTCGGCCGTGACCCCGGGGCGGGCATCGCCGACGCGGCCTTCGCGGGGGTGGGCGGCGCGCTAGAGGTCCTGGACCTCAGCGGCACGTCCCTGGAGCAGGGTGAGTCCGGGCCGCGCCAGGAGTTGGGAGCCGGGCTGGGCATGCGCTCCGGGGCAAGGCCGTGAACTTCCTCTAGGGGTGGCTACCGGGCGCCCTGTGCCGGGGTGGGCCAGGGCGGCTGGAAACTAACCCCACCTCGACTTCCAGAGCCCAGCGGGCCCTGTTCGAAGGGCCACAGTGGGGTCAACTTCCGGAGGCCCAGGAGGTGGGAATTATTATTATCTAACATAGGGAGTTAACTCCTGGAAGCCCAAGAGGTGGGGACTGTTATTGTCTATCTGCTTCACAAAGGAGGGAAGGGCATGGACGGGACGGCGACAACTGGCCTGTGGTCTCACAGCTCGTTGAGTGGTACGTCCAAATCTGAACCCAGGCATTCTCGATGCAGGGCCCAATCTTAGCCACTCTGTTCTGCTACCCAGCAGAGCTGAAAAATGCTTGTAGAATGGGGAAGTTGGAGGCATCTTGGGGCTGATTAATGAATGTACTTAACACCAAACATGCTAACCCGAAGCAACAGATGTCCTGAGGGTGAATTCATTGATCTTTCTACTTGGTTGGCTCGAATTGTTTCTGTGAACGTTGGGTCTTTCAAACAAGACACAGGAGGGAGGTGAGAATACCAGCTCCCCTGTACTTGGCCGTGTTCTGACTCTAATTCACAAGGTTGGTTTTATTTTTAAAAAAAAACACTTCATGTGTCTGTAATCACCTGTTCCACCACAGACAGAAGAAAGAGCGAGAATGGGAAACAGGGGAAGTGGTATGGTCTCCATTTGTTAAAAGAGCCACGAAGCTAGGTTCTGGGCCCTCATCCAGCCTTGCTCCTCCTCTCCTACTTCCTCACCTCTCTCAAAAATGTCTCCAGTCCTTGTAGCCATCAGAGTGAAGTCTGGGGTATTTCTGTCTGGAGTTTAACAAGAGGGTGGGGCAGCAGAGGCCTTGGAGACAGTGTCCTGGGTTCAAGTCCTGGTTCTGCTCCCACCCAGCTGTGTGGCCCTGGGCCTGTCATTCTCCTCTCTGACCTTGGCTGCCCCAGGACAGGCAGGCAGGCAGGAAGGACAGACTGGCGGTCTCTAAGGGCTCTTCCAGCTGAAATGGCTATGCTTCTAGATTCCCAAAGCTGCTAACTGTCCCCATGCTCAGCAATGACCTTCATGACTCACTTTGTCCCTCTTTGTTTCCTTGATGCTGGGCTAGCCTCTTGATGTCTTCCTGGGTAGTGGGCAGTTCCCTCTCTGTGTTTCAGTTCAGTCCGGGTGGATCAGAGACCTGAGAAAGCTCAGGTCTCTCCACCTGAGGAAGATGCCCAGGCTGAGAACCCTGGAGGGGGACATTTTCAAGATGACCCCTGACTTGCAGCAGCTGGATTGTCAAGACTCTTCAGCACTTACCTTTGTCCACACACACATCTTCGAAGACACTCCTCGCCTACAGGTCCTTCTATTCCAGAAGTAAGTGTTTCTTTCTTTCTTTTTTTTAATGTTTATTTTTGAGAGAGAGAGACAGACAGAGAGCAAGCAAGGGAGGGAGGGGGAGACAGAAGATCCAAAGCAGGCTCTGTGCTGACGGCAGAGGGCCTGATGCGGGGCTTGAACTTGCAAACCATGAGATCATGCCTGGAGCCGAAGTCGGACGCTTAATGAACTGAGCCACCCAGGCACCCCCAAAGTAAGTGTTCCTAAGACCCATCTGAATCACATAACTGATTTCTGCCACTGCGCTAAGTTGAACACATGTAACCATTTTATAGAACTAACCAGACCTTGATTCTTCTCCCTCTGCTCCTTCCCATCCTCTCAGGGCTTCTGTTCTTCCTCATCCTTTGGGTGATATCGTGGTCAGGTACAAGATAGTGCATCGGCCTAATAACCATGGAACTCGGTCTTCTCCAGAGTAACATTAAAACTCCAAAGTCTCATGTATGTAAACTTCCCTTTAAGCCCAGGCTGAGAAACTTGCAGCGGAAACAGGGGATGAGGCATCAGGTTCTTCTCTATCTCTGGATCCACCTGCTTCCCCAGGTGTTTATGCAATTCAGCCTTCCACGGTTTGAACGGGCCAAGGACGAAAGGTGAAAGGCTAGAAGGGTCCTTCTTGCAGTTGGGACCCCAGGTCAGTGCTTTCAGGCCTATTTATCTGAAGTATCACTACATTCACCCTCCTTCTCAACAGGAAGGTGACTTCAACAGGAAGGGCAGTATCACTTTGAAGATGACCCCAGGCTGCCTGCTTTCCTGAGGGCCCACATCTGGACCCTGGGAAGCTGGCATCTTTGCCCTATCATCACTTTCAATGTAGCCATATCTCTCCTTTCTCTGCTAGCCCCAGCCACAGCTGGACTATTCACTCTGGGGCTTGTCATGACAGCAAAACAAATAGAACAGGCACACAGAGCTCTTAGCTCAGCGCCTGGCACTTGGCCCATGCTGTAACATTCGTGAAGATGACGGTGGCTGTGAAGAAGGTGATGGGAAGGATGGCAGTAACAGTGATGGTGGTGATGGTGATGATGTGGGTAATGACCGTGGATCGGTGATAGTGGATGGTAATCGTGATGATGATGGTGGTGGTGATGGTGGT
Source organism: Panthera uncia (assembly GCF_023721935.1). NCBI lineage: Eukaryota > Metazoa > Chordata > Mammalia > Carnivora > Felidae > Panthera > Panthera uncia. The sequence goes on along the minus strand of NW_026057578.1, from coordinate 31,427,171 downwards.
GAGTGTAATGTCCTCTCTGGCTCAGACTCCTCTTCTGAGCTTCAGACTTGTGTCTAAGGTATCAGATGTGGAGCCAAACTGCCCCGGCTCAAATCCTGACTCCATCCACTTTCACATACCCTGTCTCTTCCTACCCCCAGTTAAGAACACTGGCAGTTCAGCCAAGAGATTCTTCTTGGCTGAAGAAGCCAAGGGGTCTGTCTAAATCATAATCTGATGGAGTCTCCTACCAAATGAAAACACTGCAGTGCTTTATGAAGGACAGGATTTAATTCCTTCTGGCTCATCCTAAGCCCCCCACTGCACCACCTGTGCTCCAACTGGGGGTGGGGAGGAGCCACTTGCTTTCTGGGTGCTCTCAAGCTTCAGAAGCTCATTAAATGCTATCTGACCTACTGGACCCTCTCTCCCCCTTTTCAGCCTGGCCTGCTCTTGGCTCTCCTTAGCTCACCCACAACCTCCCCCAGGAGGCTGTGATAAATCCTGAGTGATGTTTGGCTGCCCTGACATAGGGAGCACCCACTAGAGAGGGGATGGGCACCTTCCTGGCTGCTCTGCCAACCCAGCATGCCCAAAGCCCTCCACAGTCCCCTCTGACATGCAGGAAGGAGGGGCGGTATTTCAGCAAAGAAGTGAAAAGAGAGAGCAAATGGAAACTTCTTTCACACTAGGGCTCTGTCAGTTCAGATGCAGAGACATACAGGCATGCACCAGGATGTGAGCCATCCCTCAGCATGTGTGTGGTAATTCAACTTGATTTTATCAAGTGCAAGTCGCATTGGTGGCAGATATGACCACCAGAGAAGGAAAGGACACATTTTCCTTATCTGTAAAATGAGCAAAATATTATTACCTCGCTGAACTGTCCTAATGATGTCAACATGAGATAATGGATGTAAAGCACTGGGCAATGTTACCTGCTCAAAAATACGATAATCCTTTCCTCTCTCCCTTCAGGCAAAAAGAGCAATATTTCCTTCGTGTGCTGAAGTGCTAAGTAAACTCTCATTCTAAGATTTCTACTCTAGCTCTGTGAGATCTCCTAAAACAAGCACATATATGTATATGCTCACATGTGTGCATATATATGTATATACCCATATGTGTGCGTTGAATTTCAATATAAATAGCACACACATATGTCTGGTGTCCCACGGGAACAGCTGCCAGGTCCCCACCACCCCGGAGTGTTAGAGCAGATCTGAGGAGTGGTCCTTCCTCCTCTAGTATATGAGTAGCCCCCTCAGAGCAGTTGGGGAAGGCACATGGTTCCCAGGCAGATGGAGGAAAGCCTGCCTTTGGTCAGAAGAAACCTGAAGGGAAAGTGCAGCTCCTGTCGCTCTAGATAAATTGTGACTGAGTATATGTAAAGGAGGCAAGGGGGCTTGGGGAGTTGAAAACATTGAGGCCAAACGCTCTGTAAGACCCTAGGGAAGAAAGAACTGAGTGTTGGGAGGGGCCCTACCAATCCTGGGTGTTCTAAACCCTTTGCAAAACGGCCCCAATAAGTCCTCCCATCCTTGTAGACACACCCCTTCTCAATGTGACTTTGCAGCTCCCCCTGTCAAGAAGTGGAGTCTATTCTCCACCTCTAGAAGCTTGGCTTGGCCATGTGACCGGCTTAGGCAAGTGTGGCATTAGCAAAAGTGATGTGAGGTGAGACTTAAAAGCAGTTGAGGAGGATTGGAGCTCTCCCCTCTTCGATGGTGGGGACCCCTCCACCACCATATGCACTAGCCTGGGGCTAGCCTCCTGAATGATGAAGGGCACATGAAGAGGGGCCCCAGCCTAGTGGAGGCTCCATGTATGTGAGGCCATCTTAGATCTTCCAGCCCTAGCTGAACTTGCCCAGACCACAAGAACCACAGAAGCATAAGAATAAATATTTGTTGTTTTAAGCTACTAAGTTTTGGGGAAATTCTCTACTCACAAGAGCTTCACTGATACACTTCAGTGAGGCATGTTCCAAAGGACTGGTGTTGAGTGTCATCAGCTACAGTTCAACTGCAAGAGTATATATTCAAGAGTGTTCTCATTAATAAACAGTTTCTGTCACTTCTTGTGACTGGGTCTGGAATAACAATACCTTACTTTTGTGTGGAGATTTACACTTACAAACGTTTTCGTTATCCCAGACTCTTTTTTGATACAACAGTGGGCAAGAGAGTATTGTCTTCATTTGATATGAGGGGTGACAGTGACTGAATTGGGTTGGTATCTCCACTTTACAGATGACAAAAAATGAAGTCTAAGGTCATTAAGAGTTTTATCCAAAGTAGTATCACCTAAGCCCTAACAGGATGGTTTTGCCATGACACCTCCATGGCTCTCTGGGGATAGTCTTGACTTGATTTTTAAAGCCTGACTTGGGGTGCCTCTTTAGGTTGAGCATCCGACTCTTGGTTTCGGCTCAGATCATGATCTCACGGTTCATGAGTTTGAGCCCCACGTTAGGGGGGCTGTGCTGATAACATGGAATTTTCTGTCTCCCAATCTCTCTCTCTGCCCCTCACCTACTTGCGCTTTCTCTCTCTCTCTCAAAAATAAATAAATTTAAAATAAAATAAAATAAAGCCTGACTTAATGGATTTTCTGTGTATTTCAGCTGCAACTTGAGTTCCTTCCCTCCTTGGAGTCTGCATTCCTCCCAGGTCCTAACCATTAACCTCTTTGGCAACCCCCTCATTTGCAGCTGTGAATTGTCCTGGCTCCTGAAGGATGCAAAGAGGACTGTCCTAAGCAGGTAATACATTTACAAAGCAGATGACTGAGGGGTGAGCTGAAGTTCTCACAGCATTTGCCTTGCTCACGTTGGGCAGTATAGCAGTGTTGGGCAGGGTGGCCACCCCCAGAAAGTCACATGCAGGGCCCCCAAGGAGAACGGCCTTTTATTGCAGCCAGCCAGAGTAGCAGAGAGCATGGAGGAACAGACGTGGTGGTTTTAATGGGCCAAGCCAGGAGGAGGGGGGCACTCATCACTTCCACTCACATCTCAGTGGCCAGATGTCAGTCAGAGGCCACACCTGTCACAAGGGAGGCTAGGAAATGTAGTCTAGTTGTATGCCCAGTAGGGGAAAAAGAAAAAAAAAAAAAAAGAATGGGCTAAGTGAACAGCTAGCTTGTCTCTGCCAAGGCAGTCTTATCATTGCCCCATTTTACAGATGAGTGGGTTGGGGCCCAAAGAGAGCAAGTGCTCACTTAGGTTCATGCAGCTTCTGGGCAGAGGAGGCAGGATCTGTCTTCCTTGAAAACTGTGCTCTTAACCACCGGGCCCCTCTACTGAGTCCCCAGTATGTAGCCTGGTCTCCTGCATCGTTCAGTCCAAGACCAATGGGCTCTTATGGGACAGGGGAAAAAAAGAAGTCCTTCAGACTTCCCATTGGCTGTTGGCTACAAGAGCTGTTTTTACAGTGGGGAGCCATGCCCAGGTTGGCCACCTGGAGAGAACGGAGCAGGGGGGGGGGGGCGTGGGCAGGGCTGGCAGGGGACACTTCTGATCCTGAATACTCTCAAACCAGCTCCACTAGCTAAACTCTCCTCCTTGCAGCTCACTTTAGGAGACACCCCCCCCCCCCATCCTGTGTGTCTTTTTTCTCACATCCCACCCAAACCCAGCCGTGAAACAGGGCTCGGTCTACCCCTATCCCCTTCGTGTTACCTCCAAAGATAAGTAGCTAGGCCCTTTGCAGTGAAGGGTCTCACTACAGTATTAATAAGGAGGTTGAAAAAAATGAAGACTGAGAAAGAGAGAAGGAAAAAAAAAAGAGGTTGAGAGTGCAGCCTCTTCACAGCAACTTACTACTATTGATTTTGGCTGCATGGCTTTAACCTCTCTGTGCCTCTATTTCTTCATCTGTAAAATGGGGATAATAACCTACCTCCTAAGGTTATACAGCTTAAATTAGTTGATACAGTTAAGTGCTGACAGTAGTCACTAGCACATGGCAAGCACTCAGAAAATGTTGGCCAGTGTGAGTATTGTTACTGGTACTCAGCCAGGAAGCAGATAGGTGGGAACAAGATGGCAGACCACACTGGGAGAATCTGGACCACCATTCACAGTGCTGGCCCTGGGTTTTGGTTCTGCCACTTGCTGTCTTGGACAGTTAGTTCCTCTTGCTGAGCTTGGGTTTCTTTCTCTGCCCAATGGGAGTGTCTCCTCCACAGGTTGCCCCTGAGGGTCAGTGAGTGAAGCCGGTAGAGTGTGTAGCATGTTGAGACAGTTTGAGGGGAGCAACTGTCTGCATCGAGGACTCAAAGCCCAGCACACAAGCGGCCCTGATGCCGAATACCCTCTAACTGGTTGTCCTCCCCTCTAGGGCAGCAGACACTGTGTGCACACCAGCTGCAGGATCCCAAGACACCTTCTCAGCCCCTCTTTCGCTGTCCTATCTGCCCAGTATGTGCCATTTGGACCAAAGCACTACCCTCCTGGATTCCAACTCGACCTACTCTGTTCCCGTCACCCACGCACTATCTACACAGAGTCCTGCCACCCCACAGAGCACAGCCCCCTTTACTCCACCTTTGGAAGTCAGACAGAGTGTCACCAAGACCCCCTCCTTCCCTGCGGATTCCTCCACAAGGACTGCATGGTCGCGCAGCGGCATCAGGACGGGGACCACCCCCTCCGCTGCCATCTCCCCAGCAGATGCCAGCAACTCTAGCGCCCTGCGCAGGGCTGCAAGCACAGCCGAGACAGAGCACCAAGAGCACGCCGCCAGGCTTGCCCATGAGTCTGGCATCCCAGCTGCTGCCACCCCATCCACCAGCAAACACCTTGGGCTCTTCCCCACCTCCTGGAACCCGGTGAGGATGCCCCAGCCCGACCACAGGCCACAGGCCACCCCGCAGGTGCCCCACCCGAGTCCTTCCGAGGACACGATTCCAATCTTGCTGTTGGACGACTCCAGTGAGGAGGAGGAGGAGGAAGGGGCGGGGAAGAAGGAGGAGGTGGGAGCGCCTCCCCAAGACGTCCCCTGTGATTACCAGCCCTGCAAGCACCTCCAGACCCCGTGCGCCGAGCTGCAGAGGCTCTCGCGGTGCCGGTGCCCCGGGCTCAGCGGGGAAGACACCGTCCCGGACCCCCCCACGCTGCAGGCGGTGACCGAGACCACGGACACGTCGGCGCTCGTGCGCTGGTGCGCCCCCAACTCGGTGGTGCGCGGCTACCAGATCCGCTACTCTCCCGAGGGCCGGCCGGACAACCAGTCGGCGTCGGTGGTGGCGGACATCTATGCCACCGCCCGGCAGCACCCCCTGTACGGACTCTCGCCGGGCACCACGTACCGCGTGTGCGTCCTGGCGGCCAACCGGGCGGGCCTGAGCCGGGCGCGGGCCTCGGGCTGGACGCGGGCGTGCGCCGCCTTCACCACCAAGCCCAGCTTCGTGCTCATCTTCGCGGGGCTGTGCGCCGCCTGCGCCCTGCTGCTCGTCGCCACCCTGCTGCTCTCCGCCTGTCTGTGCCGGCGGGCCCGGACGCCACACCCGCGGCGCTACGACACGCACCTGGTGGCCTACAAAAACCCAGCCTTTGAGCACAGGCTGAAGCTCCAGACCGTCAGTTAGCCCAGCGCCCCCTCCTCCGGTGGAACTCAGGCCCCCTGGGTGCAGAAGATACAGAGGGTCAAAGATGGCACCCCTTCAGCTCCGAAAGCCGCTCCTTCCTGTGAAGCCAGCGCTCCTCGGGCACACAGGGAGCTTGCCCCGCTGTTTCTCAGTCCAAGGAACCACCGCCTTCCTTCCTCCTCCTCCCCTCTGTGCCCAGAAACGTGCACACCAGTCCACTCCCGATGCCCGTTGCCACCGGGCATCCTTGTGCGTTACTTGGGTCTTTCAGCAGTTGATGCCGCTTGTGTCCAGTCGAATAGATTGCGTATGGAAGTAGATGGAGATAAAAACTAGTTCACACGATTCAGGCTCTTTTGCCATATTGGAAGTGACATCCTCAAGTCCTTTCAGGAAAGGAAGTTCCCTTCATGGTCAAGCTCTGGCTAAGGCAGGTGTCATTCAAGGAATCAACTCCAGTGGAGTCTTCATCTGAGAACTGGGGATAAGGGAGAACTACTGGTTATGTTTCCCCGAGGCCTCCTGGGTTTATTAGTTGTGTCTCAGGATATGGCACAAAATGTGCTTTTGGCTTTGTCGTTAGAACTGCAGTCTGCTGGGAACACTTGTGAGACACGAGGAGAATCTGTGCTTTTTACTCATTGTTTACTGCATTTCACCTGAGACTAAGTAGTCAGAGGAACTATGGACTCCTTAAGAAAGCATAATAAGGTCACTTTCAGGATTTTGTTTTTTAAGAGAGAAGAAATGAGCTTAGGAGAGAAACCTCTGGAGGCCTAGGTGGCTCAGTGGGTTAAAGGTCTGACTCTTGATCTCGGCTCAGGTCATGATCTCCCAAGTGGTGAGTTCTAGTTTGGGGGGGGGGGGGCTCTGTGCAGACAGCCTGCTTGGAATTCTCTCTCCCTCTCCCTCTGCCCCTACCTGACTCGTGCTCTCTCAAAATAAATAAATGAAAAAGAGAGAGAAACCTCAAGGCTCCAACTGGAAGCTAAAGCATTTTGCTCTCAGTTGCATCAAACATTGCCTTTATGATTTGTATCTGAGTGTGCATGCAGTATCTCACTATACCCCTTTTCACTGGTATACAAACTTGGTAAAAAGTGATTTTACAAAATTATAGTGTGGGTCATATTTCTAGATATTAATTTTCTGCATTAGAATTTATTTTTACTTTTCTGTGATGACTGCAACAATTACCACAAACTGGATGGCTTTAAAACAACAGAAATCTATTCTTAACAGTTCAGGCCAGAAAACCATAACCAAGCTGTCAGCAGGATTGGTTTCTTCTGGAGGCTCTGAGAATTACTCCATGCCCCTCCTGGTTACTGGCAATCCTTGGTGATCCTTGGCTTGCAGATAAATCCAGTCTGTGCCTCCATTGTCTCATGGCATTCTCAGTGTCCAAATTTCCCACCTTAAATAAAAATTTCTCCCATCTTTATGGGGATATAATTGACATATAACTGTGTGTAAGTTTACAGTGTACAAGGTGAAATGATATACATATATACTGGGAAATGACTACAAAAAGGTTAGTGAACACATCCTTTACCTCACACGGTTACCTCTGTGTGTGGTAAGACCTCCTTTCTAAGCAATTTCAAGTATACATTATTAACTATAATCATCATGCTGCCTTCTGGGGATCATTAGATCTCCAGAATTTCCTCATCTTACAACTGGAAGTGTGTACCCTTTGACCACATTCACCCATTGTCCCCCACCCCTATGAAGCACCAGTATACTGCTGTTTCTAGGAGTTGTTTTTTTGTGTGTTTTTTTTTTTAGATTTTCATTTAAGTGAAATCATACAGAATTTGTCCTTCTCTGCCTTATTTCACTTGGTATAATGCCTTCAAGTTCCATCCATGTTGGTGCAAATGGCAGATTTCCATGTTTATGGTTGAATAATTTTCCTGTGTCTGTGTGTTTGTATATATATACATATATACACATGCATTTTATCCACTCATCCATTGACACTTGAATATAGTTTGAGAGAGATTGAGCAGGGGGTAATAGGCAAAGAAGGGTAGGGAAGAGGGGGAGAGAGAGACAGAGACGGAGAGTCCCAAGAAGGCCCCATGCTGTCAGCCCAGAGCCCAACGCAGGGCTCAATCCCACAACCCTGGGATCATGACCTGAGCCAAAATCAAGAGTTGGATGCTCAACTGACTGAGGCACCCAGGCACCCCCATGTCCTATGTCCTATGGTAAATAATGCTGCAGTGAACATGGTGGTGCAGAGCTCTTCAAGAGGATATCATTTCCTTTGGATATATACCCAGAAGTCAAATTTCCTTCTTCTTACAAGGACACTAGGCATTGGATTAAGGCCCACCCAAATCCAGTATGACTTTACCCTAACACGATTACAGCTACAAAGACCCCATTTCTAAATTAAGATCATACACACAGATACCAGGAGTTAGAACTTGAACATATCTTTAGAGGAGACACAATTCAACCCAAAACAGCATTTATTTCTACTATTAAAAAAAAAAAAAAAAAAGTTTGATTTCCATGTCTTGTTTCCAAAATGTGCTGCAGCACAAAAACCATGCTGCTGCAACTCCATGTATCCAAGTTCAAGTTCGACCTGAATAGGTGTTTGAAGTTTTGAAAAGGCTTCCCAAAATTCTAAGGTGGAGCCTGAGTTTCATCACATATGTAACCAACAGAATTGGACGAAGCAATCTTTTAAGGTAGCTACCAGCTCCTGATTGAAAAATTGGAAAGCAAAAGCCAAAAATGTGACTAGCATAGTCTTCAGACATGTAATAATCTCAATGCCTTTTTTAGTTCCTATCAGGATTGAATCCATTATGTGGAGGCACCAAAATGAGTATCATGACTAACTCTGTACGCATGAGTATACACTCTAACATGTCTGATACAATTCCAGTGTTTTGTCAACTAGCAGAATTTACATTTTGTTACAGCTCAATATCCAAAACCCTGAAGAAACATGTACCATGTTTCTAACGGTTGAGGTGTACTAACCAGAGCCAGATTAAGACCTTCATACAAAAGGGACTATGGGCCCAACCCGTAAGTAGCTCCAAATAGCATCAACACTAAACCATAAAATAAACACAATGAAGTACAAAATTGTAATTTTTCCCACAATTACTTTATCTCAAGTTATCCCATTTTAAAACGTTTGTGTGCTTGCACTTTGCTAGTGCCACGGCGTGTTCAACGTGCTCCTGGGTGTGGATTCCACCTCCAGCTTCACCACCTCCCAAGCTATGAGACTATACACAGGAGGTTCCAGAAGGAGAAAATGGCCAGCCACAGGCCATCCTTCTCTTCCTCACACCACCGTCCATCTGATTCAGTGACCGTGTCCCTGGCTGCAGGCTTCAGTATACTTCAGGCCACGGGCAACTCAGCTGCTAGTCTGGAAACAAGGAAGCCAGGACTGAATGTGACTGAGGGACACACTGATCCAAGGATGCCAGCACCAAGACGCGTGAATTTTGCTTATAACTTCGCATCTTAATTTAACACAGCTCAACAAGCTGTGTTTGGATAATCTCACTGCACACTTCCATATTTCACTTGGGACAGGGGGCAGCAACAGGCCTCCACTGTTAAGAGGAAGAAACCAGCAACAGCCATGGTCTTCCTCCCCTCTCTCCCTGCATCTCCCACTCTTCCAAACATGATGGTGTAGCCAGAGTAAGGACTTGTAAGTCAGATGGTCCCCAAAAAGTTATTTTTTCAATGACGGTACGAGTGATATATCTGAATGGATTTTACGAATCAGAAAACTTACACAAAAGCAAGGCTCATAGCATGTTATACAGACCACCACCACCGAAGGGACTTTTCCAGCTCTTTTATTCCTTTAACATCTTAACAAAAGATTCCCCAAAATTTAAAAAAACTTTTGAAAAATATACAGTTTCATATTATTTACATAACGTGGGTACAGGTTCCAGTAACATACAAACATTGCTATGTTAGAAACAGTGGAAGGCATGATGTAACTCACTGCCTCCTGGATGGTGCAGGCTAATGGACATGCTTTCATATTTCAACCACCTCTGTCACTTGTTATCCTGATACATAAACTATTAGGCACCTGAGAGGCTGGAAGACTACTGAACATGAACTTCAATACCTTCTATTTTGATCCTATAATTTTCAAAACTTACTGCATTTTAAGTCTCTTTACAAGTTTACTTCATCCATAACTAAGCTACCTTTATTGTCATTATCCTAAATGATCAAATATTAACCACGTGAACTATTAATGTATACACAGCTCTAAAAATCAAACATAAAACTGTGTAGCCAAGTTGTGTAGGATAGATACGTAAATCCAGGAAATTCCCTAGTGCTTTGTAAGCAATCTAAATTCTGTTAAACAGAAGTGGCAACTCTTCAGTTTCCATGCTCTGGACTATGTTTTAAAAAAATGTATTAAAAAGTGACTGACAATAATTGGAATAATTGGTACCTTATAAATTAATCAAGAAACCTAAGATAAAAAATTCTAAATTATAGTTTTATTTGTATTTAAAAATACATTGGAAATTCTGCATATGCCCATGATCAAGCTGATTTTCAATGCACATTACTTAAATTCTGACGACATGGTTTGTTCTGACAAGTCCTTTTTCAAGCTGAACACCCAAATATGGAAAGTCCTGTGGGTCTCCACCGGCTCTGCCACCAATGACGCATATTGCTTCCTTGCTAATGATGCTGGATGACTTTCATCTGCCCTTTATCACCTGAACAGTTTTTCGACCATAATGATAGTAACTGTAAGCAGATGCAGCTGTGGTGAATGCTGTAAAACACCTTTTATGGAAGAAAGAAAGTTTAATTGTCAAGTCTAAACAACAGTAACCATGAGAATCACAGAGAATACATTTAATAGTTCTTTAAAAAGCAAACGGGCTATGGGTGGAATTCTTTTAGCTACAACAATCTAAAGCTACTGCTTACAAGATTTCATTTGAACTAGTAATGTCAGAGTTAATCTAGTTAATGAGCCTGAAAAGAAATAATACTAGCAACTGTCACTTTTACCCAGCCGTTACTCTAGCTGTCTTATGCTATAGTTTTATTTTCACAACCTTATCTTACAGAGGAGCAAATGGAGTGCCAGAGAACTTTGCTCAGGGCCACAGAACACTGTGGGAGCCTGGCATGGTTTTATCTCTAGAGCCCATGTGCTCTGTCCACTGCTTCATGCTTGCTTAGGATATTAGGCTTTTATTCCCTGCAGAATTCTTTTTTCTTTTAATGTTTATTTATTTATTTTGAGAGAGAGAGTGTGAGTGGGGGAGATCTCAGCAGACAGAGGGAGAGAGAATCCCAAGCAGGCTCTGCTGACAGCATGGATGTGGGTCTCAAACCCATGAACTCTGTGTGAGATCATAATGTGAGATCATGATCTAAGTCGAAATTAAGAGTCGGACACTCAACCTACTACACCACCCAGGAGCCCCTTCCTGCAGAATTCTAGTATCTGGGTCATTTTAAATAAAATCCAGCTTTTTTTTTTTTAAACAATTTTTCCTTAAGTGAACAGCCAAATTAACCAGATTCTCTTTGAAGTTACTGAGTGATGCTCATGGCTTGCTGAGTGCTTACGCCCTAACGGGTGCACCTGTGCATGTCTGCTTCCAGTAGCCAAGAGCAAGATCACTGAGACTCTATTTTTGTTTCATCCCAAAGCTGTCTGTGCTAGCTTGGTAATCTAAATTCACACCTAACCAATGAAACATACATGTAAGAAGAGGTGCTATTTCTGAGAACTAAGTTGGATGCCTTGGAAACACTTTATAACAAAGTGAGTTGCTAAAAACTACTGTCAAAGGAGGCAATGTGATTGTTGAAAGGTCAGAAAAAATGGTAAAAATCTAGAAAGTTTCTGTACTTAGACTGCTTTGTAAAAGTCTTAGGAAGCAGCACAGAGCCTGCTTGGGATTCTCTCTCTCTGCTCCTCCCCGACTCATGTGTGCTCTCTCCCTCTCTCAAAATAAATAAACTAAAAAAAAAAAAAAGTTCAAAGAAGCAGCAAGTAAAAATCAGGTTATATTAGGAATGTAGTTTATTCACAGAGGAAAACTCCCACAGATGAAACAATACTCAAAGAAAAGGCATTGGTCCTATATCAGAAGATGTAGGATGAATCAGAATAAATGTACACTTATATTTTAGAAAATAAAATGTTTAGCATGTGTATCATTTTTATGCTTCTTTAGCTTAACTGACTGGTTAACCATTCTCTGGCTCAGACTGCATCAGGAAAGGTTTTAAAGTGTACTAAAATACAGTGCTTCAGTATCATCGTGGCACATCTGGACTCAACATTTGAATTTGACATATTTTCAAGGTGATATGTTAAGGCTCTAAGTAAGGACAATAAAATAAAAATCAAACTCCTTTCTCCAAGTTTCCCTCCCACTACGTCCCTATGCCACTAGGCTGGATGCACTTTCCCCTACCTGCTCTCCTACTCCTGACTCTGCTCAGGTCAGTCCTTCACCTCAGTGGCCTACCCCCCACCCCACCCACGCCCGTCTCTCCCTGTATAAACCCACTAGACCTCTTGCTCAAACGCCACTTCCTCCCCGAAGCTTTCCCTCTTCTCCCTACCTGGAACCAAGTATCTTTCCCTCCTCCAAAATCCCAATACTTATCTATACGTCTCAACCCTTTTAACTTTCATGAAAACTGTAATTTCTACATCCCATGCTTGATAGTAAATTTAAGAACAGTATCAATTATACAATAAAATACCGCCCACAGCTTCACCCAGCTGGTGCTCAATAAACACAATAAGAACCGAGTAATTCTAAGACCACCATAATAAGCCAATTTGCTGACATTCGAAGACAGTAATTCTAAATTTAGCTTACCACAGTATCTGAAGATAAATGCTGTCAGCGTAATTGAAAACTGGAGCTGCCAAAGAAGCTGCCACCAAGATTAACTGGACTGCTGTGTTTACCTAAAAAAAAGGAGTCATAAATGAACAATGCCAACCAGATCCTGTTTCAAGCTCAAAAGACAAAGGCACAGCCCATCACGCTGTAACATGACATACCCTCAGCATGCTTGATGTTGTAATATCCTTGCCAAAGAAGCTGGCATGCATACAAAAGGGTGAACTTCACTAACCAGCTCCTCTGTCTGAACAGCTGCCCTTGACAGTGAGGATAAGGGCATCTGTCAGAAAATACTACTACCTTGAATTTCCATGGCAATTCAATAATGTTGCAAAGTTTTTTGCCTTTTTCAGTTGTCTGTTAAAATAGCCCTGTGAATGTGGAAATAATAAAGCTACCTCTTCACAGAAAATGTAATGAGCTGAGTGACTAGCCTGCAGTCACGGCAGGTTACAGAACAAACCTAGAACCCAGATTCCCCAGCACTTCATTTGGTGCTCCTTCACTTGCCCAGACAGCAAACCCTATGAGGTCAGAAAACTGAAATGCACTCATCTCCATAAGAGAGGCCCTGGAAGAAATGAGTAGGTTTCCCTACATTACAAGACAGCAGGGAAGAGATAAGGAAGAAAACAGAACCAAAAATGCACTGGAGACTGCCTCCTCATCCTGAGAAGCATGCTGGGAAGTGTGTCAAGTATGAAGCACTGGGAAACATGCACAGAAGCATCTCTGTTCTAGAGTACAATCTGCAACCAAAAGACAAGGACTCCACTTCATCTTAAAAAATAAATAGTGAGGGGAGCCTGGGTAAGCTTCCAAACTTGGCTCAAGTCATGATCTCACAGTTCATGAACTGGAGCCCCACACTGGGCGCTCTGCATCAGCGAGGAGACCGCTTCGGATCCTGTCTCCCTCTCCCTCTGTCCCTCCCATGCTCATGTGCACATGCTTTCTCTCCCTCTCTCTCTCTCTCGCTCTCTCAAAAATAAACATTAAAAAAAAATAAAAATAAATAATAAAATTGTCTGGAGAACTTCTTGCACCTCTTTAAGTCACTCTCTAAACAGTGCTACACTCAAACAGCTGTACTTAATACAAATATGTCATTTAAATCCAAAAACAAAAAACAAAAAAACCCCACACCATCAGTGTAGATAAAAGTCAACCCCAGGGAGTTTTAGGTATAAAAGTATTTAACCCCTCTGTCCCAAAGATGATCTGTGTGCCTAACCTAGGGACAAGGCAAAAGAATAAAGTTATCAAGGCTACTAGAAAAACAAACATGCCGTGAGAGGCATTAATAGTGCGCTCTCTGTATGCAAAGATTGGCACAGTTACTGTCCTAAAAAGGGCTCAGGAAAAACAGATGGACAACTTAAGAGGAGCAGTGGTTTATCAGTACTGAAAACTTGTTCCTATCTTTTCCATGGAATAATCAATCTTGAAAATGAAGGGCCCAATTTTACGGTGTTTCCACCACAGAAAGGTGGGTAATGAAACCAGAAAGGAACCTCCATTATATTTTTGTATCTCAATCAAGCTGTGATTACATTTCCACCTCCTCCACCTTCCCTAAACGGTGGCCCTAATACCTCATTCAGAAACTTAGATGCTCAGACCACCAACAGAAAATACAACGCATATACTAAAGACCCAAAAAGCTAGAAAGAAAAAAAGAACTGGGTTAATGACCCCACTCTCTATCCCATGCAGTCAGGGCGTTTAAATTTGTCTCATTGTCAGCTGCTCCAGACTGAGGTTTACACTCATTTTAATAACCATTCACAGGGGAGTCACTTAAAAGGACATGTATATCTCTTACCTTGCTGATGAAAGTTGGTTTTAACCTAGCAGTGGCATAGCAAGGATTGAAATACTTAGAAAGTGTTCGCTGGCAGAGGACAAAAAGATAAAGTTTATTTAATTTATCATTCAAGTTTAAAACATTTTGGTATTATATGTAGGTAACAGTTACTGAGTATTTACCACATGCCTGGTTCTATGCTAGGCAAGCCCTTTATCTGCATCTTCTTTTATTACCCTAAATGAGCAGTGTCTATATTCCTTTTAAGTCATACACAGGTTGCTGAAAACAGATTTTTTAAAATTTATAGATTACTCAATCCCTATAAAACTCTAACATAGTACCTATCATAAAGTCTACTTGACTACATCTTTTTTCTACATAAACTCAATAAATCTCCCTTATGGTATTTTCTTTCATAGACTAAAAAATAAAATTAATAAAATACTGCCATTTTCACTGCACTGAGAATCAAAAGATGAGGTTATTATGCAATCCCTACGTGCTCAAACATCGTAGATCAATGAATATGCAAACAAACCATTACACTGTGATTTTAAAAACTAGATCTAGACAATCCATAGTAGAGGCTAAATCAGACAGCAAAAGGGGCTTGGTTATACAAAAACTCCTAACAGTTTGCTGCTAGGGACAGGGCTAGCTGGTCTGGGTTTTATGTGCTATCAACTAAAAACGTTTTGACTTATAAACTTATAACTTTAAATCCAAGACAGTTAACATATAGTGCAGTACTGGTTTCAGTATAGTAGTAGAATTTAGTGATTCATCACTTACATATAACACCAAATGCCCATCCCAACAAGTGCCCTCCTTAATGCCCATCACCCATTTAGCCCATCCCCCCACCCATCACCCCTCCAGCAACCCTCAGCTTGTTCTCTGTATTTAAGAGTCTCTTATGGTTTGCCTCCCTGTTTTTATTTTTTCTTTCCTTCCCCTATGTTCATTTGTTTCTTAAATCCCACATATGAGTGAAATAATATATTTGTCCTTCTCTGACTTATTTTGCTTGGCATAATACACTCTAGTTCCATCCACATTGTCTCAAACAGCAAGATTTCATTCTTTTTGGTTAGCGAGTAATATTCCATTGTATATATATACCACATTTTTATCCATTCATCAGTCGATGAACATTTGGGCTCTTTCCATAATTTGGTTATGAAACATGCACTTTTAAAATTGGTCATTCACATGTTCACTGAACAACTACCATAGTAGGTGATTCAAATAGCAAGATAACAGTTGTGTGTGTTTTTAAAATATTCTTGGTAAATGGATCAAAAACTAATGGCCATAAATTACTCCAATAAAGTGAAACTCTGGATTCAATATAGTGGGGTTTTTTCTTTTCTTTTTTTTTTTTTTTGCCTTAAGTTATAAGTAATAGTAAAAGAATTTTTTTTTAAACAAACTCACCGGTGTTGGAAGAGTTCGATATCTGACATAAAAAACAGCAGCAATCAACATTACATCTCTTGAAATTATCATATAAGTAAGTGGAACTGAAAATGAAGTACAAAAAATAATTCTGATTGGGATTTTGAAAATTACTGATATTACACTTACTCTAAAACCTCATTCAACCTTAACATAAACTGGTGTTTCACATACATAAAAATGTTATAATACTTATTGATGGTTTAGGGACCTTGTAGTGAACCAGTAATTTTTACGTTCTTCTTTAACCTATCTCAAGCCAAGTGAAGAACAGACTATGGCTTTTAAAGTCTACGTCTGCTTTTCAGAATGTTGATCCTCTTGCCTCTTTTCCTTCTTGCATATGTTTTTAAGCTGTAGCTATTAAGTGTCAGCTCTACTCAGTCCCCACAATCTCCTTTGTTACTTCTCAGCTTTGTGAATTTGGAAAAATGATCACCATGATCGCTATACTTACGTGGAACGAATGGGACGGTGAAGACTGGAAAGGTTACTGGAAGACTTTATTATGGTGACTCAGATGCTCTGATGGCTTCTGCATTCTGGACTATTTTATAAGCAGTAAAATTTGCTATATGTACCACTTATGGAGAAGCCAAATATTTTAATTCGTGTCTGGCCAGTTCCTACCCCTGCAACTATTTTTTTCTCCTGCCCATTCATTCAATAAATTCTTATTTAACCTGTTAATAGTATTCTCATTATTCCTAAGGTTCAATAGCATGGCCCCAGAGCAAGAGCCAGCAAAATATTTTAGACTGATACCCAAAGAACTCTCTTGTTGAATAATGGGAGGGCAGAGGTCCTATTTCACTTCACATCCTCTGTGCTGCAGGAAGTCTTAGCCAAGAACATATACTGCTTTTATTAGAAAAAAAAAATTTTTTTTAAGAGAAAAGGGGCAGGGCACCTGGGTGTCTCAGTCGGTTCAGGCTCAGGTCATGATCTCATGAATTGTGAGTTCAAGCCCCGCATCAGATTCAGTGCTGACAGTTGGGAGCCTCCTTGGGATATTTTCTTTTTTTTCTTTCTTTTCTTTTTCTTTCTTTCTTTCTTTTCTTTTTCTTTCTTTCTTTCTCTCTCTCTCTCTCTCTCTTTCTCTCTCCACCCCTCCTAAGCACACTGTCACTCAATATAAATAAACTTTATTAAAAAAACGATTAAAAAAAAAAAGAGAGAGAGAGAAAAGTGGCGCCTGGGTAGCTCAGATGGTTAAGCCTTAAACTCTTGATTTTGGCTCAGGTCATGATCTCACAGTCCTGAGATGGAGCCCTGCGTCAGGCTCTACACTGGGTGTGGAGCCTGCTGGAGATTCTCTCTCCCTCGCCCTCTGTCCCTGCCCTGCTTGCACATGCATATACATGCAAGCACTCTCACTCTAAAAATAAATAAATAAAATTGTTTTAAGAAGAGAAAAAAATCCTGACACTCAGTTAAATTGTTTCAAACTAAAATAACAGGGTCACGAATATCCCTTCCATAATACTTTCAAACAGTTTTTCTACGAATTACTTTTGAGATCGTGTTTATTTATGGTCCTCTCCAGTTCTGCCATTCTATTGGTTTTGCAACTTGAACAAAATCTAACTACAGATTTAACATTTAAATCTCTGTTGGTTATAGTTATGATGTATGGGTAGATCCTTGGCCTAGTCCTTGATGACAAGACTATTTCAAAGAAAAAATGCTCATGGTACTTGGAGCACACAGAAGACACAGCTGTAGGAGTCAAATAACAGAAGAAGCCAGTCACGATTTTAGGAGAATTTTCGTGTTTGTAAAACAAACTTTTCAACAGCAGTCACTAGCTGACAGAACCCATCAGATTTTAAGATGCAACAAGCTCATGCAAATTACATATAGTAAACGTCCTAAACACAACTTTAGAAGAGAGTAAACACCTGTTACTGTGTCATCATAGAGGAAAAAGGAATATTATCAATCCTAAATAAGAAGCTTCTACAAAAAAAGATGAGGCAATTTAATATATTGCAAAGACGTGCGTTCTTGTTCTATTAACCACCAAAACTACCATTTATTGAGCATCTGGCACTGTTTGAAGCATTTCATACATATTGTCATCTAATCTACATATCAACTCCACAAAATAGGGACCATCATTGTCCCCTTTTTACCAAGAAGGAAAACAAGCCTCAGGCAGATTATATAATCTGGCCAAGGTCACCAGTTAGTAAGTAGTACAGTCAGGAACGGAACCTAGGTCTACAGGATTCACAGCCTATACTGAGGTCAGTGTATTCAGCTCCAACCCAGCAGTGTGAGTTGCAATTAGCATCTCTGGTCTCAGCCTGGAGGAAAGGACTGTTAACAAAAATCAAGTGCTCTCTAAACTGACTGCCCACCACAGTATCACCCTGGGAGGGTTTCATAAAAGCACAGATGAAAGCTCCCTGGGGGATTTTCACGTATGGCCAGGCTGGAACCCTACCGCAGCACCGGGTGATCTCTAAGGCCTCTTATACACTGACAGCATATATACAAGCTCTTACTTTGGTTCGTTGGGCAATTCTATCCAGGTCCCTGGCTTTTGCATCTTCTAACTGCTCCTCTTTTCTCTCCAGCCTTCCCTTCCCTCTTATTCCAGGGCTAAAGCAGCTTCCACTTTGCCTTCAGAGTATGATAGTGTGTTAGTGGGGGTAGAAATGTGTAAAAATGTGTCAGGTATTGTTCCAAGGTTTCCTCCTTACTTGCTAACCCTGTCTGAAACATAGGTGAATGTCTGCAACAAAGAGGTACATCATTGGCAAGTTTTATTAGCATTCAAGGGAAATTAATAAAACAAAGTCACTTTTACATATTACAAGTGGTACTATCAATATCATATACTGCATTGAAAACAATAAAATTTAATTTAGCAGAATTATTCCAGAAATGGACTTAAACCAGCAATAACAATTTGTTATACAGTAAACCAGTAATAATATAATGAAAAGGAATGGAAATCACTACTGAATAAATGTGGCAGAATACATACACAGTAGAAATTAACTTAGACTCACATCCCAGACTGTTATAAATGTAATAAATCAGGTAAGTTTTTTTTTTCATCCTTATCTCCCCTCCCATAGAAAGAGCAAGAAAAGTGGAATTACCCTAGCTGAGGAAGGAAGCACATTTTTTACTCTCGGCAAAACAAAGCTATTCAAACCAAGGTGGATGGAACTTTTACAAAGATGCAGGCAGTATAAAAATAACAAAATGCTAAGACAACATATATACATTTCTCCCCCTAAAACCCTTCTAAAATGACAGTGAAGGAATGAAAAGACATAAAGTCACAAAGAGAATGGGAAGAGGAAACAAATTTCCCCATTCTGTTTGTTAGTAAGAACTACTTTAATTCCAAGTGATTAAGGACATCATAAAAAGCCCAACAAATCCCAAGCAAGATAAATAAAAAAGACACCCATAACCAGATATATTACTGTGGAAAACCCCAAAGGCAAAGAGAAAATCTTAAAAACAGCCAGAGTAAAAAAGTTAACTTCAAAAAATAAATGGACTGGCAGTTGATTTCTTATATACCAATAATGGAAATGAAAAGATAACTGAACAATATGTTAAATACGATGAAATGACTACCAACCTAGACTTCTATACTCAATAAAAATATCCTTCAAGAACAAAGGCAAAATCAGAGAAAGACAAACACTGCCCAGTATCACTTATATGTGGAATCTAAAAAAATGAAATAAAATAAAAGTTGAACTCCTAGGAATAGCAAGTAAAAAAGTAGTTGCCAGAGGCTGGAGGATGGGAGAGAAATAGGAAGAAACTGATAAAAGGCTGCAAACTTCCAGTTTTAAGATAAATATGGTCTAGGGATATGATGTAGAATATGGTAACTAGAGTTGATTACACTGTATTAGTACTGTATTAACTGAAATCTGCCAGGCGAGTAGAACTTAAATGTTCTTATACATACAAAAGAATAAAGGCAAAATAAAAACATTTTCAGAGAAACTAAAGACAAGAATGTACCACCAGTTGAGTTGTATTAAAAGAATTTCCAAAGAGGGGCGCCTGGGTGGCTCAGTCGGTTAAGTGTCCGACTTCAGCTCAGGTCACGATCTCGCGGTCCGTGAGTTCGAGCCCCGCGTCAGGCTCTGGGCTGATGGCTCAGGGCCTGGAGCCTGCTTCCGATTCTGTGTCTCCCTCTCTCTCTGCCCCTCCCCAGTTCATGCTCTGTCTCTCTCTGTCCCAAAAATAAATAAACATTAAAAAAAAATTTTTTTTTTAAATAAAAAAATAATAAAAAAAAAGAATTTCCAAAGATATACTTTAGACAAAAGGAAAATGATCCCAGATGGAAGGTGTGAAATACACCAAAAATATAAGCCAGGAAAAAGTAAATATGAAGATACATCTAAATGAATACTGTATAAACAATATCATGTGGGTTTAAGAAGTATATAAAATCAAAGTATGGCAACAATAATCTAAGTTGAAAAAGGAATAAATGGAGGTAAAGCATTCTCAAGCCCTGCCAGTGCCCAGAGTGCATATTTGTTAACACTGAACTTTGATAAGGATGAATAATATAATTTTGAGAATAACTCAATGGAAACAGAGTGTAACACTTCCAAACTGGCACACAGGGAAAACAAGTATAATGTAAAAGATATATACGAATATAGAAAAGCACATATGAGCCAAATAGAACACATAAAATAAAGACTGCTACACAAATATTAGTAATCACAATAAATGTTAATGGATTAAATGTTCCAGTTGAAACACAAAATAGTGTTAAACTGGATAAAATAGAGAAAACCCATCTATCTATATGCTATTTATAAGAAATACCTAAAATATAAAGATATGGAGAAGTTGAAAGTGAAAGATTTATCTATCAGGCAAACACTGACCAAAGTAAGCTAGTGGAGGTATAATATTCAACAAAACACACTTTAAGGCAATAATCATTATTGAAGATATGGAGGGTCACTTCATAATAAAACATTCAATTTACCAAGAAGACATAAAAATCTAATTCACATACACTTAACAGGACTTCAAAAGGCACAAAGCAAAAATCGGAACTACAAAGAAAAATCATGGAAAACTTGACATAAAGTAGAAAAACTAACCTACTCTCTCAGTAACTGAGAAACAAGCAGATCAAACAGAAAAAAAGAAGTCAGTAAAGATTTAAACATCAGGATTTAAAATCTGACCAACTGGATGTATATATAACATCACAGAACATCACCAACTAACTACAGAATACACATTCGTTTGTTTTTGTTTGTTTTTTAAATGTTTATTCGTTTTGAGAGGGGGAGGGGGAGAGGGAGGGGGAGAGGGAGGGGGAGAGGGAGGGGGAGAGGGAGGGGGAGAGGGAGAGGGAGGGGGAGGGGGGAGGGGGAGGGGGAGGGGGAGAGGGAGAATCCCAAGCAGGCTCTGCACCATCAGCACAGAGCCTGACATGGGGCTGGATCTCAGAAAGCGAGAGATCATGACCCAAGCTGAAATCGAGAGTCAGATGCTTAACCAGCTGAGGCACCCGGGTGCCCCAGAATACACATTCATTTGAAGCACACATAAAATTTTTATAAAATTTGAATACTGGGCTAAAGCACTACTAAAATCCGAGCATGTTCTCTGGATACAAGGTAATTATGCTTGAAATTAATAATAAAAAGATACCTAGAAAACCCCACAAATTATGAAATACATTTCTAATAGCCCTATAAGCCAAAGAAAAAAATTAAAATGAAAATAGATTATTTTGAACTCAATAATGGCAAAAATACTCATATCAACAGATGCAATGCAGTGAAAGTGATACTTAAGACAAAATGTATAGCCCGCCCTAAATGTGAACTTTAGAAAAGCTAAAAAGCAATGAGTTTAATATTCATTTACAGCTGTGCTATTCAATACAATAGCCACAAGCACCTGAAATGTGGCCAGTCTGAATGAGAGGTGCTATAAATGAAAACTACATGCTGGCTTTTAAGAGCATAGTATGAAAAAAACTCACTGATTACACATTGAAATGACAATATTTTTCATCTAGTAGGTTAAACATTATTAAAATTATTTTCACTTATTCCCTTTTATTTTTAATATAGTTACTAGAAAGTTTTAAATTTCATATATGGCTCCCATTATACTTCTACTAAACAGAACTGATCTAAAGAATTTAGAGAAAGAACAGCAAAGGAAACCTGGAGAAATAAATGAAAGAGCAAGATTTAGGGGTGTCTGAGTAGCTCAGTCAATTAAGTGACCAACCCTTGATTTCAACTCAGGTCATGAGTTCACATTTCGTGGGATCAAGCCCCATGTTGGGCTCTGCGCTGACAGCACAGAGTCTGCTTGGGATTCTCTCTCTCCCTCTCCCTCTGCCTCTCTCTCACTTGTGCTCTCTCTCTCTCAAAATAAATAAATGTTTTTTAAAAAGCAAGATTTAATGGAGTAAGCCTATCAGACAAAACCTGTAATTGGTTCTTCAAAAAGATTCATAAAACTGACACACCTCTGTTAAGACGATTCAAGGGAAAAAAGAAGAGACAAAGAACTAATAATCAGAATGAAAAGGGGGGCATCACTACATACCCTACAGACATCAAAGTTAATGTGGATACTGAATAGTTAATGGTAAATCTTTATAAATAGAGCTGTAATGGACAAGTTCTTAGAAAAACACCATAACTTACCAAACAGACAAAAGATGAACCAGAAAATCTGAATCATCCTATAACAAAAAAAAATGAATCACCTATTTGAAAACTCTTTCCTAAAGAAAACTCCAGTCCTCAATTCAATAAGTTCTACCAAACATTTTAAGAGGGAATGTTGCAAACTCACACAAACATCTCCCAAGATGGGGAAAAAAAGTAGACTTCCTAACTCTTATTACGAGACTAACATAAATTTGATACTAAAACCTAACAAGGATATTCAGAGAAAAAAATTGCAAGTCAACTTCATGAGCATGGATATGAAATCCTCAACAAAATATCAGAAACCAAATTTAGCAATATTTTCATAATATATCATGACCGTGTTAGATGTATAGCAGGAATTTCAGGGTGGTTTGACATTAGAAATCAAAAATATAATTCATCACATATTAACAGCTTAAAAGGAAAATAAACACAAGTCTCATAATACATGAAGAAAAATAATTTTATAAAATTCAAAACCCAACTGTAATAAAAACTCTCAGCAAACTCCTAAGAGAAGTGAACTTCCATAACCTGAAAAAAGGAGATCTATCTACATAACCCTACAGGAAGTATCTTATTTAATAACAAAATGTTGAGGAGTGCCTGGGTGGCTCAGTAGGTTGAGCGTCAGACTCCGGCTCACGTCATGATCTCACATTTTGTGGGTTCAAGCCCCACACCAGGCTCTGTGCTGAGAGCTCAGAACCTGGAGCCTACTTCGGATTCTGTGTCTTCCTCTCTTTCTACCCCTCCTCCACTCACTCTCTCTCTTAAAAATAAAAATTAAAAAAAAAGAGAGAAAATGAAATAGTAAAAGCTACCATTTAGAAAACATCAAAATTACCCAGCAACTTGGAATAAATTTAATAAAAGATTGTTTATTACCTCTCTGAAGAAAACTAACATACTGACATTATAAAAAGACCTAAGTAGAGCAGATATATCATGCTTGTTAACTGGAAGATCATTATTGTAAAGATATCAATTCTTTCAAATAGATCTAGAAACTCAATGAAATCCCAATTAAAATTCCAACAGGTTTTTCTTGGGAGTTGGAAAAGCCGATTCTAAAATTTACACATGAGGAACACCAGGCTGGCTCAGTTGGTGGAGCATCAGGCTGTTGATCTCAGGGTCATGAGTTCAAGCCCCATGTTGGGTTTAGAGATTGCTTAAATAAATTAACTTTAAAAATATATATTTAGGGGCGCCTGGGTGGCTCAGTCGGTTAATCGACTTCAGCTCAGGTCATGATCTCACAGTTTGTGAGTTCGAGCCCTGCCTGCATTAGGCTCTGTGCTCACAGCTTAGAGCCTGGAGCCTGCTGCAGATTCTTTATCTTCCTTTCTCTCTCTCCCTCCCCTGCTCGCTCTCTTGCGCGCTCTCTCTCTCTCTCTCTCTCTCAAAAATAAACAAACATTGGGGCGCCTGGGTGGCTCAGTCCATTAAACGTCCAACTTCAGCTCAGGTCATGATCTCACTGCTAGTGAGTTCAAGCCCTGCATCGGGCTCTGAGCTGACAGCTCAGAGCTGGAGCCTGCTTCGGATTCTGTGACTCCCTCTCTCTCTCTGCCCCTCCCCTGCTCATGCTCTATCTCTGTCTCTCAAGAAATGAATAAACATTAAAAAAAAAATTATAAAAAAAATATACATAAAAACAAATTAAAAAATAAGAATATTAAAAAAATAAAAATTACACACAAAATGGAAAGGGGTTAAGAATATCAAAGGTGGAAGGACTTGCTCTATTATTTAGTAAAGCAATAATAATTAAGAATGGTACTGGTGCAAAAATAGACAAATGAGTGGGGAATAACCAGACAACCCAGAAATGGACCCATGTATATATGACAGTATGATGAGTCTGGAAAGTAGACTTTTCAATAAAAAGTGCTGGGATAATTGGGTAACCACAGAAATAGCTAGAAAATTAATTTTTAGGAGAGAATTTTTTTCTAAAACATCAACTAGAAAAAATGTGAATAAAAAAAAATTCCTAAAAACTTTCCAGTACAAAACATAATCACATATCAAGAAAAAGGTATCAGAATGGCATGAGATATCTCAATAGCATGATGGAATTTGGAAATCCACAGAACAGGATTCTTCAAAATTGAGTGAAAATAATCTGCAATTGAAAATTATGCTCAATTCAAATCTCAATCAAGCATGGAGGGCAGAATAAAGGTATCTTAGAAATCTGTATAATAAAGACACTGTGAACCTCTAAAATGCTGGCTGCCACACTGCATCCTTGCACAAGAAATAACTAGAGGCTGCACTCCACCCAAAGGAAGATCTCAACAAGGAAGCCATAGGAGCTTGGAAAAACAGACCCACACAGAAGAGGGACAACAGAAATTCCCAGAATAATAGAAGAGAAGTCTCAGCTTGCAAAGCAACCTACACCAATTATTTAGGTAAAGGTCACAGCAACATTATCTATAATTACTAAAACCTGGATACAAATTCTATGTTCAAAAGTGAAATATCTGGTCAACCTCCATAAAATAATACAACAAAATACAAAATAACTCTAAAAAATCGGAGTCATGAAAGTATGCACACACATGCACACATGCACACACAAGATCATTTGGATTTTAAACAGTGTCAACAGAATGCTCCTTAGGTTCCTTTCCTCCCCCCATACTGTATTAGAATGAGAGTACCCCTACCCCTTCAACACCCCCCAACCATATGTATACCAAAAATCTGACTTTCAAAGAAACACATAAATACAAACATTAATCTGATTTATTTTTAATTTGGTATGGGAATTTAAAAGCCTAAAAGTAAAAGCCTCTATATTGAGGAAACTATACTAGACTGAAACACCATTACACTTCTTCCTATCAAATGTCAATAACATGCTATTTATTGAAGGACCATGTGGCAGCGCTTTCTTTATTCTCAGATTCTATTTCTAACACTTGGAAATTAACAGTTTCATCTGACCCAAGGGAGAAAAACTAAGAAATAATAGCTTAAGTAGAAAATGAACAACCAGAAAAGCACATGCAAAATACAAAGCAAAAGATTATACAATTCTGTTAGAAAGAGTATTCAGATATGAACAAACTATATATGATTTGAAACTCCCTAACAGTGTCTAAGTAATACTAATGTGAAGTTTTATAGACATCCTCAGGATTTCAAAGCGCTCGTTTTTTATGATCAAATTACACTTAATATATAATAGACTTCTGAAAACTTTAAATTGCTTTCAAAAAACTACGCAATAAGGGTATAAAATATTATTTCAAAAAATTCTAGACTGATAGGAATTGGCACTGTGAAATAATATTTGCTTAAATTTAACTTTCAACAATTAAGAAAACAACAGATTCTACTAATATAACGAGGACATAAATTCTAAAGTAAAATAACAGCCTGACAAGCAAAGCAATTCAATAATTTAAAATTAGGGAAATAGTTTAAAGTTGAAAAATATACTTTTGGAACAAAAATTATCTATCTCTCAATCAAGAGAAATCCTAAACTGACTAATGTCAATCTTCCCTATGCTATTTAAAAGTACTCATGATGGCGTTCTTACCTGGAATAAGATCTGCATAGGTCAAGCTAACATATAAGATACTGATAAGTATTTTATCAGCAAGTGGATCAAGAGCACTTCCCAAAGCTGATTTTTGATTGGCCCAGTTTCGAGCAATAAATCCATCCAACTGAAAATAGAAGTTTTTTTTAATAAATGTCAGGATCCGTACAGAGCAGATACCTTGAAAGTTAATAGATACCAGAAAACAACTGTATTTTCATAAAAAGTTAATAAAACCTCTTCTGTTTCTTACCCCCAAACCTTCTCATTCTTTCACTAGTATATATTCAGCTTCCAAATTACCAACTGGTCTGAAAATAACTTCACTTTTCTACAGTACTTTTCTTTCTCAAGGCCTTCAGGTATTTCTTATATTTTCATAAGGCCCTTTTGCGGATTGAACTCAGACGCAAATTTAAAGATGTAAAGAACCCAAATAAAACTCACAGAAAGCATGGCTGACAGAACAAGGACTAGGAGCCCCTCCCCTTTGAAAGCCTTGGGCTATTTCACTACAGCCAAAATAGCTGCTTTTGCTTGCAAGGCCAGACTTGTGACTCTCACTCCTACCTACTTTTCTATGATATGATCCAACACTCTTAAGTTTTCACTGTTATCATTTTTCTTTTTTTATTGTTTCGTGCAACTGTTAGTTCCAGGTCTGACTGTATGTGAATAAAAAACTCAATCCTCTGTACCTGGCCTACATAAAAATTTTGACATGCAAATTACTTATTAACTATTCCTGAAGGCAAATTGCATTTTAAAGCAGAGGGTGTACATGGTTATCAATGGGCCAAATCGGGCCTGGGAGGACTTTTGTTTAACCTGCCCAGCACTTTTAAAAATGTAAATTAGGGGCGCCTGGGTGGCGCAGTCGGTTAAGCGTCCGACTTCAGCCAGGTCACGATCTCGCGGTCTGTGAGTTCGAGCCCCGCGTCAGGCTCTGGGCTGATGGCTTGGAGCCTGGAGCCTGTTTCGGATTCTGTGTCTCCCTCTCTCTCTGCCCCTCCCCTGTTCATGCTCTGTCTCCCTCTGTCCCAAAAATAAATAAAAAACGTTGAAAAAAAAAATTTTTTTTTAAAAATGTAAATTAGTTGCCAACATTTAAATATTCAAAAATTAACCACAAAAATCCAGATCTCAAGTTTCACTTGACAAATGGGAAGATCTCATCACCCTGGGGTCACAATATGAATCGAAACCAAGTATCTATCATCTATTCCCATTAAGTAAGGGAGGCTATTTTCTGGCTTTCCAAGTCCCTACTTGGCTTTCACTCATTTAACTTCAAGCTTCAACAAATGTTTGGATTTTCTAGTCCTATTTCCAAGGAAAAAGATCAAATTAACTTAGACATAATTTAACATGGTACATTTTAAAGGATAAATAAGTTCTGTAAATCTCAAGTGTTCCAGTGAGTTAGAGACAGAAGTACAGGACAATGGTTAAGAACTTGCTCTGTGGCAGAACATAACTGGTTCAAGTCCTGGTTCAGCCATTTATTACCTATGTGACCTTGGGGAAGTTATTTGGCATAAGTTTCCCCTTCCTTATCTGCAAAACCTACCTCAAAGGGTTGATGGTCTTCAGCACATAACGGGGATTAATACTTGTTTAATACTTGGCAAATCCTCAAAAAAAGCAGTTACTAGCTATTACTACACTAACCAAAATAACCTATTTTTTTTTCTTAAGTATACTACAAGTAACAATGTCTAACAGAAAGTACCTAGAACTGGGTACTGGGGCCTTGGAAGATTCAGATTTCAGTTCAGTTTCTGATCTTGAGGAACTTAATCTCCCACTTTTCCACCACCATTCCATCTGGTCCTCCCCGTTCCTCCACCCACATTAGATTCCAAGGTCATCAACATCACCACTCTTTTGCAAACATCTGTTAACTCCCTTACTTCACTCTTCACCCTGCTTACACACAACTATCCATTTACTCCAGGCCTGCACCTAAGCAGCTGACCATTGCTCAAGGATACATAAATGGGCTAACTGGTCTCACTTCAAATTCAGGACCACAAATCTCCCATGGGCATGCAGTACTGCCTGGCAATCCCATACCTGCCTGTGTTTACCTTCTCTTTTCATACTGTTGTTCTCACCTCAAGCCTAGTCTTCCTTCACTCCAACTCATGTTCTTATCTGTACTTTCCTTGAAAAATAGAAACAGGTTAACACTCCCTTATATTCCCACCTGCAAATCCACCACTTACCTGCATCCATTCACATTCTCTCTGCCTTCCCTGATTCCTGATCCTAGGCCCTCTCCCCTTCTGTGATTTGCCTTTCTTCTCCTCCATCTCTCCTGCATCATCAATCTCCTTTTTACCTGGTCATTTAATTAACCAGTTAATTAACCACAAAAATTTCCCCAGTATATATAGCTTTAAAAACTACCTTCCCTTGACCCTACACTTCCCGGTACCCGTTCAAAGCAAAACTTCGTCAAAGCAAGGTCTCTGTCATTACACCTCACATGTGTTGCCAACCCACTCAGTCCCCATTCCTTTAGAGATGGTGGTCAGAAAGGTCACCAACGTATTCTACATTTTTAGCGTACTTGACCTCAACTCAATTGAAGTACTTTCTTCACTTAACTTCTGGGACATCTGATGGCCTAATTTTCTTCCTTGCTCACCAGCTGTTCTTTCTCAGTGTCCTTTCCTGGCTCCTTTTTTATTACTCTACTCACTGCTCATTTCTCTGATCCTATCTCTTCTTTAACCCAGTCATTTAATTTCACCCAGACTTGATCATCCATATGCTGACAACTCTCAAATTTACCTCCAACCATGACTTCTTCCAACTCCAAACTACTATATTCAACTACCCAACTGATACCTCTATGTCAACAAGCATAGATATTCAACAGACATTCTTGGTATTTTTCTACCCTGTCCTACCCTGAGTGCTTCCCATCACAAAAATTATTACCTTCATGCCTCAGTTGTTGAAAAGAAAACAAAACAAAAAAGTAACAGCCTATCACACATATTTCTCACTGCACATATGCAATCCATCGACATCAACTCTATCTTCAAAACATGTCCCAAACCCATTGACTTCTCTCCAAACTCCCACCCCAGGCCAAGCCACTGCCACTCCCCCAGGTAACTGTAAGTCTCCTAACCAGCCTCTCTTGCTTCCACTCTCGCCTTCTTACAACCTATTTCCCATATACAATATCAATCAGGCTTTGCCATCCCCATTTAAACCCTGCATGGCTCCAGCCATCTGCCCAGTGGCCAACCTAGATATCAAAACCTCCACAGAGTAAATGTGAAATAGGGTGACAGATAACTCAGGTTTTCACATACACTCTCATATATATTTAGAAATATGGCAAATGAGGCCTGAGTTCAGTGAATATTGCAATCACATGTGGCAGCTAAAAAAAAAGGTACAAGGAGGGGTGCTTGGATGGCTCAGTCAGTTAAGCTTCTGACTTCCGCTCAGGTCATGATCTCATGGTTCTTGAGTTTGAGCCCCACATCGGGCTCTGTGCTGACAGCTCAGAGCCTGGAGCTTGCTCTGGATTCAGTTTCTCTCTCTGCCTCTCCCCGGCTTGCACTGCCTGTCTCTCTCTCCCAAAAATAAATAAACATTAATTATAAACATTAAAAAAAAAATTTTTTTTTTAAAGGTACAAGTTAAAGAAGAGCAAATTGAGTAACTAAAAAAGATCTCATCTGTTACATTTAAAAAAAAAGAAAATACAACCCCATTACCAATATAATGGCCTTTGACAGACTTGGAGTGTGTCTGAGTAAAGGCCTTCAGACTTCAGAGGCAAAAGCAGGGATCAAAAAAAAAAAAAAAAAAAAGATTGTGAGAATGGGGAGAAATAGTGACAAACAGGAGGTAAACTCTGGAAAAAAAGAAATAGGAACCATTTTGAGAGAATTTTTGATGCATATTTGGAAATGCTATATAACAATGCAAATGTTCTCCTTTGTTTACCCTGTAAAATCTTCTATCTTAATTCTTCTATGTTGCTCACCAATGCCAACGGGCAGGTGGAATTTTGTTTCTGTGAACCTCAAAGGGAATAGTTGACACTACAGACACTATATAACTGTTATTTATAGAAAATTAGTTTCTCTTCATTCTCACTAAGTAAGTATCAAGGAATGTTTTTCAAACATAAATCCGTTTCAAGAGGCACCAAGTCATTATTGACTGTCTAGGTGCTCACATGGATCTCAGATCAGCCTTGTACAAGAATATACTGTATCTATTTCTACAGGCTAACTTTGCTCTGATTTTAAATTTTCCCTCCATCTTTTCACCACTTCCCTCAACTAGGTTTTTGTAGGACATAGTTTTAAAAGCCATTTCAAATCCATTATGCAACAAGGTGGGTGATAAATACAAGTAACGTCATACATGCAGCTGGCTGGTCAGTCCACAAAAGCCTATTTCGTACATATGTTGCCCTCTCTTATAAAATGTTTGCCAAGTTCTAATTTGAAATAACCTGAAAAAATGCTTCCCTCTCCCAAAGCTGAAACAGTGTGTCAAGTAGCTCTTTTCTCACTTGTCTACTAGGGGAGTGGAAGAAGGAAGGATGCCTAATGCCTGGATCAAGGCAGGATCTTCTGCTGGGTGGTCAGAGGGGTGCAGAGCAGGCAACAGGGAACAGAAACCAAATGTGTGTGGGTGCCTATGGCTTGCTCCCAGCATAAACCTGACTAGAGCTCTGACCTCTACAAGTGTCCTGGCCACAACAACTGACCCACGGTCTCTCCACCAGTAAAACCAACTATTGTTGCAGATCAGGTATCACAATAAATAGAAAAATAGTCTCACAACTTCTTTCCTTTATTTCTATCCCTAAAGCAAATACTTGGCTCCTTGGGAATTTCTAAGGGTTTTTCTTTTCCAAAGAAGTGAAAAACCAAGAACAAAAAGCACCCCCTCCTACACCTCCCAACAACTTTCACTTCCTTCCTTAGATCATTTAAAAAATAAGAGTCCCACACAAATGCTAAAGCCAAGTCCTTATACCAAGTACTAGGTCAAATTCATCTTGAGGATTTCCTTCCAGGGAGAAGCAGACTTAAGGCTGTGATATTTCAGTGTAGCAGAGACCCTGATACTTGAAAGGGAAGCAAAACAGAAAAAGTGCATTTACAACTTACCAAATCAGTTAGCCCAGCTAGAGCAAATACTCCTAGTGCAATATTAAAATCCTCTTCAATAATCAAATAGCCCAAAACTGGGGCCAAGCCAATTCTCGTCATTGACAACATATTTGGGATTGTCCATGGGTTTTCATACTGAAACGTAAAGACAACAAAATTTAAATTAAACGCTATGAACTCATACTTTAAGTTAAGTATATTAGAAAAATATATATACACCAACTTAGGAGTTAGAAGCTACATAAACTTTAAATTTAGTATTTTGAGCTTTAAAATCCAATCTATTATTTACAGACCATAGCTCTAAAACTGTCTGGAATACAGAAGATGGAGATATATCACGTAACCCACAGACTAAAGTGTCTGCTATACAGAGCAT
The DNA here is from genome assembly GCF_023721935.1 of Panthera uncia. NCBI lineage: Eukaryota > Metazoa > Chordata > Mammalia > Carnivora > Felidae > Panthera > Panthera uncia. Next base: position 31,395,620 of record NW_026057578.1, on the reverse strand, counting down.
ATATATATATATATATATATATATATATATATACACATATATATATATGTATATATATATGTATGTATACACACACACACACACACACACACACATATATACACACACACACTACCTAAAGAGAGAAAAAAAACAAACATATATCATCTACCATACAGGTCAAGACTTCATGATTTGAAGTCAAACCTTACAACATTCTGCTTTTAAAATTGTAACTTCAGGGGCGCCTGGGTGGCTCAGTCGGTTGAGCGGCCGACTTCGGCTCAGGTCATGATCTCATGGTCCGTGAGTTCGAGCCCCTCGTCGGACTCTGTGCTGACAGCTCAGAGCCTGGAGCCTGTTTCAGATTCTGTGTCTCCCTCTCTCTGACCCTCCCCCTCTCACATTCTGTTTCTCTCTCTCAAAAATAAACATTAAAAAAAATTTTTTTTTTTAATTTTAACTTCAAGAAGGTCTTGTACTTCAAGTAGACAATCTAAATAGAGTGTTAGGGGAAAAAAGCACCAAATGATCAACCCCAGGCATTTTTTGGTTTAAAACACTAATTGCAAATAACCTCCCTCACTCCTCTGCAAATACCCATCAAAAGAAGGCTAACTGCTATGGTGTATGGACATATGAATGAAGAAGAAAAAAATTTAATTCCATAATCTCATCCCTAAATGGATAACTGCTGGAAAAAAATGGAGCTAGGAATAGCAATTGAGATCCTTAGGAAATACAGAAAAAATCTGCAAATCTGTTCAAAATAGCCATGAAAATGAAATGTTAAGATTCCCACCTAGAATCTGAGTGTTTTATGATTCCTTGAAACTTCACTTAAAGGCAAGGTGTTTGCAGTTGGCACTAACAAAAGGGCTCTTTGGCAGCTACTCTGAAGAACATTCCTTCCTTGCCAAACAAAACGTTTCATGAGAATATTTCAACTTTAAAAAGCCTCAGCCTAGTGAAGCTAAGATAATCTGCCCAACAGGATACAGAAATAATACCAGGAAAATGTCTCCCTAAAGCCTGGATTTTTTTTCCCCACTGGTGAAGGCTGCCAATTCTACCCCATGGGACTGTCTCCTAACAAGACTAACCCTACTCTTAATCAGTAACCAAATAACCTGAACCTTAATTTCGATTTTTTTAAAAAGTGATAGTTTCCATTTCTTTCTTTTTTTTAACTTTTTAAATGTTTATTTGAGAGGGAGACAGAAAGCATGAGCCGGAGAGGGGCAGAGAGGGAGACAGAATCCGAAGCAGGCTCCAGGCTCTGAGCTGTCAACACAAAGCCAGACATGGGGCTCTAAGTCACAAACTGCGAGATCATGACCTGAGCTGAAGTTGGACGCTCAACCGACTGAGCCGCGCAGGCGCCCCTACAGTTTCCATTTCTAAAGAAATCTTTTAAGATTCCAGGAACGGTCCTGTAAGAAAAGGCAGTTTTCTAAAGATACTAAATTTGTGTTTATAAACAGAAACTGGCAACACAGGTTCACCTTAGTTTGAAGAGACAGTGGGGTTGTTTTGGGGTCAGATGGCAGAATACTGCCATTGAAAACTACAGAAAAACGTCAAATTCTCTAAGAAACAATTGCCAACCAAGAAGCAGTATAAACCTCCACTACTCAAGGACCTTTTACTGAAGGTGGGCCATATTATGTAATGAAATGGGAACATTCTTGGAACATATTCCAAATTCAAGTTCAAAGGCCAGAGTGTTTCAGAGTCCAGAGAACAAAAGATAAGCCTGTTCACCATAATGTGGTACAGAATAAGTCAAATACTGATCCAATGTTACAGCAACTCAGAAAAAAAAAAAAAACATAGTTCATGACTGAAAAAAAGGAATCACGAGGCAAAAGGTCAGAATAGAGCCCCAAATATACATAAGGCAAATATCCATAATGTCAGAATAAATGACCAAAAATATCCATAGGGCAAAATTAAAAACGAAGCTGCAATAGCCAGATTATTTCATTTGGAGAATTAATCAACAGAACTGTAATGTTGTTGGAACAGTGAAGAGTTCTTTTTAGCTCCACATAAAATATTTTAAAGTACCTCATTAATTTCTAATCATTACATTTGTAAAACTTTATAAATTGAATTAAGAGAGCTAATCTCAGATTACCCAACCAGATAACCTGTGGCATACTCGACCAACTACTGCCGTTCTTGGGAAGGACTTCAGCCACGATACGGCGGCAACCTCAAAGCATCCAGCATTCAAACTCCGACATGCTTTAGCTATTAGTGGAGTTGAGACCCCTGCCAGGATGTGGCCACCTCAACCCATGCTGCACAACTGACAAAAGCAGTACAAGGGCCCACTGAAGACATAACAATTGAAGATGTAATAATTGCATGAGTCTTGCTAACATGACATCAAAAGCTCTCCCACATTCATGATCTGGTGTCTTCTGCTTGGGCAATTATTTCAACAGGTAAGTGGAACGATATTTCGTTCCGTTACCTCAAGAAGAGATTTTAATCTTTTTCTATAATTAGAAATTAAAGGGTCTTTTAATTACAACTTAATTATCCTTCATCTTACAATACTTAAGGTTACCAAAGGTCAAATGATAGTGAACCAAACCTGCACAAGCAAAACAGGCTGACATACTTTTCTAAAGATTTCTACTGACTTGCCCTAAACATTAGGGAATGGCTTCGGAGAATTAAAAATAGACTTAATGAGACAAGTGAAGGCTATTTTTACCAATGCAATATCCAGAGGCCGGTCCCGCTAAAGGTGCGGACAGAAAGGCAAGTAGGGAAGGAGGGATTCTAACTTGACCGCCGAGACCGACGGTGGACTCGTCTGGCACCCCTGAAATTCCTCCCAACCGAATAATGACCTGCCCATAACTTCTCTTCGGGAAACGGTTCCCAGGTTCTGGATCGGAAATGTCCGACTTGGGCCGGCCAGGGCACGTTATTCGCGTCCAGGTCCGAGCCCCGAGAGGGCCGGCGACGACGACCCAGTGCTGCCGCCCTCCGCCTCCTCCTCGATACGTACCAGGCTGGCGGCGCTCGCCGGGCCCCAGCGGCCGGCCCGGGCCTCGGCGGCGGCACCCCCTCCAGCCGCGGGCCCGGGGGCCGCCTTCCCTGCGCCCGAGCAGTGGCCTCGAGGGCCGGTCCCAGGCAACCTCAGACCGAGCGCGGCCGGGCGCAGCCACCAACGCTCCACCAGGCAGCCTAGGCAGCCGGGCACGGAGCGTAGCAGGGACCCACGGGCGCGCCCCTTGCCCGGCCGCGCCCCCGGCGCCCATGCGGCGCTGCGAAGGGCCCCCCATGAGCCGCGAGCCACGCGAGAAGCCAGCATGACCCTGCGGCCGCGCCGTGGGGACACAGGCGGCGAGAGCTCAACAGCCTGGGGCACTGGCAAGCCGCCTCTCCATGGAGTCCCCGCAACGTCGGAGAAGCTCAGCAGCCTCCATAGCAGTTTTCAAAACCCAGCACGCTCCGCTTATACAGGTGGCCAGGAGCCGCCAAGGACGGACGCCTTCGCGACGCTTTTGCGACACCGTCGCCGCTGGGCTTCCCAGCGCCCCCGGCGGCAGCGGGAGGCGAGTGCGGTTAGGCAGCGTGGGCTTTCGGGTAGCGGCCGGTGGGCGGTGCTGGCGTCTGACCGCCCGAGGTTGGGAGCTGAGGGCCGTGGGGTGGGGAGTACAGGAACGAGCTGGGCGGGGTGAAGGCGCGGCCGATGTGGCCCGAGAGCACCGGAGCCATCGCGCGCCCGGGCTTGAGGGCCCTTCCGAGGTGTGTGCGGCGCTCCGGGGGCCCCCCGTGGGAGGTTTAAAGATCAGTGAAGCGTCTGGTGCAGAAGTCATTAAAACAAGTTTCCCGTTCTCTTCCTTTATCTGAGCGTCTCATAAGCCAAAAATATGGGTATTAGAAAATGCCAATAGTGGCAATTACTAATTGTTTACCAGGAAAGTGTTTACTACAGCTAGGCTCTGGTGCATTCTCCCGTTTAACCCTCCCAGCAACTCCAGAATAGGTTCCATCATTACCTTTACGTTTACAGATAAGGAAATTTAAGCTTAGAGAAGTTAAGAAACTTGCTTATTAGAGGAATATCCCAAAATAATTAAGAATCTGTTCATTGTTAACTGATTAGTATTCTACATTAATTTTTAATATTGCAATGTCGCAGAACTATTTTCTTATTGAGTTCTGTGTCAGATTGGATTTGAATGGTTCCTGCCGCCTTGTCACCATCTCTCCCCCCGCCCCCCATCTTGTCTGTGATGACAGACCCACGTTAAAGTTGTTCTTAAACTCTTACTTCAGACAGCTAGGCAGGGAAAAGACCAGCTGAATTTGAAAGTCATTGTAGATCTGAGTATTTATCAAAAGAAATCCTTAATTACTTATGCACATGTTTAAATACGTTATGTTGAGAGAAAAATTAAACTGTACTAGCAATGTAAAAATAATTTTCTAAAAAAAATAATCCTATTGGAATCATATACCTACAGTTCTCATTCATAGACATTGGGTAATCCTGTCCAGCAGGAGTGGGCGGTATTTCAGCCTCTCCTGTCTTTCCAGCCACTGAATTGTCTTTATTCACTCTTTCCACTTCTTCCTACTTTAAGACAGTTTCTCATTATTTCTTGGGATTTTTCTTCTCTCTCCTCCACGGTGTTCCTGCTGCATCTGCCTGTAATAGTTGGCACTAAGGGCATGCCTTGCTTTTTTCTTATTGTGGTAATTATTTCCCAATGTATACTGTTTCAAATCATCATGTTAAGTGTATGAAATGTTATATGTCAATTGTAGCTCAATAAAGCTGGAAAAAATTTTAATATAGTAAACTAATATATTTTTTCCTTTTTTTTTTTTTTTTAAGAAAGCCAACTTTACTATGGAATACTGATATCCCTGCTAAGTTATCGCAAAGTAGTACAGTAAAGTGTCTGGCATTTTGGCCTTATTTGTCATTTGACAATGACAGCTCAATACACAGGACTAAAAAGTAGGGGTGCCTGGCTGGCTCAGTCAGTGGAGCGTACAACTCTTGATCTTGGGGTTGAATCTGAGCCCCATGTTGGGTGTAGAGATTCCTTAAAATCTTTAAACAAAGCAATAAATAAATAAAAAGTAACAGTGCTTCTAGCAATTCATTTCCCTAACATTTTTTTTTTTTTTTTTTTGAGAGACAGAGTGAGCCCATGAGCGGGGGAGAAGGGGAGAGAGAGATAGAGAGAGAAGGAGAGAATCTTAGCCAGGCTCTGATCTTATCAAGGAGCCCAACTCGGGGCTCCATTGCGCAATTTTGGGATCATGACCTGAGCCGAAATGAAAAGTCAGAGGCTCAACTGACTGAGCCACCCAGGGGCCCCTCCCTAACACTTTAAGTCAGGAGCATATCCAGGTATCCGTCTCTGATTTCATTTTCTAGGTGTCAATAAATGAACAGGTTAATCTGAGATGAATGATGGAAAAAATGCAGAAACCTATGAAAACATACAATAAGTAAAGAGTGTAATGTATTTCCTAACATAGTTTAGAAGAGGGCAGAGGAAACCTAAAAACTCTTCAGTTAGTATTTGGTTTGTAGTAAGTTCATTTTCTGTTTTATAAATTCTGTAATAGTTAATTTCTATCCAATAAGATTAAGTAAGTGGGCAGCTCACATGTCTGAGGGGATTGGGAATCTCTATCACTGGACCTTTTCCCAAAACTGGGAAAAATAATTAGAAAAGTAACAAATCTACAAATAAAAATCCAAGTGTAAACACTAGGTCTCATGCTTCAAATTAATTTCACATTTTTATCACTCTACCCTTTTTATTAGAATTATTTTTTTAAAAAGCAAAATATGCTAGTCAGGTATTTTATCCCAACTTCTCTAGCCAATCATGTAAGTGCTAACAGTAAAAGAACAAAAGAATATGAAAAGAAAAAGGATTATAAATAATTAATCTTGGATAATTTAACCAGTTGACAGTGTACTTTAGTTCTTTGAAAACATAAATGCTATTAACAGCCACTAATATCTATTGTGCAATCACAGTTATACTGTATTTGGCTCCTTATCCTTTAACTGATACTTTGTTAAGGAATTATAAAAATAAAGATCCTGCCCCTAGAGAGTAGTAGTAACTTGCCACTTTTATGCTTTCCTTGGTAAGCTGCAAAGCACTGAAGGTCTGGCTCTCCTAAATATTAACACATATTACTTCTTTGCTAAAAATTGGAGCCTGGGGGTGCCTGGGTGGCTCAGTTGGTTAAGCTTCCAACTTCAGTTCGGGTCATGATCTCACGGTCTGTGAGTTCAGGCCCCACGTCGGGATCTGTGCTGACAGCTCAGAGCCTGGCACCTGCTTCGGATTCTGTGTCTCTCTCTGCCCCACCCCTGCTTGTCCTCTCTCTCTCTCTCTCTCTCTCTCAAAAATAAATAATACATTTTTTTAATTAAAAAAAAATTCCTGGAGCCTGTGTTTAGGCTTTTGAAAATTCTGCAACCTAATCATTCTTTCTCACTTGTCACTTCTATTTGAAACATAAGCTTTTTGAAAAAAAAAAAAAAAGAACTGTCCCAAATATATTAATATTTTCTGTCTACTGATAAACTGGTGGACTAGAAATATGTTTGCTCTCCCCTTGAGGCATAGGTTTGTTAACTTATATTAAGTTTTTCAGTCTGGGACACACTAAACTTGAGCCACTTTCTGTTTCTTGGGACCAGAAGAAAATAATAATAATAATGCAAATACGTAGCTTTGCAAATGGATCTTGTATGAGTAATAATGATTGGAAGTTAAAGCGAACCAGAAAAATGAAATTCTTTCTCTAGGAATCAAGTTAAATCTTGTAGGAGTGAGCTGCTGTTATTGACACTAAAGCCAGAGGTAACTGGTAACCCAAATAAGGCACAGGTCTAAATCATTGTGATAAATACGCCAATAGCCTTAAGTAGGAAGGAATAAAATGATTGGATTTAGATTTAAAACACACCGTTCACAAGAGAGGAAATTAGTGGTAAGGCCAACCTCCTCAGGACTTGACAGGTTAGCTCTACCTGAAGTCCATAATTTAGATTACTCTTTAAATTATTGAGAGATCTAAACTATTCATTTTTTCTGGTCAACTTCTAGTGCTAACTTTCCATCATTCCTTCCCACAAAAGTACTGATGTTACTAGAATAGGTGAACTATCAAGTCTTCACCTAAGAGTTTTTATGTGGTCCATTCTTGTAGGAACCTGTGAAGCAAATAAAAATGCTCACATATCAACAAAAAAGGAAGTAAAAAAAGGTTGGTTTCAATATATTTACCCACTTCCCTTAGTAATAAACTTGTTTAGAAGTAACGAAGGGAGGGAGGCCTCAGTTGGCTGCGTGTCCAACCTCAGCTCAGGTTGTGATCTCGAGTTTTGTGAGGTGGAACCCACATCGGGCTCTGTGCTGTCAGCATGGAGCCTGCTTCAGATCCTCTGTCCCCCTGTCTCTCTCTGCCCTTCCCCCACTCTCTCTCTCTCTCTCTCAAAAATAAACATTTTAACAAAAATCCTGATTCAAAGGGGCACATGCACCCCAATGTTTATAGCAGCACTGACAGTGGCCAAATTATAGAAAGAGCTCAAATGTCCATCAACTGATGAATGGATAAAGAAGATGTGGTATATATATACATGGAATACTACTGGGGGAGCAAAAAGAATGAAATCTTGCCATTTGCAACAACATGGATGGAACTAGAGTGTATTATACTAAGCAAAATAACAGAGAAAGATATATGATTTCATTTATATGTGGAATTTGAGAAACTCAACAGATAAACACGGGGGAAGGAAAGAAAAAATAACATAAAAACAGAGAGAGAGGCAAACCATAAGAGACTCAAATACAGAGAGCAAACAGGGTTGCTGGAGGGCTATTGGGTGGGGGGATGGGCTAAATGGGTGATGGGCATTAAGGAGGGCACTTGTTGGAATGAGCACTGGGTGTTATATTTAAGTGTTGAATCACTAGATTCTACTCCTGAAACCATTATTACGCTGTATGTTAACTAACTTGGGTTTAAATTTAAGAAAAGATAGTTAATATTGCACAATAAGAATATAATATATAAACCACCTCCCTGATTTTTTAGACTGTTTATGTTTCACAAATATGAATATACCATCTTAGTACATAAAATTCTGTGCACCTGTGTGTGTATTTCTATACGAGAGATGCACAAGTGAAAATTCTGGACCAAAGTATATCCGCTTTACATATTTAATTCCTGTTTAACTTCCTTTCAAAAATGTTAAATAAACATACATCCAGGGGGCAGGGGGAGCATTTTTTTTTTTTTAAAGTTAACAGAGGGATTTTTTAACATTATTTAGTGTATGACTTGCTTTAGTTTCCATTCCATTCCTCCTTCCTGTCAAAAATTTAAGAATCTTGTTCTCCTTTTTTGTAGCTTAGGGAGCCCTGTTTTCATGTTATTATCTATCCTTTGCATTTCAGGACAAGTGACGGAATTTTGGAAAATGATAAATCCCCTCCACTGTCCACCAGAAAAAAATTAAACCAATGCTGTGGACTCCTTCAGGGATTTACTTCTGAGAGAAACCTTCAAATGTGAGCACAAGATAATTTTTTTTCCCTCCATAGAATCCTAAGCACTTCAGTTAATTTTAAAGGAGTTCATACCAGCTGGCTCAGTCAGTAGAGCATGTGACTCTTGATCTGCGCGTCATGAGTTCAAGCCCCACTTTCAACATAGGGCTTACATAAAAAAATAAAGTTCATGTAATTATTGCACATGGAATGCAAGTGTGAGAATTTTATTTTTTAGTGTTTTGAATATGGTACATATTCTTCAGCTATTGATTTCCTGCACATACCTCATATTCCTTAAGAATTGAAGTTATTACCGTTCATATTTTCATAAACCGTTGTCTCCATACACTTCAGCATTAATATTTTTCCAGTTACATCAGGTTGTTTAATAACCTTTAATAACCTTATCTCTGCATATCTGTTTAATAACCTTATATATCTGCACATGCTGATATATAGGATAAGAGAGTACAGGGCTGGGAAGCTCAGTACTGACAGCATAAAAACAGTTGTGTTTCTATGTCCTTTCTGCTATTATGAGCAAAGTACAGGGCTGGATCCCTTTTGAAATATTTTTTCACGTTTTTTTCATTAAAACTGAGATTTTACCCAGTAAAACTAGGTATTACCAAAGTAAGGTCTACTTGTGGAGCTGTCTGCCAGAGCTTGGGATGGATTTTCTGGTGCTAAAGCAACACTATGTCTTCTGTTCTTGTCAATTCCAAGCCCATTTCCCAGGAGGCAAATTAGACTAAATGTATTCTTTCCTTTTTCTCCCTACAAATACTTAGAGCATCATTGCATACCAGTCATGTACTAGATTCTAGGCCATCTGCACAAGTTTCTGTTCTCAGAGAACTTACACTATTGCACACTATCTGAATGTCAGCCCTGAAAAGATAAAAAAGTGTCTTCCATGGAATCTTTTCCAGACCTCCTATAGAATCTGGAGAAAGCTATTAAAAAATATGCAACACAGATTTTGTATAAAATTTTAAGAGATTCTTGTAGCCCAAAAGGCCCACTCACCAACCCCTAGGTAATAATCACTAGGCAGCACTCACAGCTCTGTGTTCAGAGCTCAGGTGGTATTATGCCCTTTGCCATGTTCCTAAGGGTCTGGTCTTGTGCTTGTTCCCTACAGCCCCTAATCTCATATATCAGGTGGAGAAAAATACAGGGATATCACCTTAGCTTTTCTTTTAAAGGTATTAACTTAGCAACCCAGAAATGCCCTTTATTCTTGGCCTTGGTGAAGGTATGTGACCTTTCTCTAAGAACTGCCAGAAAGGTGTCTAGTCCCTTATTAAGAACCTCTCATGTCCAGCTGCTGTTTAGTTGGGTAGATTCTGATGGTGCAGAATTACAGCCTAGAAAAAAAAAAAAAAGCATTTTATGGTCTCATAGGGGAGGTGTCAATAACAAAATGTTAAAAACCTCCACAACTGAAATGTTAGCTGAAAGTCTTTTTCACTGAGAGATTCTCCAAAATTCAGAGAGCAGGAGACAGCAAACTGACATGACTTGCCTTTTTTCTTTTTCTTCCAGCTGTTTTCCAGTGTCATGATCAGATTTCAGCTCCTACTGTTAGAATACCATTTCTAAGAGGCACACCTAGGTGGCTCAGTTGGTTGGGCATCTGAATTTGGCTCGGGTCATGATCTTGCGGTTCGTGGGTTCAAGCCCCATGTCAGGCTCTGTGCTGAGAGCTCAGGGCCTGGAGCCTGCTTTGGATTCTGTGTCCCCCTCTCCCTCTGCCCCTCCCTGCTCATACTCTTTCTCTCTCTCAAAAATAAAAACATTAAAAAAAAAGAATACCATTTATAAGCTGGTGTATTAGTGTGCTGTTGCTCTTGCAACACATTGCCACTACTTAGAGCCTTCACACAAATATATTACCTTACAGCTCTGTAGGTCAAGAGTCTGACACAGGCCTCACTGGCCTTTAAACGTCAAGGCATTGGCAGGGCTGTGTTGCTGTCTAGAGGGTTGTCTCCTTGCCTTTTCCCAAGAGATTCTAGAGCTCACCCATATTCCTTGTCTGATGCCCCCGTCCCTCCCCCCCCCCCCCCCCCCCAGATCTAAAAGCCAACAGTATTGTGTCTGTTTGTGCCTTTCTTCTGCAGTCAGATCTTCTGCCTGACACTCTCCTTCTGCCTCCCTCGGGCACTTTTAAGGTCCTTTGTGATTGTATCAGGCCTGCTTAAAGAATCTAAGATAACCTCCCAATTTTAGGGTCAGCTGACTAGCAACCTTAGTTTTCCTTTGCCGTGTAAGCTAACATAGTCTCAGGTTCTGGGGACTAAGATGTGGCGATCTTGGGGGCGGGGGGGCGGTGGTTGGTAATTACTCTGCCTACCAAACATGTGAACACAGTATTCTAAGGCGCTTCTCAGAACTTAGAAGGAGGGCCATTTTGGGGCGCCTGGGTGCTCAGTCGGTTAAGTGTCCGACTTCAGCTCAGGTCACGATCTCGTGGTCCGTGAGTTCGAGCCCCGCGTCGGGCTCTGGGCTGATGGCTCAGAGCCTGGAGCCTGCTTCCGATTCTGTGTCTCCCTCTCTCTCTGCCGCTTCCCCCATTCATGCTCTGTCTCTCTCTGTCTCAAAAATAATAAATAAACTTTAAAAAAAAAAAAGCTGCTGAGGATTCAACTCAGTTAAAAAAAAAAAGGAGGGCCATTTTTAGTAGTAAAGATAATATACAGTCTCTGGGGAAGAGAAGGTTTGGGGCTCTCCAGTGTTTGGGGGATGTCTAGAGAAAGCCTGTTGAAATTATTATTCACTTATGGATGCAAACACAGAGGTCCTGCAGTCTCAGTGAACTATTCAGTGACTTTGCAAGTCAGTGTACTAAGAAGTTTATTTGAATGCCAAAACCTCGCTCAATTTTTAAACATTTTCATTTATTTTGATCGAAGCTGTATATACACCTGGTAACTAATTCCACTGTGTAGAAAAGCCGATGACGGAAATCAATAGGTACGCTCTAACTTTCCATCCCCAGGCCCACTCTCCACAGCAAACCTGAGACAGCTTTTCTGTGTTTAGTTCTTCTGATGGTTACCTCCATAACTTTACATGCAGCTTTGGGGAATTATTATTACCTCATAACTTTAAGTATAGCACACGATCTGGGTGGATTGCTTTGGATAAGGATGCATCAGTGAGGGTTTAGTTGCAGGAAACACAAACCGCTCTAGCCACAGTAAAAAGGATTCCAAAATGGAATTGGGTGCTTGTCCTAAAGTCAGGCTGGAGGAGTGGGAGCTCCATGCTGGGTCTCCAGAACTGACTCCTAGAGAAAAGCTGCAGGTTTGGCTTGGCATGGGAGCTGTTTAACCCACAACAGTGAGAAAGGGGGAGAATCGGAGCTGCTACCATCACACCACAGCTGCTGCTTACAGACTGCTAGGATTCACAGAGAAATTAAATGTCTCCTTGGCTACACGTGCCACCAGAAAACGACGAGCAGGAGATAGATGGCTCTCTCTTCACTTCCACCTTCCCGCTCTCACACAGGACAGCTAATTAGGGCAATCCTACTCACAATCAGAACTTTAGCTGCAAAAGGGGTTTGGGAAATGTTTCATTGCTTTCTAGTCTCTGAATGACAGGAAGGCACACTAGGAGGAGGGTGGAATGAAGGTTGGGTATCAAATCACTGTGTTCATGACCTTCACCTCTTTGGCTCGGCAATATGCACATTCAAAACTCTACCCATTCATAGACTTGTGTATAACCATAGCAACTATAACACGTTGATGCAAGAACCAGATTTCCCACCTTTATAAAAGAAGTGTTATTTATTAAGGTGTCACTGACAGCGTGGTGCTTATTCATTCCTCTTCTGTTTCAGCTACATTCTCACCTTGATAACCTCTGTCCCAAAGACTAAATTATCAAGCTGATTATTAACAGTCCATTTAAACCACTAGAGGAAAATAAGAGGGAGGGAAAGCAAAGTGGTTAATGTACAGATACAGGCCTTTCCCCAGCTGGTCATGAAGTTCTAGTTAATGTTTAGAACTATCTTCCCTCCATTCCCATTCCTTACTCCCTTTTTGCTCAGTCAGCATCTCAGCTGCTCTGGATTCTTTACCTTGCAGAGTGACTCAAAGCTTCATTCCTGAGGAGTCTGAGCCTTTAGAGATCCTGCCTGTAGCCTTCCATGACCTTTTCTTTTACTGGTGGATGTGAACGTGGGAAGATTCTCTTCAGTTTCAGAAATGTCCTCCAGGCCCCCATTTGTAGGAGTGACCCAGTTTCCCCTCATTATTGGGTGCAACCCCAGTAACCCTCTGTTTTCTACTTCACAGGTGTTAAGAGCCCAGAATGTTTAGGCGGCAGTCTCAGCCTCCAGTTCAATGGAGCCGTTGCTATGTCCTCTGATAGAAGTATGCCTCCTTTGGGGCGCCTAGGTAGCTCAATTGGTTAAGCATTGGCTTAGGTCATGATTTCTTGGTCTGTGAGTTCAAGCCCGTGTTGGGCTCTGTGCTGAGAGCTCAGAGCCTGGAGCCTTCCTCGGATTCTGTGTCTCCCTCCCTCTCTGCCCCTCCCCTGCTTGTACTCTCTCTCTCTCAAAAGTAAACATTAAAAAAAAAAAAAAAGTATGCCTCCTTTGGAAGACCTCTAGCTGCTAAAAATTGGGCTTCACTAACAGTGATAAGATACAACGCTCACACCTTTTTTCCTAGGCCTGTGTATCCTGGCTACAGGAGAAACAGAATCATATAGGAGTCACTAGCTCAGAGAAGATCCCAGACTTGCAAGGTATTGTCACCTATCTGGCACCATAACTGAATCGCTGTTGTCCATTCTAATGTTCTCTAGGCCAGATGCTTTTGGCTAATGGGGTACATAGTAAAGACAGCATATGAACTTCAACCCATTGCCTTACTTCTTCAGTTGTAAAATGTCTTCATGAGAAGTAATATTACATGGGATATCATGAAGGTGAATAAGCTGAGTAAATTCACATATAGCATTGCTGAAAGAAACAAGGCAGGAAGGGCAGATATCCAAAATAAGCTCCCTTCTCCCCTCCAGTGAAAACAAATAGCTGCCCCCTCGGGGCCCAGCGTAAATTGATCTCTCACCAAGCAACAAGCTAGTCCCCCTGAAACACCGTACTGTGTTGTTTCAGGATAGGTGCCTCCACTGGCAAATTAGATACACAGCAATGGTGATCGTCTGTGCCAGTCTTGGTGAGGGGAAGTTTAGGCTTGGTGAGAGAGCAAGCTGAACTGCCAACCTTGGCCTCATGGTCACTTTGTTCATGAACTCATTGAGCAAGGACTGGGGGGGGGGGGGGCTAGAGAAATAGACTAGCTGATGTTCATGGAGTAGGTGACATCCATTTAATTATGAAGTTCCTTTAGTGAGCATTCACATGGACACAAATATTCTCATACCCAGAGCACATTCTGAGAAGCTCATTCACATGCCTCTTCGCCAGACTGACGTTCATTCAGAAAATATCTACCGTGTGCCTTTCACATGCCAGGTACTGTTATAGGAACAGGGGATTTAACAGTGAAGATAGTAGTAAAAATTTCCCATCCCTATGGAGTTTACAATCTAGCTGGGACTAAGGAAACAGACATAAAGATGAGTAAGTTACATAGTATGTTATTTCGTGTCGATTGCTACAAAGAAACACAGTAGGGAAGGAAATTAGGGTGGGGGGAGTGCAGTTTTAAAGTGTCCAGGAAAGATGTCGCTAAAAGACTGACATTTGAGTAATGACCCAAAGCTAGTTGGGAAGATGAGCCATGTGGCTCTCTGGTGGAAAAGCAAACTGGATGGCAGAAACAGCATGTGCAAAGACCCTAAAGATAGGAAATGTGCCTGGCATATTCTAGAACCAGCAAAGAGACCAAATGGGGCTGAAGCAGAGTGAGTGAGGAACATGAGAGCAGTGGGATTTCAGGGGACAGTATGAACATGGGGCAAATGTAGAAGGCATCGTTTTGTTTACTAAACAGCTATTAGCTGCTCCCCAGAGCTCCACACCCCCCTATTCACCCAGCTATAATCTACAGTGGTATTCTGAGTTTCCCGGGATTAACGTCAGCTCACAAGCAACATGTGACATTTGTTTTAGGTGTGTCTTGCACATAAGAGTTTGTGAACCCATCTGAAAGTCTTCTAGTTTCAGTAGGTGAGTTGAGCCCATTTGTATTTATTATTATGACATACTTAGATTTAGGTTGACTTTTGTTATGAATATGTTAGTCTCTTATTTTAAAAACTTTTCATGATGTAATGTTTTCTTGCTGTTTTTGTGCTTCTAAAATTTGTACCTGGGATTTGTCTTAACTGGGCATGGTAAGCTGACAGACACGAGACAATTGCCTTTGAAAGCATTAATTACATTTACCAAGAGAAGGGGGCATATGCCACAAAGGGCCACATGGGGAAGCACCTGGGTTGGTCAGGAGGCAGAAGTGAGGGGAAACCCTAGGCCTTTATTGCTATAGTTGGTGGGAAGTTTTTAGGTAGGGATGTCCCCTACTGGGCAGGAAGTGAAACACTGATGGGGTTTGTGGTTTGTGGTTTAGTTGCAAAAGCTGGGATTGCAGAGGAGATGTGAACAATTTTGGCTGTTAGGTTGGCCTTGTGATTAATGGATGCCAAATGGACAGCACAATATGTAAGAAATCACAGAAGAGTTTCTTCTGATAATTTATTACCTTTTTCCCTGTGATTTTATATAATAGTAATAGCCTTTGATTTTTTAAATAAATAGTATCTATTATTTTCCTCTTTCAACACAATGTCGTATATTTAGACTATATTTATGATGTATTAACATACTACTTATATAGTATATATCCTTTAGTATATTTATACTATATATATAAATATATATAATGTATGAACATACCATTTATGTAGTACATATCCTTGTCCTCTCTCTCATCCACCATTTTATTTTGTTTGTTGTTATCTGACTTCACTTTTGTGAAATATGCTTTTCATTCTATTAATAGATTTATCAGCATTAAATACCTTTTAAGCCTCCACCCCAGCCTTTAAAGATGAAGTTCTCATATTTACACTATATACCTTTTCCCTCCTATCTTTTTTTTAAAATCAGGACTTAATATTTATATTCTATTCTGTGGCAGTTATCCCCACATTTATCTTAGTTTTTATCTTACAATTAAATATCCAATGTACATTGCCAATTTTTCCCCCTGTTCATCTAGTTTGCTATAAGTCACATTTTGGTAGATTCTTCAAGAATGTTCATGCTTTCTGAGTTCTTGTATGTTAGGACGTGTTTGTTGGCTCTATATACACGAATGATATTGGTCTGGCAGTCTAGTACCACTTGAATAGTCTCATAACAAATGAGAAAGTTTGGCTTTATTGGTCTTGCCTCACTAAAGCAGAACCCAAAACACTCCCTAGCACTCTATGAAAGAGGCATAGAACCTGGCCTCCATCAGTCAGGTGTTTCTGAATGAGATTTCTATTTTTGAATTCAGCAATTGAAACAGACCCTGTGAATTACTTTTTGTGGCTCTTTTGGTACGTGTTGGGGAGGGGGACATTCTTCCACCTTTCTGCAGGGGCGGTCATTTCCCAGTGTCCCTGGTACAGAAGTGGCATCAGTGGACCAGGGAGGCACAGCACTCTCCTCTAGTGCCTCGTGTGGCAGTAGGGTGACAGTGGCTTGGTCTTCAGACCAATCCTAAGGCATGGTTTTAGAAACTGCTCCTTGAAGCTCAGCCTTTGGTTCTCCAGTCTTCCAAATTCTGTGAGCTAACCAAAATTCTTTTAAAAAACCCTAATTTTCCTACTTAATCAAGTCAGGTTTTTTACTATTTGCAGTCAAGATGCTGCAAACTATAGCCAAATGGGCCAAATCTGACCCACTACCTATTATTATTAAATGTTTTTTTTTAATTAAAATATTTACTACTGTCAACATGACATTTTTATGAAATTCATGGGTGCCTGGGTGGCTCAGTTGGTTAAGCATCCGACTTCGGCTCAGGTCACGATCTTGTGCTTTGTGAGTCCGAGCCCTGTGTTGGGCTCTGTGCTGACAGCTGAGAACCTGGAGCCTGCTTCAGATTCTGTGTCTCCTTTCTCTCTGCTCCTCCCTTGCTTGTGCTCTCTACATGTCTCAAAAATAAACTTAAGAAGTTAAAAAAAAAATAAAATAAATAAACTTAAAAAAACAATCTTGTAGGCAATGTTCCATTGTTTTACTGATGAATATTGCTTTGGAGAAATTTGAGCATAGCCAGATTTTTTTTTTCCTCCTTCATGGTGGCTTATCAGTGTGACTTCTCATTTAACCTCTCCTGTTCTATTTCTTGTGTTCCAGCAAGATCCAGAGAAGCTGCTGCTGCCAACCTGTATGCCATATTCACACTATTACAAACATGGGGTTTTACTTTTTACCCCCAAAGATATTTAAAGTATACTTTAAGAAATACACTTTGTTGGTTTCTTCTAAGATATTCACCAATAGGCATCGTCTCGCCTCTTCCCTCCTGTAAGGCTACCTGGGTCATCCTGACAGCTTTTGGCAGCTTTTCCTAGTGTGTTGGGGTTTGGGGTTTCAGTTGTTTCCTAGTTCACAGAAGATGGACTATATATTTGTATTTCTCAGTTTCCTTGTTGGTTTTGAGCAACTTCATAGGAGAAAAAGAGGAGAATGCCTCCATCTTATTAGTAGAAATCCTTTTTATGCTCTTATTATTTTTCATAGTCTTACGTCAAATTGCTTACCTACTTTGGTTAAGTTCTGTGTCCTCATTCACAAGTGGTATAATCACCCACTGTCTGTGTATCCACCTCAGAGGGGTATGTGTCAAAAATCCGTTCCGCCTGCTGGGGCAGCAACAGAATAAAGTGGAGTCGTCATCCTTATAAAGCGGTACAAGAGAGGGTGGCTTGATCCAGAATAGTGGAACTGGAACCAATTAAAGATACTGAGAAAACTTGTTGATGGACTGATACAGGGATAAGAGAAAAAAAGAGGTAACGGTAACACCAATATTTTTGGCATGAGAGACCACCAGGATAGTTATTAAACATTATACAATTTCAGGATACCTGGGAAAAGGGAAGATCTAAGCACCCTCTCAAGAAGAAAAAAAGGTCACATGCTATGAATAAAAATCACAATGGCCTTGGATTTCTACACTTGATCTTAGCCAAAAGGCTGGGAAGCGATTGTGGTCTTGGATTTCTAAACAGCAACATCCAATTTTAGTTTTACAAACTAAAATTCTATGCCCAATCCAGAGGTAAGGGTAGAATCTGCCTTATGAACTTTTTCTCAGGAAGCTACTAGAAGATCGATTCTGCTAAAAGGAGGGAGTGAAACAAGAAAGAGGACATAGAACTAAATTGGAAAGAAATGGGAAACTGTGTATGTGTATTTATGTACGTACACAGAATAGGAGAACAGCATCCTCACCCTCTGTGTAGTGAGTTGAGGCGGCTTGGTTTTAATAAGCCTTACACAGCTATTGACTTAATATAGGTACATATTTGGGGCCCCTGGGTGGCTCAATTGGTTGAGCGTCCAACTTTGGCTCAGGTCATGATCTCATGATTTGTGAGTTCAAGCCCCACATTGGACTTGCTATCACCGTGGAGCTGGCTTGGGATCCTCTGTCCCCTTTTCTCTCTGCCCCTCCCCAGCTTGTACTCTCTCTCTTTCTCTCAAAAATAAACATTAAAAAAAAAAACAAAAAACAAAACGCACAGGTACATATTTAACTTTGGTAATAAAACATAATATGGTTTAAAATTTTTTTCAGTAACTAAGATGTTAAATTAAATGTGTCAATATAAAATATTTCCAAACTTTTTTTGGAATTGAAAGTTGGTTTCAATTTATTTCTGAAAGATATTCATTTTTTGTATGTCAGAGCTATTTAAACATTAAGATGTAACTTAGCAAATGTTTACTCAGATGGACATTTTATAGAAAAAAAGTAAGAATAAAAGAGGTCAAAAATACAACTATATATAATACATATAATTACATCATTTAAAAATATAAACAATTTATTTTTCTCATCTTTCAGAGAAGCTGTAAAAACTAAACACATGGCTTTATCACTTCTTAAATCTTTTTTCCTATTACATTAATTTTAGGACATCATTTTCCAGAGAACACTATATATATATATATATATATATATATATATTTTTTACATACTCTTTATTACTGAGATAGTTTTAAATTGCTAATAATCTCAAGACGTCCTGGGTTGGTAGTCATTTTACATAGTTTGAAGTTGGTAGACCTTTGGGCCTTTTTTCAAGAGGTAACCTTGGTCATTTAGTGACCCGATAAAATTTTCAAAATCAGCAACCTGAAACAAAACATCAAAAAACAGCCCATTAAATAATATGCAAAAACATGATTTATAAAATGAATCTCTCAAACCATAACATGCATTTCTCAAGTTTCTTGGGCAAATAAATTTATTTGTACTTCCTCATAGAGAAAAGTGCTTACATATGAGCTTTCAATTCTATTGTGAGATTCTATTCTATTTGATTAGCCGAGCTAATCAAAATTAAAAACTCCAGTATCCAGAGTATTTTTTGTGTATTTGTTTTAGATTAGCTTCAAAACAAAAATTAGAGTAGCTCCAATTTTGAAATTGAGTGGGCAGTTTTCCATATAAACTGTCTTACATGTTTAAAGTCTTATTACATTCATTTTCACTAAAACTTTCAAGTAGCAGAACAGGTGAAATCATGTCTATTTTTTTTTAATGTTTATTTATTTTTGAGAGAGAGAGGGAGAGAGAGAGAGGCAGGCAGAGAGGGAGACATAGAATCCGAAGCAGGCTCCAGGCTCCGAGCTGTCAGCACAGAGCCCGACGTGGGGCTCGAACTCACAGACCCCAAGATCATGACCTGAGCCAAAGTCGGCCCCTGGAATCATGTCTGTTGAACAAACGAGGAAACAGAGATGCAAAGATGTAAGATGACTTGCCCACAAGAGATTTTGTCAGAAAAACATGGAAAGTGAGTCTCTTATATTTCCTTCAACTATCAAGATGCTACAAAAGAGGTAGGTATGCATTTTAGATAAAACCTACTGGGTTTTTTTGTTTTTGTTTTTTGTTTTTAGGTAGGCTTCACACCCAGAGTAGGGTCCAACATGGGGCTTGAACTCATGACCCTGAGATCAAGATCTGAGCTGAGACCAAGAATGGGATGTGTAACTGACTGAGCCACCCAGGAACCCTAACACTGCTAGGTTTTTTTTTTTGTTTTTTTTTTAAAGCTCTGAGCAGCTAATTTCATAGCTTAAATAAATAAAATACTTCAAAAAAGCCTATTCCATTCTTTTCATCCAAATCTTTTATTATTTTTTCAATCTCCATTATATTTATTTATTTTAAAATTTTAGTTCCAGTGTAGTTAACATACAGTGTTCATTTCAGATGAACAATATAGCAATTCAACAATTCCATATATTAGTGCTCGTGATACTTTTTTTTGCAAAGATTTTATTTTTATTTATTCATTTAAGCTTATTTATTTATTTTGAAAGAAAGAGAGAGAGAAAATGAGCAGGTGAGGGGCAGAGAGAGAGGGAGGGAGAGTAGCTCAAGCAGACTCTACATCATCAGTGCAGAGCCCAATATGGGGCTCAAACCCACAAACCATGAGACCATGACCTAAGCCAAAATCAAGAATCCAACACTTAACTGACTGAGCCACCATAGGTGCCCCAGCAAAGATTTTATTCTTAAGTAATCTCTGCACCCAACATGGGGCTCAAGTTTACCACCCTGAGATTAAGAGGAGCACACTCCACCAACTGAGAAAGCCAGGTGCCCCTGATAAAGTGCGCTCTTAATCCCCATCACTTATTTCACCCACTCCCTCACCCACCTCCCCTCTGATAACCATCTGTTTGTTCACTATAGCTAAGAGTCTGTTTCTTCGGGGCGCCTGGATGGCTCAGTCAGTTAACCGTCCAACTGGCTCAAGTCATGATCTGCAGTTAGTGAGTTCGAGCCCCGTGTCAGGCTCTGTGCTGACCTGGAGCCTGCTTCAGATCCTGGGTCTCCCTCTCTGCCCCTCCCCCACTCATCTCAGTCTCTCTCTCTCTCTCTCTCTCTCTTTCTCTCAAAAATAAACATTTAAAAAAATTTCTTAGACGTTTTTATTTATTCATTTTTGAGAGAGAGAGAGAGAGAGAACGAGCGAGCACATGTGCGTGCTCTCTCTTTCTATACCACATCTTCTTTATCCCTTCATCCAACAATTGGCACTTGGGCTGTTTCCATATTTTGGCTATTGTAAATAATGCTGCAATAAACACAGGGGTGCATGTATTCCTTTGAATTCCTTTGTATTCTTTGGGTAAATGTACCATAGTGAGATTGCTGAATCATAGATAGGGTAGTTCTACTTTTAATTTTTTGAGTAATTTCCATACTGTTTTCCACAGTCATCAAAATATTCTGATATTTAAAAATTCTACACTTAATAAAGACCTCCTGAAATTTTCATAAACAAGATTAACTATTTGGCTTATCATACCTGAATGTTAAGCTCTTTGGCAATCTGCCGAAGTTGTTGAAATTGAAATAAGTTATTGTAAGTTCTTTCAGCAATGTTGTTGAGAGCAGAAATAAATCTTTTTGCTGTTGACCTGTTGCTCATTCCAGAACCATGCTGGGATCGCTCAAAATCTAGGTTTCCAAATTCATCAGAATAAGTTCCTAGCATGCTTAACGAGAAGGGAGGAAAACAGAGTTACCCAATGTAGCACGGCTATGGAAATTTTTGTCCCAGTTCATAAGAAGAAAAATGTGGAAATAACCATGAGACTCACATAGCAAAGATTTCAACATGTATTGCTTGAACAGCCACTATGAAATTCACTATGGTATGAACTATGTGCCGATAAAAATATTTTTGGACACAGTTGCCACTTTTAAGAAACATCTACATTTGAAAAGAGAAAAGCGTAAGAATACAAAGTTGATAGACTATGATATAAATGCCTGGAACATTCTTTTTGATTCATGAAAGAAAGAAATTCTAAACATACTAAATTTAGGCTTTAGAGGACAAAGATATGTTCCCAGCTCCTAGTGCAGCACCTGGCAGATGAAAGATGTTTAAAAATACTGTGGGAATGAACTAGAACCGTTCTGCTGACTTGCAGTAATGGTGGTTAGATATTAAAGGATCCACCTACTATTTTTAGTTCTCTGCTGCTTCCTCTTATTTTCACAGTATCATCAAAGAAAGACATATGCACTCTTGCTAGTGGATTTTAGCCAGAAGTCTGAAAACACCAGTGAGAGATAAAATTAGCCATCATTTCTAATCCAGCTCTGTGGATGACTCCCTCCCTGTACAATGGGACAGATATAATCTCACACAAAGCCCAGAGGCAAAGGTGTTATTTAATCAGGAATTGGTTAATCATATATAAACTGGTCACCTGCTAGGCAGTAGACTTGCACTGGTGAATAAAACGGATGTAATTCCTGCCCTTAAGGAGCTTACAGCAATGAGTTTATAGGGTTACTAAAAACATAGCTTTGTTTTGTTTCCTGATAAGAGCTTACGTGAAAGAGAAAGCTGTATAAATAGGAATGAATCATCCAAATCAGACTAATAAATGGTAAGAAATGTAATATGATTATGTAAATATAATAAACCATAGCTTATTTTTCATAAGGTACTTGTCAAAAATGCTTTAAACTACTATGTATTAACAATTCATATTTAGCTTAATTATGTTTAATCACCATATGCTACCCCATTTAGTCCAACAATCCTCTGATCTAGGGACTATTCTTATTCCCATTTTACAGATGAAGAAGCAAAGTGTGGTAAGTTAAGTGACTTGCCAAAGGTTACACAGCCAATGAGTGGAATATCTGGGATTTAAATCTGAGATACATGGCTTCAGATGTGAAGATTTATAAATATCTGAGCCACTTTGCTGAAATAGAAAAAACTCAATGATGTTTCATCTTTGAAGGTGGCTCTATTCTCCTGTGCTTCCTAGTACATTTTTAAAGAAAACTTAAGTGAACTGTTGGCCATAAACATTTAGTTTTTATAGCTATGTGCTTTGATAACTATGATGAACTGTATCACAGTTTAGATTTTATTTTGGCTTCTGCTTCTGCTTAAAATGTAGTTTTATAGATTCAAGACCACATTAAGTACAAACATTCACAACTCAAGAGAGGGAAACTCTGAAATAGAAGAGTTAATGAATGAAAGATGATTCCCATGGTCAACTTTACTATCAATGCAGTACATTTACTGAGGGTGTGCTGTGTGCTAGGTATGGGCCCTGGGAGTACACTGGTAAAGATGACAGATAGGGTCCCTGCTCTCCTAGAGCATAGACTAAGGACAGAAAGCATGGTAAGTATAATAAAACAGGTAATTCACAACCTAGTCTCTGTGTTTAACTGGATCTTGATATCTACCATCGAAATAACTGCAGTCACTAGGAATCACTAGGAAATAATTCCAATCACTAGGAATCAACCTATTCTTTTTATCTGAAAATTTGTGTAAAAGCCAATAAAGCACATTCAGTTCAAGGAAACAAACCAGTAATTTCATGTAGATACTGCTTATATTTAACAATGAGATCTCTTTTTTCAGGAGTTCAGGAGTAAATTGACAGCCTAAAACTAATTCAGAATTACCAGCAAGGCAACTTTGAGAAGTAGTAGAAAAAAATACAAAGTTACACAAAAAAATATGGAAGAGTTCCTCTTGGATGGAAAAAGTACATGTAAACACTGTCCGACATGAAGATTCAGACATGCAGAATCAATATGGCATTTTTATTGAAAAGGTTTAATGTGTAATTTATAATGTGTAATTCTCAGATATGAGAATGAATCAGACCAGTGGACTTATTGTGGGGAAATACTAGGTGGCTGCTTGAGGCAATGTCTGGGGTCTGAGGCCTAAGGAAACTAAGTTAGGGTAAAGCCTAAAAAGAGAATGTTACAGGTAAGAGAGAGTAATAAGGTAGTTTGATCCCTGATTTGCTGGATAGCCCAAGTCTATCCATGATATTATTCAGTAGAGCCAGGCACCAGTAGGTCTAAAGGGTGAGAGATCATTAAATGGAAAAGGAAACCAGGAGTAGCAATGATAGCCCCACTGCCACAGGTGGAGAATTTAAGAGCAGGATGCTCAGGGGAGCCTGGGTGGCTCAGTTGGTTAACCGGCCGACTCTTGGTTTCAGCTCAGGTCATGATCTCATGGTTTGCAGGATCAAGCCCCATGTCAGGCTCTGTGCTGACAGCATGGAGCCTTCTTGGGATTTTCTCTCCCTCTCTCTCTCTGCCCCTCTCCCACTCACGCACATGCGCATCCTCTCTCTCTCATAACAAACTTAAAAAAAAAAAAAGCAGTCTGTTAAGAAAAATTCTAAACTAAGAGGCAACTTTTTATCATTAAACAAGGAGTCCCTACTAGTGGTCCTTGTTTTTAATTGGGAACAAAGTTAGAATCCAAATTTTTTGGAATTTCGGTTAGGTTCAGTGGCTTTGTTTTCTAGTGAAAAAAGAATCTCTGTTGGGGCAATCTCTAGGTATCTTTTTTTTTTTTCCAAGTAAGCCTTACACCTCACATGGGGCTTGAACTCAAGACCCTGAGGTCAAGAGTCACGTGCTCTACCAACTGAGCCAGTTAGGTGCCCTGTAGGCAATCTCTAGGATTCTTATTGGTCTGGTCTGCCAGGAAGCTAGGTCCACCATAAGTCAGGCAGACAACTGGTATTTATGGCCACTCCTTTATTTCACATGCTTGTACACTGAATCCCTGGCAGCACACTGAATGAGACAGTCTAGTAATTCCTAGACTGTCTGGTTGCTGACAAATGGCAACTGAGGGTCTCCAACACAATGAAGTCAACTAGAGAGGGAATGAAGCCAGCTTGGTAAAATTTTCATCTACAAGACCCCTCAAACCCTAGTACTGAATCGTGTAAAAGAGGAAACTGACGGTCCAAGCACAGTAGACTATTAAACCAACAGGATATTTATACAAAAGGGAATGTTAGGAATTGGTTGAAAGGGTTGGTAGTCATTTAAGTGTTAATGATGATTTTACCCATTATGAGGCTGTTCCTTTTGAGTATTCTCAAAATATGTATTTTTGAATTGATTTTATAACTATGTGAATGTATACCCATTCAAAACATTTTAATATAAAGATTGTTTCTTTATACAAATATTTTAAACCAAGAAAATATAGTTTGTTAAAAGGATCCAATGGGCTAAGTAAAAATAATTTTGCTTGGCATAATTAAATATTTAATTTGAGATGAAACGATGACTGATATTTCATTTAAAACAGCATTTAAAATTTAATCTTACCTATACTTCATAACTTCAACTATATCCTCAGCATCTTCTTTGGTTGCTTCTTCTCTTAATTCCAACCTTGCTCGTGCCTTTGAAATAAAAAAACCATTTTTAAATAACAATAGTAAGTATATTTGACATCGTTTGAGCAGGTAAAGTAGGTCTAAGATTGTTTCATTTATTCATTTTACACAAAAACTGATTGCAGGAGGAGGACTATAATATCAAAGTCAGAATAAAATTATCTGAAAACTTGAGTATGAAAACAATCACTCATTTTATTTTAAAAATTTTTAATGTTTGTTTATTTTTGAGAAAGAGAGAGAGAGACAGTATGCGAGCAGTGGAGGAGCAGAGAGAGAGGAAGACAGAGAACCTGAAGCGGCTCCAGGCTCTGAGCTGTCAGCACAGAGCCTGACGTGGGGCTCGAACCCACGAACAAAAGATCATGACTGAACCAAAGTCAGACATTTAACTGACTGAGCCACTCTGGCACCCCAATCGCTCATTTAAAATATGGATTAGGGGCACCTGGGTGGCTCAGTCAGTTAAATGTCCAACTCTTGATTTTGGCTCAGGTCATGATCTCACAGTTTGTGGATTCGAGCCCCACACTGGGTTCCATGCTGACAGCATAGGGGCTGCTTGGGATTCTCTCTCCCTCTCTCTCTCTGCTCCTCCCCCCCAACAACATAAACAAATAAACTTAATAAACTAAATAAATGAACTAAATAAAGTAGGATTAAAACCTATTTTTATCTAACATATATCTTTCTGAGTGTTCATTTCAGAAAATTTGATTATGAAATACCCTTGGTTTTTCCTTGCCTTTTACTTTCAGGAAATCATGCCTAACCAATTTGTTAAAACAACATAGAAGAAATAATCTGATTTTAAAGCAAAAAGCCCAAACTCCAGCTATTTTAACTGCCAGAGTTCTCTTAGCATTCCAAACCTGTGAATAAATGTTACTGCTATTAGAAAAACAGGTACTATCCTTATGGACCTGTCATGTATCAAATCAAATACTGACATATTCCATGCTCCCATATATTCAACTTAGAATCTCAGAATCCTTAATTAACCTAACTACTTCTCACACTCCAGGAGTCTTCAATGTCATTAAAAGGGGGAGGGGGGGGGAAGTTGCATGGTTAGTAACTGGTTCTGTGCCTAGAAAGAAGTGGCTTGATTGGCTCTGTTACAGATATGGCCAAACATTTTTAAACATTTTTATACATCCATTTCTAATTGCCTCTCAGCTGGAAGAAAAATCAAGTTAATTATGCAGGAAATTGACAGAAATCATACCACCTCTTGCCCCCATTTTTAAGTCAAAAAAGCATGAATTTGAAACAAACCTCTGTTAGACGAATCAGAGATTCCAGCTGCCTAGTAGTGATTGGTGAGCTATTTAACCGCTGGCTCTGTTTCCGGAGCTCAAGGTAAAAATCTTGAAGAATCTGAGCAGCTTCTGTGGACAGCCTTGGATAGACATACTGCCGAGCATAACCAATGTACTTTCTCAACAGCTGGTGGGGAATTAGATCTATTTTTTCTCCAGGAACCACCTGAAGCATGATAAAAAAAGATTACAAGGATAGCAAATAAAACCCTTCTGTTAAAATAACCTGTTTAGATACATATAAAGTTCTAAAAGACTTTCCAAAGAAGCCCAACACTGTAGTTCCAGCTCTGAGTCTAGGTGACAGATTATTTCTAATGCAGTTTATATAAACCCTACTACTGTAATATAAAAGGTTTTGGCATGAAAGCTTATATATTACTACTCTACAATAAGCAACATACTGAACTCTGACATCCAAACAGAACCGAAATGAATGACTAAGGAGCGGAAACATTCATACCTTTAATCTTTCTGATAATGGTTTATCAGACACCACTTCAAGTACGGAAGTATTTGAATCTTGACTATTCATGCGAGCTACAGTGGCTCCGCTAACAGTTCTCTGCTTTCCAGCTCTTATTGCAATCACATGTTCAGAGAGTAAGTGATCATGGTCCTCATTTGGGGTGTCTAACAGGATAAAGACCAAATCAAATCTGGACAGCAGGGCACTCCCCATTCTAAGAGGCAGGGAAGAAGGAAGAAACAATGATTGGAATCAAAACAAGTAGAAAACCATTTACTTATTTACTATTGAAGTTCCATGTAGAACTTTAAAAAAATAAAGTTTATGTTAAAGAAACAAACAATAGCTTTTGTATTCGATACACCCACCAACTCTGGAGAGACACCAGGCCACACACCAGTCATACATGTACCTACCTTTGGTAGGTTAATGATAAGGCCCCTTCTCACACCATGTCTGTGTTCTATATTACTACCTAATGGTAAGTTTCACAATGCCTTTGAATTTTAAAACAAATGCTATATGATACACCAGGGGTTATCTAGTTGGGTCGTTTTAATCTTTTGTATGTTTTCTTTCACCAAGACATTGAGTCTCTCAAAGCATCTATGATTATTTAGATTAAAAAACCCACTTTTTCTTAGAGTCATTAGAATCATTATAATAAAAATGCTGTGTTCTACTTAGTCATCGTCCCTGATCCCACCAATCAGATTATCCTTCTATTTGAGACAATAAAACTGAAATTCAGAGTAGCTAAAGAATTTGGTCAACACCCCAAAACAGGTTTGGGTACCACTAAAAACCAGAATCTAAAAACCAAGTCCTTGTTCAATAGGATCTTTCTAATATAGCACTTTGTCATTTTAATAAGAAAAACTAATAGATTGACCTTTTTTTTTTTTTTTTTTTTTTTTAAAGTAGGCTTCATACCCAGCATAGGGCTTGAACTCATGACCTGAGATCAAGACCTGAACTGAGATCAAGAGCTGGCCACTTAACCGACTGAGCCACCCAGGGGTCCCTAGATTGACTTTTTTGGTGGTGGTGGTATAGCATCTCCAAGTACTACTGTATATTTTGCCATGTACCATTTCTGTATTAAAGGTACAAATTATCAAATACTAAGAAATTTGGGTTTTTTCCCTCTAGAATTTAAGCTTCCAATTTTTCACATGAGGCATTCTTTTGTCTTTTTCTCACTTCCACAATCACTTCAACCTATTTTCCCCTCCCTATGCCTTTTGTCCAACCTGTACAGAACAAACTAGAAGACAAAGCATACACACATACCAATACAAACTCTGTTTTGGGGAAAAAGTGGGGTCATACCCCATTTGTAAATATGTAATGTGCTCTTTTCACTTAACAGTAAGCACAGACATGTTTCCCTATCAGCACACACAGAGCTACTTCCATTTTTATACCTGCTATTCTCCACTGTTCGGCCTTCCATAGTTTAACCACTTTCCTACCAATGCGCATTTTAAGCTGTTTCCGCTTTTTGTCTGTGATATACAATGGCATAATACCCAACCTGTAAATGCGTCTCTGTGCACTTACATGACTATTTCTGTGAGTATGATTCCTAAAAGTAGAACTGGCTAAAACAAATGGAATGTATATTTCAAACAGTGATAATAAACATGCCAGTTGTCCTTCAATACGCTAACCTGAATATGTGAGAACTTATTTTCCCAACCCTTTGCTAATAATGATTATTAATATATAAAATATTTGCCAATCTGGTAGCTATCAATGGTACTTCATTGCTTTAATTTGTTGTGCTCAACATGTTTTTGTACATTTACTAGAAATTATCATTTCTGTGAACTATTATGTCCTCAGTTATCTTTTTCTTATTGATTTATAAGGATTCAATACATTAAAGGTATAAATATCCAAAGAGACTTACCTTAAATTCTCAGAAACTGTTTTGGCTTTATTGTAGTGTCCTCCAACTGGATTTGCAGCAGCGACGATGGAAGTTCTTGCAGGGAGGCTACAAACCATGCCAGCCTTAGCAAGACTAATACTCTGTTGTTCCATAGCTTCTAACAAGGCTTGATGTTGATTCCCCATCTTATCAAATTCATCTATCCCACAAATACCTACAGTCACAGTAAAATAATACAGACAAAAAGCTTTCTTTGGTTAAGTTCCAAATCTTACAGGATGCAAACTGTTCCACAATAAGGAAATTATTTGTAATTGTTTCCAGCAGTTAAAATTATAAAATGTCATACAGTAGAGAATTTGTGCTTGTTTTACAGCAAATAAAACACTTGTCGTAACTAACTTTTATGTAATATTTTCTCATTCAACATTTTCATAGGCAAGGCATGTGTTGTGAGTGCTACAAAAATGAAGATACGAATGACCCTCAGAAAGCTTAAAGACTTATGTTCAAACAGGTGAAATAAGAGATATGCATATTCAAAAGATAGTATATTTCAACAACTACATGAGATAGGCATAATTATATAAGATCAGTTTTCTCGGGTAAGGAAAGGACATTTGAGCAAAAACTTCAAGGAGGAAAGGGAACAAGCCTTGTGGACTTATCTGGAGTAAGGGAAGCACAGGCAAAGGGAATAACAAGTAAAAAAGCCTAATGCAGGAATGTAAAATGTGCTGGTGGTGTAACTGGAGAATAAGAAGGAAGTAGTAGATAATGAGGCAAAAGAGGTGATTAAAAGGCCAGAATGTGAATGGCCCTGGACTACTGTCAAGACTTGAGCTTTCACTCCGAGTGAGATAGGAAGCCACTGGAGGGTTTTGAGCAGGAGAATAACTTTATCTGAGTTTTAACAGGATTGTTCTGCCTTGTTAAGAACAATGGAAAGGGCAAGGGTGGTCACAAGCATTCCAACTAGGAGATCACAGTAATAATCCATGTAAGAGATGATGGTGTCTTGGATCAGGGTAGCAGCAATGGAGAAGTCTCGATACTGTATATATATATATATATATATATATATATATATATATATATATATGGAAGGTAGAGCCCACAATATTTGTTAATAGACTGGATGTGGGGTATATGTAAAAACCAAATATGACTGTACATTTTCTGATTTTAGCAAATAGAAGGATGGAATTATCATTGACTGAGATGGGAAAGACTATAAAAATAGGTCTGAAGGAGAATATCGGAGTTTTGATTTCGGATGTGTTAAGTCTGAGGAAGTTATAGAGATACTGTAAAAACAGGCATTAAGAACCCTATGACCCAGCAGTAGCACTGCTAGGAATTTACCCAAGGGATACAGGAGTACTGATGCATAAGGGGCACTTGTACCCCAATGTTTATAGCAGCACTCTCAACAATAGCCAAATTATGGAAAGAACCTAAATGTCCATCAACTGTGGTTTATATA
The DNA here is from genome assembly GCF_023721935.1 of Panthera uncia. Lineage (NCBI taxonomy): Eukaryota > Metazoa > Chordata > Mammalia > Carnivora > Felidae > Panthera > Panthera uncia. The sequence goes on along the minus strand of NW_026057578.1, from coordinate 31,365,447 downwards.
CACAATGGAGTACTACGTGGCAATGAGAAAGAATGAAATATGGCCTTTTGTAGCAACGTGGATGGAACTGGGCAGTGTTATACTAAGTGAAATAAGCCATACAGAGAAAGACAGATACCATATGTTTTCACTCTTATGTGGATCCTGAGAAACTTAACAGGAACCCATGGGGTAGGGGAAGGAAAAAAAAAAAAAAAAAGGTTAGAGTGGGAGAGAGCCAAAGCATAAGAGACTCTTAAAAACTGAGAACAAACTGAGGGCTGATGGGGGGTGGGAGGGTGGGGAGGGTGGGTGATGGGTTTTGAAGAGGGCATCTTTTGATATGAGCACTGGGTGTTGTATGGAAACCAATTTGACAATAAATTTCATATATTAAAAAAATAAAAAAAGAAATATGTGCCTGGGGGTGCCCTGATGGCTCAGTCAGTTAAGCATCCAAGTCTTGATTTTGGCTCAGTTAAGCATCGAACTCTTGATTTTGTGAGATTGAGCCCCAAGTTAGGGCATGGAGACTGCTTAAGATTTTCTCTCTCCCTCTACCCCTCCCCTGCTTGCGCTTGCTCATGCTCTCTCTCTCTCCCTCCCTCTCTCTCTCTCTCTCAAAAAAAAAAAAATGTGCCTGGAGTTCAAGGAAGAAGAGATATAAATTTGGAAATTTTCGGCATATAGGTAGGCAAAGCCATGAGACTAGATAAGATCATTGAGAAGGTAACATAGACTAAGAAGAAAATAGGTACAAAACCTAAGCACCTGGAGGTGCCAACCAGTTAAGGTTAGGGAGATAAAGACCAAGACTGAGAAGGAAGAGTTAATGAAGTAAGAAAACCAGAAGAGTAGAGTGTCCTGGAAACCAAGCAGGTAAAGTATTAAGGAAGGGGGTGGGTGGGGGCTGCTGATAGGATCTGGATTCAGAAATGTGGAGGTCGCCAGCAAACAAAGGAATGAATGGCCTTGACTGGACTGGAATCTGGGCACTGCCTGACACATACATAGGAACATGTTTCCAATAGAGTTACAGCATCACAAAGAGAAACTTAGGTAGCAATGCTTAATCAGAGATCCCTTCTTGCTAAGCCCTCCAACTGGATTTCTTATAAACTCTCCATCAAATCCTGACAAACATCCAATGAGATGGGTTAAAATACAGCAAAATTCTAATTATAATGTAATAGTCTAAATTCTTATTGTAAGTCCTCTGAGAGTAAAGGATAACAACATTTACCTTATTTTCAGTTCCAAGGCATCTCGAAGTATTCTGAACTAAGTAATAGTAATGCATTCAGCAAGTACTTACTATGCACCTATGTATTAGACAAGATAAATGTGGCAGTCAACAGATAACCATATTCCACCCCACAGGGAGCTTGACGTAAAGCTTTAAAACAGTCTTTTAAACAATTGTGATGGTTGATATGAAATGGGAAGTGCAAGGAGTTATCTATACCTATTTGACTTGACTGACTTGATATATAATTGTGTCTATCACAAGATTCTGACAATGAATGACATTAAGTACCAGTTTCAATTCCGCAGGGTAAACTGCATTTCCGGTTATTTTTTTCTGGCACTCATTCTCAACTCACTGGTCAATACAGTGCTGTCCAAATGCCTCTTGAACAGAATGTAAAGAAATGAACTGGAAAAGACTTAAAAAAAAAAAAAAACCCAAAAGCCCCAGAATTACTAATTATTTAGATCTGGAATAATACCTTTAAAACCCTTGGCTCAATTTAAAAATAGAAGCTGTAATATTAGTGAAAAATTAAATGTTGTAAACAGTGGAGAGTTTGGTCTCTTACCTTGATCACCGAGTACAAGGGCACCAGCTTCCAAAGCAAAATCTCCAGAGCAACTATCTTTTGAAAGAGTTACAGTCAAACCAGAGGTGGTTGTGGTATTACCACAAACATACACACCACGTGGAGCAACATTGCATACTGCCTAAGGAAACAAAAGGTTTAAGAGAATCAACCAAAGTAAAAGAAAAACAAATAGTAACTGCTTACAAATATCAGCTATATGCCAGAAATTCTTTTTGCTTAAGTTTATTTATTTATTTTTGAGAGAGAGAGAGAGAGAGAGAGAGAGAGAGAGAGAGAGGGAGGGAGACAGAGAGAAAGCACGAGCAGAGGAGAGGCAGAGAGAGGAGAGAGAGAGAATCCCAAGCAGGCTCTGCACTGTCAGCACAGAACCTGATGCAGGGCTTGATCTCATGAACCATGAGATCATGACCTGAACAAAATTCAAGGTCGGACGCTTAATCGACTGAGCCACCCAGGCACCCCTGCCAGGTATTCTTCTAACAGTTTTACTATACAATCTTCACTACCACAGTAGTGAGGTAGGAAGGCATTATTACATCCCCACTTAATCACGTAGAAACCAAGCCCTGCATACACTAACTCACAGTAGCTATGAAGGTGGGAGGTGAGGATTCAATCAAATCCAGGCAGCCTGCCTCTGATGACTGTGGTCATGTGAATATTATACAACTTCATTTTATGCTTCGTTTTCACGTTCAAACAGAAAACACATGAGTACCAATTTTAATTTCAAAGGCTTCAATGCTTCTTTATACATCAGGTAATAAAGTGGCTCAATAATGCTCACCTGAGTAAACAAGCTACGGCAGGTCAGAAAAGTGATTAAATAACATAAGAGTTAAAAGTGTGGACTTCCAGAGTCAAGCAGACCTGGGTTTTTGTTATTATTCTTTTTCTTAAAGCAAGCTCTACGCCTAGGCCCCAACATGGGGCCTGAACTCATGACCCTGAGATCATGAACTGAGCTGAGATCAAGAGTCGGATACTTAACTGACTGAGCCACCCAGGTGCCCCAAGAAAACCTGTTTAAATTTTGGCTCTACCATGTACTGGCTATGCTGCTCTCAGATCTCTCTGAGCCTCAGCTTCCTTGTTTAATCACGTATATCCCTGAGGAATAAATGAGATTTTTGTGTATAAGGCACTTAAATCTGGTACCTGGCACATAGTAAGTGCCCAATGCAAGGCCACTGTGCGTGCTGTGCACTGCATAACCACAGGAGACAATGTTCACACTGCTATGTTGATAGTGTGCTCTGGACATGTGCAGTGCCCAACCCAAGGGGCCCTATGATATCTAGCTTATAAACAGTAGCTATCATTTTTAAAAATGTTTATTCTGAGAGTGTGAGCAAGGGAAGGGCAGAGAGAGAGAGAGAGAGAGAGAGAGAGAGAGAGAGAGAGAATCCTAAGCAGGCTCTCAGCATGGAGCCTGATGTGGGGGCTCAATCCCACCACCATTGAGATCATGACCTCATGACCTGAGCTGAAATCAAGAGTTGGATGCTTAACCACCTGAGCCACCCAGGCGCCCCTCACTATTTTTGTTATTTGTAATCCCTTATTAGTCTGAGAGGATGATGATGGCTTACTAAATGGTCAGAGGAAAAGAGGATTAAAAATATAAAGTAAATGATGACTGTTAGTATTAGCCTAATTTTTAAAAACTGGTTTAGCAGGGCTAGAAGACTTACATCCAAATACCCTCCTCTGTTTACAACATTTAATTTCCACCAACATTACAGCTTCTATTTTTAAATTGAGCCCATGGTTTAAAAGGCATTATTTCAGGTCTAAAAACTATGAAAAGTTGCCGATGCCATTTCTTAGTATTAAATTTTTTTCAGTACCATTAAATGTATTCTGAAACCATTATCTGCTAATATCTATTTCTTAAATAAAAAAGGAGTAAGAGGGGGATAAAAAGGAGTAAGAGAGAAAAATGGAACTTTTACACACCGTAAGCAAAATGTATAAACTGTAAGATTTATTTGTATAGATAACTAGCCACTGTGGAAGTTAACCAGGCTTCTACCTATAATACACTAATTCGCTATATACACAATGATATAAAAGACAGAAAAGAAAGCTGTAACAATTCAGGTCCACACATGGACCTTTTACATGCATAATCTGGCTAGGTATCCTGTTTTTATTTTTATCATCAACTGTTTCCCCTAAAACTAGGTGCTGTGTCTCTGCTGTCAGGTTTCTAGCAAGGGCTCAGGACAGAGTTGTTTTTGTTTTTTTTTTTAAAGTAGGCCCAGTTGGTCCAAAGGAACATGGCAACATAAATGAAATGTCAGCTTAGGAATTATAATGATGGCTGATGTAACAATCAAATGTAGGGAATATATAATGATTCTGATGTGAAGGACAGTGGGTTTATAATGCAATGATGACGTCAAAGTCGTTCTCAATCCTGGTTGCTGCACAGCACAATCACCTGTGGTGGGTTATCTGCACACAGACACTAGGACCCTAATCCAGACACTCTTAATTCAGTTGGACTAGGCAGGCCCCAGGATTTTCAAAGAGTTCCAAAGGTGATTCTGATATGCAACCAAGGTTCTGACCCCTGGACAAAGATGCAGTAGCTGCAGGACTACAACTTAGCAAAGAGACCCCTGGTCTGGTCACATTTTTCTACACTGGGGGTGGTGGTGAGGAATGGGGACACATGGGCATTCTCAGAAAGGACATTATGGCTGATTTACCAGGTGTCACTCAAATGCAACCACAAGCATTCCAACAAGCAGAGCCTTCTAGGGCCATCATAAGCCCTGATGGGGAGAACCACAAGGCTCTGATTGGCAGAGGCAGAATCTTCCTGGGGACCAACAAGAAGTTTTTCACAGAAGTTGCCTTGCTTTAAACTCAGAGCAGTGAAGATGTATAGAGACAGATCTCTTACCTTTATCACACTGTTCCTTAAGCTCAATACACTGTTTATGTAGTTGTGTGATCAGAGAATGTGTGACCTTGCTTCCCTGCTCTTTACTTTCACAAACTATTCTGTTCATAGGTGAAGCCACAACAAAAAAGACTACCAAAACTGATACCACGCAAAAAAAGCAGGGGGTTAGAGAAATGGTTAACATTTCACAATAGGTAATCTCTCAATAGACCAGCATGCCTGCAACAGTCTGTGTGACAGAGACTGACTCGATTTGAAAGGATGGCCAGATAGAAGTGACATCTTACTCACATAAACCCCAATTCACTTATACCACCAGACCAACTATATCCTCTAGAACACAAACACTGCATGCTTTGAGAAAATTCACTTGTGAATCAATCACACATTTTATAAGGAATACATTAAATACGAGATGATTGATTTCCTACCTGTAGCATCTGACTCTTTCCCAAGCCTGGATCTCCAACAACAAGGACATGTGGATCTCCTCGAATTGGAATTCTGTTTTTGTCATCTGCATATTTTTGGCTTCCTCCAAAAAGTGCTAATGCCAAGCCTGCTTTAACAAGCTCAAGTGTGAAAGAAGAGGGGGGGACCCCCAAAGTAAGAAAAACATAAAGATGACTAGCAAAAAAGGGATGTTCTTCCCTCTATATTTACATTTATTTGAGATTTTTTTTTTAAAAGCATGATTGAACTTTACTTTTTTTCCTAAGGAAATTAAAATATAAACTTCCATAATGTAAATGATTAAAAAGCAAAAGGTAGGAAGCACATAAAATCAAAGAGGTATCTTTACTGAGTAAAGACCTACCTTGCAAAGCATGAATCTACTCCACAAAACTGGGAAATATTTGTTAGCTTCTGCTTTAATACTTTACACCTAAAGTCACTTTAAAGAACCTCATTCCTATTAGCTTGAATTAGTAAGTAGCTTGTTATTACAAGAAGCTATAGTTTGCCTTTCACATCATTCATTTCTGGAGAATAATGACCTATTAAAATACAAACATCTGGCTAACAGAAATTAGCTATTTTTTTTGCCAACTTTATGTATTTTTGGGTAAAGATGAAGTAAAATACTTACTTCATGACCAAAAATGACAGGGCAAAGTGAGCTGAAAAACAAAATACAACTTAGAAATTCTTATTTTCATTTCATCAATCCATTAGAGGATTTACTTTACAACTTGCTTAACTTGGTTTATTTAGCATAAAAAAATAAAGACAAACATATAGTTTACATCCCTCAAACAACCCAAGACATTTTATTCTACCAGTAAATTTCTCAAAGTTCTTGGTTAATCCATAAAGGGAAGAATGCTTTAAAAACTGTGCCTGTGTAAGGGAGACAGGATACTTGCAAAGCATTTATTTTTTTAAATGTATTTTTATTGTATTTATTATTTTTTTGAGAGAGTGTGTGTGCAAGGAGGGGATGGGCAGTTGGGGAGGGAGAGAGAGAATCTCAGGCAGGCTCCATGCCCAGCATAGAGCCCAATGCAGGCTTGATCTTAGAACCATGAGATCATGACCTGGGCTGAAATCAAGAGTTGGACACTTAACCAACTGAGCCACCCAGGCACCCCGCAAAGCATTTTAAAGTAACCAAATATATGGTTGATCCATCTCCAGCCTTTAACACATCATAATCATGGTCTTCTACTTTAGGATACAGAATTATATTGCATTTTACATGAATAGGCAGCTGTGTAGCCAAGTCATAGAAAGAAGACTAATGGGTGAATTGAGTAAATGATACTTTAAGAGGAGATAAAATTTCATTTTTTCAGCTCAACTCAAAGGATCAGAATAAGACCATATATGACTACAAAGAGGTATATTTACATTTACCAATTGTAAAAACAAGGGTCACACAGAAAAGGCCAGAGTGGAAGAGATGTAACCAGGAGTTAAGTATAAATCATTATCCCTTTTAATACATGTAAACACAGAAGTTGCTGTCCTGCCACATCCCCCTGGTGCTCACTGTTAAGCATGTTCCCACATAATTACTGCTAGCTTCTGACCACACACCTCCACCTATCTGCTGAAGGACTTTCTCTGGCTGCAGAAGCAGCAGCAGCAGGCAGGCAAGACAGGCTGAAAGTGCTGGGTTATAGAATATTCCAAGAGTAGCCCCAAATCTAGGCCCTTGGATAGAAAAATACTGAGGCTAGTTCTACACAGTCTAGTATCTCGAGGTCTCAAGAGGATTAAGCCCTGGATGCTTATAGTAACCTCCTCATTGAGGCACCATACACTACCACCCTTTCTCTCACTCCCCCATTCCCTTTCCAGTATTTCTGGGGATCACCTCCCAAATAAATGCTTACCCAAATCATTGCTTCTGAAGGAACCTAAACTAAAACATAACCTTCCACTGTCTTCTGCATTCTGCTTTCATGGTCTTCTACTTGTTACTCTAACGAAGGTAGACAAACTTTTCCTTAAAGGGCCAGAAACTGTATCTTTTCAATTTTACTGTCTGGGTCACAACGACTCAACTTGTGTGAAAGCAATGTGTAGATGAATGGACAGGGATGTGTTCCAGTAAAACTTTGTTTACAAAACCAGGCAGCCTGCCTAATTTGTCAACCCCTGCAAGGTTAACAAATGAAAACTTCTGGTTTTTGATGCTGAAATTACAAATTTAGAACTGAAGGGTAAAAGCAACCTGTGAGAAGAAAACCTTTCTGTAAGTTAAGTATAGCAGAAGGACCACTGCAAACATTTGTTCTTATTTATAATGGGTAAGAGGAACCAATTGAAGAGGCGTTTTGATCTTCAACCAGGTTACTCTTCCCCATCTGCTCAGAGCCCACATACCACACAGTCACTGATCCGCAGATCACACCCCCACTTCAGCTCAGAGTACCTCCTCTCCCAGGGTGGGTCTGGATGGCTACCCATTCACAGGAAGTCTCTGAGGGTTTAGGGACAAAGAATCCCCTGAGGAACTGCGTACTTTCTTAGTCAGTTAATTAACATATTCAACGCAAAAAGAGTCAAATTCTCTAAAGTGTCCTAAGCCTAGGTGAAGGAAAATGCAACGCATTTCAAAACCTCAGATCTTCACCACCCTTAGGTATATCCAATTTTCAGTCTCTCTTGTTTATTGTTTCTTCAAAACTGTCCAAAAAATTGTCAATGTTTTAAAATAACAGCATGTTGTGTTAAATATATTATTGAATTTCTTAAATTTTTTTTTTTTTCAACGTTTATTTTATTTTTTTGGGACAGAGAGAGACAGAGCATGAACGGGGGAGGGACAGAGAGAGAGGGAGACACAGAATCGGAAACAGGCTCCAGGCTCCGAGCCATCAGCCCAGAGCCCGATGCGGGGCTCGAACTCACGGACCGTGAGATCGTGACCTGGCTGAAGTCGGACGCTTAACCGACTGCGCCACCCAGGCGCCCCTATATTATTGAATTTCATTTAATCTTTGGTACAACCTTCTGAGACAGGAATTTATTATTTCTATTTTAGGAAGATAAAAATCAAGGCGATAATAAGTAACATGCATCCAACCACAATGGAAGTTAAGTGGTTGAAGAAGGATTCTAACTTAGATTTATCTTAAAAAAACAAAACAAAAAAACCTCTTAACCATTAAAGCAAAAATGCCTCTACTTTGCTTCTTCTCTACTACATGGCAAAAACATGGAAATAAAAGAATATTATGAAATACTTATTGAAGTGACTTCTATGTGATATCTTTCTTCCTTTTTGAAAGTAAACAAACAACCCCTGACATACCACTAATTGAAGTGACTGGAATTCATAGTCCCTTCACTCTTCTGTTGAGTAACTAACTTCCTGTGTGAGATAGTAAATTTTCTTTATGGATAAAACTAGAAATCAGCAAACTTTTCTACAGAGGAACAGACAGTAAATATCTGTGAGCCATTCTCTGTTACTACTCAGCTCTGTCATTGCAGCTGGAAAGCAGCCAGACTCTACATAAATGAATGACTGTGGCTGTGTTCCAATAAAAGTTTAGTTACAGGCAGTGAAATTTGAATTTCATATAATTTTGTGTGTCATGAAATACTCTTTTTTTTTCAGCCATTACAAAATACAGAAACCATTCTTAGCTTATGCGCCATATAAAAATTGGCAGTTAGCTGGATTTGACCTGTGAATTGTAATTTGCAACCATTTTGACTAGTTTTTTTCTTACTAGTAGCCAAGAGCACCCCTATGGTACATATACATAATAAAATTTCAGATAACCTCATACATACTTGACAATGAGTTTAAACAGGTTTTCTTCAGCTTGAATCTCTTGGATGGCATAAAGGTCTTTAAGTGAAAACTCCATCAGTGCTCCATGCTTACACCCATCCTCAGAAGTGTTTGTTTTCTGTCCTTTGCTATTGCTAACAGAATTTGCTTCAATGTACAAAAGGAACATGCATTTGTCATTCTTATTTCGAGAACCTGTAAATTTCAAAGCATGAAGTACAATAATTGGTATTTTCATTTTCCCTACAAAGACTTGAATAGCATGTAAAAGAAAGGCACAATAAGCTACAAATAAACCTTTATTTTGAAGGAAAAGTTTCACCTGTATAAGAAACAAGCCTTCTCTATACTAGTGTAGATTCAAAAGTACCTTAAAAAGAAAAAAGATGACTGCTAACAAATTATTGAGGGACAATCAAAATGAGAAGAGTTATACCATACCTTCTTCAGCATTTGAGACTTTGACAACTCCAGTAATAGTCACTGTGTCTCCTGGGACACAGCTATCCACAAGATCATGAACAAGTTCACACTCTATTGTTCGTGGAATCCGACCAGCTTCTCGCTGATCATCAGACATCAGCTCCTGTATTCTAAAAAGTTAAACAATTTTCAGTCAGTTTATGTACTGACTTTAAGTCATTTCTTCAACATGTCAACTATTTGGAATCCACAAGGTACTGCGCTAAAGGGAAGAGTAGTAAAAAATAAAAAAAAAAATCAATAATGTATCTAAAATTAATTCAGCTGTTTCCAATTAAGAATGGCAGGATGAGGGGCACCTGGGTGGCTCAGTCAGTTAAGCGTCCCTTGATTTCGGTTCAGATCACAAGCCCCAATCACACTCAGTGCTGCTGGTGTGGAGTTTGCTTGGGATTCTCTCTCTCCCTCTCTCCCTGCCCCTCCACTGTGCTCTCTCTCGCTCTCTCTCTCTCTCTCTCTCTCTCTCAAAATAAACTTAAAAAAAAAAATTAAAAAGAATGGCGGGATGAGTATATACACTTGCCTAGCCTCTCTCCAAAACGTCCACCAAAATGGCAGTCATTAAATAAAGAGAAGTTTTTAGGCGTGCAGAGGTGTTACTGATAAACAAGAAATCTTGAAATTTTAGAAAACAGCAAGTGGGAAAGTATTAATGGATAAAACAAAATGAAGTTCAGAATACACACAGGAAAAAGTTACAACGGTACAAGAGAAGTGGGAGCCAATATTCTCAGCAGAGCCCTTGAGAGGCTTCTAGGTTGTAGTCGGCAGGAATGGAGAGTAGGAGTGGATGGCTGAAACGAAACAGGAAAATCAACTGAAAGACAAGTCACAGAACTGTTGATAATTTTTTGGTAGGTGGGTGGATGGGGGTAGGGAAAGAATGAGGGCATCCCAGCAAACCAGGCTTTACTGTTTGGCAAAAACCACAGCACTGTGCTAAAGAAATGGATCCATCTACTCTGTGTGGGGAGCTACCGCATCTAGTGAGGGTATCAGAGTTCCAGAATAAAGCCTCCTTATTCTGGCATATGAGAAGCCCAACTGCAATTCAAAAACACATTCACATAGTAAAATCTGTTAGTTGGAATCCCTACCTTCTTATCCAGGGGGGAAGCCTCATGAGGAGAAACTCCTATCCACAAAATGGCAAAGAAAACCCACCCTACCTACTCCAACTAACGTCTCATTGCTCATCAGATATTTCATCATGAAACGGCAATAATTTAGGGAGGAGAAGAGCATTAGAAACAAACAAAAAGCTGCCTAAGGGTTTTTGAGAAAATCTTACACCATAAAACAAGAATAAGCACCTATAAAAAGGCACCTACTGGAAAATAAGCGTGAGATCAGGAAAACTATAAATATGTTTCTAAAAATCAAATATTAATAGGAGAGAAACTAGAAAAAGCCAAAGAAAACTAGAAAATGAAAGTTAAAAAGAAAAAAAGTTAAAAGACAGATGAACAATCCAATGGATGTATCTAATTGGGAGCATCAAAAGAAAAAACATATATAAACAGAGAAAACAGGATGAAGTCACATTTAGATGTACTCTCACTGCTTCAGAACACCATAGACAAAAAGATTTCAAAAGTGCTAAATAACAAAGTTACAGTCCAAACATGAAGCACATTAAAATAGGGGATAATTTAGGGGAGTATAAGGAAAGAGAATTCATTTTGATTTTGATGCTTGGATCATTTCCTTTAAGGGGCAGAACACACGAAAAACACATCCCAGTGATATAAATTACATTTCCTTTTCTTAGCATCTGATCACCTTCCTTGGTTCTTTGTTGAACAAAGATCATAAAAATGTAAATGCTCTTGTTTTTGTTAGATATAAACTATAAATTAAACAAAGAAGACAGTTATTATAGGAAAACAGAAGTAACTCTTGACAATGTAAAATTAACATCATAGCTGAGAAGTAAAAGCAAGCACATCGTCTCTAACGTCCATGATTCACAGAAAGTGGGTGAGTAAAGTGAAGGAAGGAAGGCATACAAGGGTGTCATCTAAATTCTGTATAAGACGAGAAATTGTGGGAACTGTGGCCTTCTATACTGATTGAAGGTTTTCTGTTTTCTGTTTTTTTAGAGAGAGCAAGAGCACGCAAGCAGGGGATTGGGCCAGAGGGAGAGAGAGAGAATCTTAAGCAGACTCCACGCTCAGTGTGGAGCCCAATGTGAGGCTCAATCCCACAACCCTGGGATAATGACCTGGACTGAAATCAAGAGTCAAATGCTCAACCAACCAGGCACCCCTACTGATTTGAGTTTTTAAAAACATTTACATGCATTACCATAAAACTTTTTTTTTTTTTTTTTTTGCCACACTCATATTCCAGTTTAATTGTACAGCAAGAGATCAGTAGCTCAGGGCCTCTCATCTGTCTTCTTTTCACCAACTGAATCAGTATCTGCCCCTGGAAGTGCAACTTGGCCTCCCAGGCCCTGGGAATGACCACTGAGGGGGCTCATTTGATGAAGCCAGTGGCACATGTATTTTCTCATTCCACAGGGCCATCTAGACAGCTTCCACAATGACTTCATAAAATCTTCTGGGCCAATAGGATTTTTATTGGCACATGATGGGAAAAGCTTTAAACCGACCATGGCTTTGAAAGCCCAACACTTGTCAGGCTGGCATTTGTGGTATGTTCCTGGCTCCCCCCACTCCCCCACCCCCGCCAATTCCAGTATAGATAACATACATTTATAACACAGTGTTATATTAGTTTCAGGTATACAATATAGTGATTCAACAATTCTATACATTACTCAGTGCTCATCATGATTAAGTATCATTCTTAATCCTTGTCACCTATTTTACCCATTTTCCTACCTCCCTCCCTTTTGGTAACCATCAGTTTGTTCCCTATAGTTAAGAGTCTGTTTTTTCGTTTATCTCGTTTTTCCTTTGTTCTTTTTTTTTCTTCCTTAAATTCCACATATGAGGGAAATTATATGGTATTTCTCTTTCTCTGTCTTATTTCAATTACCATTATACCCTCTAGATCTATCCATATTGTTGCAAATGGCAAGATCTCATTCATTTTTATGGCTGAGTAACATACCGTTATATGAGTAAATACACGCACGCACGCACACACACCACATCTTTGTTATCTATTCATCTATCAATGGACACTTGGGCTACTACCAATTATTTTTAATTCTCAAATTTCTTTCATAATTACAGTGGGTTGAATTGTGGCTCTCAAAAAAGATAGGACTGGAAAGTTTCTGTTGAAAAATCAGCTGATAGCCTTACGGGGTTTCCTTTGTATGTAACTGTCTTATTTTCTCTTGCTTTTAAAATTCCCTTTTTACCATTACTTTTTATTGTGGGGAATAAGCTTAGGAATTCCCTGAGCTTGCACTGATAGGTTAACAAGGCATAAAGAATTAGAAATCCATAGGATGTACACACCCAAGTTTGAGTAAACAATTTAGGTAAATAAGATTAGGTAAACCGGGCAAAGGCCCCAGTATAGGTAAAGCGGGGCAAAGGTCCCAATATAGGACAAAGGTATAGGAATAGGGAATCTCAGGATGAGGATGAGTTAAAAAGATTAGGTGTTCAGAGTGGAAATGCCCCCCCCCCCAACTTAGTACAATAGCAGAAAGCTGCTTTCACAGGAAGGAAGGAACAAATTAGGTAAACTGGTAAATAGGGCTATGGACCGCTGCAGGGCCAAGCTGCCCAGAGAGGAGCTAATTAGCTAAAGAGAGGTGCCTTATTGACCCTGACGCAGCATGCTCTGTCTTTCTTGTCCCCTAGACCAGTTTAGGTAAACAGAGGTGGGGCCTCACGTCTACTGTAAACAACCTTCTGCCTGGTGCCAGGATTTTGTTTTGTATTAGCCCAAACCCCTAACACCGCATATCTTCAAAACCCCATTTCTCTCACGCCCATGTGTCCATGATTTCACTGTCTCTTTGTGCACTCCCATCACATTTGTAAGCCTCCTGATCCTAATAAAAATAGAGCAAGGACCCTTACTTGGGATTTTCCTCCATCTTTACCACCACCAACCCTGCACCTTCACCCTCAATACACACTCAAACACTAGCAGACTGCAATGAGAAGTCTCAGAATGACACAACATGCTAAGGATGCCTTGCTCTAAAAAATTAGACATTTAAACTTTTCTTATTAAAACACAAATAAACATAAAGAAGAAAATAACAATTACTCCAATCTTACTTCCTAGACAGTATACTCTCAACATGGTTTTGTATTTCTCACCAGTGTATGTTTTTTTTTATATTAAATATAATTTATTGTCAAACTGGTTTCCTTTTTTTTTTCTTAATATATGAAATTTATTGTCAAATTGGTTTCCATACAACACCCAGTGCTCATCCCAACAGGTGCCCTCCTCAATGCCCATCACCTACTTTCCCCTCTCCCCCACCCCCCATCAACCCTCAGATTGTTCTCTGTATTTAAGTGTCTCTTTTGATTTGCCTCCCTCCCTCTCTGTAACATTTTCCCCCCTTCCACGCCCCCATGGTTCTGTTAAGTTTCTCAGGATCCACTTATGAGTGAAAACGTGGTATCTTTCTCTGCCTGACTTACTTCACTTAGCATAATATCCTCCAGTTCTATCCACATTGCTACAAATGGCCAGATTTCATTCTCTCTCATTACCAAGTAGTATTCCATTGTAATATATAAACCACATCTTCTTTATCCATTCATCAGTTGAAGGACATTTAGGCTCTTTCCATAATTTGGCTATTGTTGAAAGTGCTGCCATAAATACTGGGGTACAAGTGCCCTTATGCATCAGCACTCCTGTATCCCTTGGGTAGATTCCTAGCAGTGCTATTGGTGGGTAATAGGGTAGATCTATTTTTAATTTTTTGAGGAACGTCCACACTGTTTTCCAGAGCAGCTGCACCAGTTTGCATTCCCATCAACAGTGCAAGAGGGTTCCTGTTTCTCCACATCCTCTCCAGCATCTGTAGTCTCCTGATTTGTTCATTTTAGCCACTCTGACTGGCGTGAAGTGGTATTTCAGTGTGGTTTTGATTTGTATTTCCCTGATGGGGAGTGACGTTGAGCATCTTTTCATGTGTCTGTTGGCCATCTGGATGTCTTCTTTAGAAAAGTGTCTATTCATGTCTGCTGTCCATTTCCTCACTGGAGTATTTGTTTTTTGGGTTTGGACTTTGGTTATTTCTTTATAGATTTTGGATACTAGCCCTTTATCCAATATGTCATTTGCAAATATCTTTTCCCATTCCATTGTTTGCCTTTTAGTTTTGTTGATTGTTTCCTTTGTAGTGCAGAAGCTTTTCATCTTGCTGAGGTCCCAATAGTTCATTTTTGCTTTTAATTCCTTTGCCTTTGGAGATGTGTCAAGTAAGAAATTGCTATGGCTGAGGTCAAAGAGGTTTTTTCCTGCTTTTCCTCTAGGGTTTTGATGGTTTCCTGTCTCACATTCAGGTCCTTCATCCATTTTGAGTTTATTTTTGTGAATGGTGTAAGAAAGTGGTCTAGTTTCATTCTTCTGCATGTTGCTGTCCAGTTCTCCCAGCAACATTTGTTAAAGAGACTGTCCTTTTTCCATTGGATACTCTTTCCTGCTTTGTCAAAGATTAGTTGGCCGTACATTTGTGGGTCCAATTCTGGGGTCTCTGTTCTATTCCATTGGTCTATGTGTCTGTTTTTGTGCCAATATTACGCTGTCTTGATGATTACAGCTTTGTAGTAGAGGCTAAAGTTCACCAGTGTATGTTTTTAAACAAAGTCAGTAATGTACAATAGATAACATTCTGCGACCTGCTTTATTACTAAAAACACTCATTTCAAAATATTCTCCTGCAACATCATAGTTAATGGTTATACAATAATCCTCTGTACCATCTTATTTATAATATTTTCTTCAGATGTTTAGGCTGCTCCCTATTAAAAAAAAAATCAACACTGTGAAAACATACTTTCAGTAAGCTATTTCTTCACATACTGTGACTGTTTTCAACAGATAAAACCCCAGAACTGGGACTGCTTCAATAGCAAGGCCTTTGTAAGGCTTTCACCTTGATTCATTCAGATATTTCAATGACTAGCTCAGAAACAATAATTTAATTCTTTATGGCCATCCCAAGCTAAGTTTCAGAAAAAATGAAATTGAATTTACTATTAATGGCAGGAAGAACTTAGGGCAGATAGTCATTTTATAGATCTACATGTTGACAGAATAAAACAATAATGTAAGTTAATATCATACTAATAAATTTTTACTGTAACTCATTCAAAATGAACTTTAGCAACATCTTACTTTTAAAAATTCAAGAAAAGGATGTAAATGGCATCCCTCTCTAAGTTTGATTTCCTAATATCAAGAGATCATCATTCAAACCTAATTAAAATATTTAAGCCTATTTTCTTGTCTGCTATTTTTACCAGAAAGCAAAGAGACTTTGTTCAAATAATTAAATTATCCTGGATCTTGTGTGCACCTATCCTATTATGAACCTTAGAGCTCCTCTGAGGCCCTCATTACCCCCTCAGTGGTGAAAGTCCTATAGACTTTCTTTGCACATCTGTACACTGAAAGAGCACAAGATCACATTCAAGAGTCTTAAATACAGCCATAAAAAAGAATGAATTCTTGCCATTTGCAACAGCATGGATGGAGCTAGAGAGTATAATGCTAAGTGAAATAAGTCAATCAGAGAAAGACAAATACCACACATATGTGGAATACAGGGGTGGGGGTGTGGGGGGGGTTGGGAGGGGAATGAATAAAGAAAAAAAGGGACAATCCCAAATCCAGACTCTTAACTCCAAAGAACTGTTGACTATCAGAGGGGAGGGGATTTGGGGGATGGGTGAAATAGGTGACGGTGATTAACAGCACACTTCTCGTGATGAGTGCCGAGCAATCACTAATATATACTAACTAATTAATATAACACTGTATGTTACCAATGCCGGAATTAAACTTTTTAAAAATAAAATGTAGAGGCGCCTGGGTGGCTCATTCAGTTAAGTATCTGACATTGGCTCAGGTCATGATCTCACAATTTGTGGGTTCGAGCCCCACGTCAGGCTCTGTGCTGACAGCTCAGAGCCTGGAGCCTGCTTTGGATTCTGTGTCTCCCTCTCTCTCTCTGCCCCTCCCCAGCTCACATTCTGTCTCTCTCAAAAATAAACAAACATTAAAAAAATAAAATGTAAAAAAAAAATTTTTAAGCCTTTCTTCTACTGTAAAAGAGTGTGAAGATCTCAGCATAGTATACAGTTAATTATTGTACATATTGGTCTTAGTTTTTATAGAACAGAAGGAGATAAAGTTAGGACAGGGCTTGGTAGCAATCTACCTCACTTCTCTCCAGGTTCTTAGTTTTTTTTTAAAACCATCTCTATCCTGTTTTAGCCAGGTTTCCTGGGTAGCACTCTGACTTCAAGGGATGAGTTATGTATGGGACTACAGCCAGATAAAATAGAATAAATTATTGGGTTAAAAATATACCCCCCTAGACACACACACACACACACACACACACAACCTGCAAAAAACAGCTTAAAAATAAAAACCTATAGTAAAATGTGTCATGGATAGTGAGAACATGAAACATGCCATTTCTAAGGGATTCTTTATTTTAAATTTCTAAACAATGCTTCTTTCATAGCTCATTATGGAAAGAAAATTATATAGCTTTGATGGCCTACATCCAGTTCAATGAATCACATAAATGAGAAACAAAATGAACTATTGCTCAATAGCAAAAGGATATGATACTTGCACTTTAAATCCTTTCTGGAATCTGATATACAACAAATTTCAAATAAAGGCAATTATCATTTCAAGACAAACTCTTAATGAAATAAATCTTTTACTATACATTGTATCACTGCCTACAGATAAGAATCACAGTACAATACAGGAATATTATAGATTTACTTGGCAGTATGAGAGATCTAAAACCTGTGTTTTATTTGATAGTCTGATTGCTTACTTGATTGACTGCCAGTCCATCGTAACCGTGAGAGGAGAGCTACGGAGAGCAGTGAATGACCTCCCTCGACATATGGGCACAGGACACTGCAACAAGATTAATTCACATCCAGATTTTAATAAACTACAATCACATCTCAGGAAAATTCAAGTTAAAATGCTTCATTTAACATTGTTTTAAGTTGGTCTCAGGATGGTGTTAAAGTAAAATGCACTGAGAGCTTAATGACTTTCTATTTCCTTCTGTATCAATTCTGTATCACAAGCTTTTGAGGTACTTTTGCAGCTGGTCCCTCTTGATTACTGCTCTTATTCTTTCCACTGTGGGTGTGCAAGGCTCCTCACAAGCCCCTCACACTAAGCATTCCTTCCTTCCTTCCTTTGTGCCCATGTAGCCTCCTGATCTTTGAATGCCCTCTCACACGCAGTCCCACGTACCCAGCCCTAATCCTCCCCTTTTCCAAAGGCTTCCTAGGTCTTCCTTAATCCCTAGATCTCCTATCTCACTTCCTTGTGCTCTGTTTATATAATGTTTATTGTACCACAAAGGCAGTCTTCACCATGTGAGTTGTGTTCAAGTTTTTATAAGTCAGTTGTTGGTTATTTGGACCCCAAGATGCATTTATAAATTCACAGATCGTGCCACAGATTGGCCAGTTCCAAATATGACTGCAACAATATCTCCCCAAGAGCCTTTCTAGAACCTTACCACTCCCCCATCAAGAGATGGAGTCTAATATCCCCTTTTTGGAATCTGGACAGGCTTATGACTCACTTTGTAACCAACAGAATGTGATAGAAGTGATGCTGCCTGACTTCGAAGGCTAGCTCAAAAGAGCCAAAGCCTTTTCTTCCTGAGAGCTAGATGTCTGTCTCTTGAAGCTGTCAGCAGCCATGTGTGCAGAATGAGTATCCCAAGCTGTCATACTTTGTGTGAGAAACCAAAACCAGCCCGGAGAGACCACTTGGAGGAGAGATGCCCAGCCAGCCCCCAGCTACCCCAGCCCCCAGCCACTGCAGCCCCTTGCTGTTCAGCTCCAGCCACCATTGGACTACAACTCCATAAGAGACCCAGGGGCAGAACTACCCAGCCAAGCAGTTCTTCTGAACTTCGAACTGACAGAAACCATGAGAAGTAATTAAATGACTGCTGTTATTTTAAGCCACTAAGTTTTAGGGGGATTTGTTATGCAGTAATAGTGACTGAAACAGGGATCTCCTGGAACAATAATTTTTCTGAGTGCTTCAGTTCACCAAAGTTCAGACACAAGCAGAACCTCTTCACACTAGCACTCATCCTACAGGTCAGCATTACCACCCACGATACTAGAGGGCATGGAAGTATCTTGACCAAACATGGTGTACGGTAAATATCCAGTAAATCAGCATTTAAATTTTGGCCTAAGAGCTAAAGGCAGAGCCTGAACCTTAAGCCCAGACAAATAGTAGGTGACACCCATTTACCAACACCACTGATTACCCAGAACCAATAGCTGAGGGGTGCCTGGGTGACTCATTTGGTTAAGCAATCAACTCCTGATTTCAGCTCAGGCCATGATTGTATCATTCGTGAGATCAAACCCCATTTATGGCTCTGCACTGACAGCACAGAGCCTGCTTGGCATTCATTCTCTCCCTCTCTCTCTCTCTCTCTCTCTCTCTCTCTGTGCGTCCTTTCCCCATGCACATGCCCCCCACCTAAATAAATAAATAAATAAATATTAAGAAAATATATTTTAAAAAAGAACCAATAGCTGAATCTAACACATCTTGTTCTTCTTGTAAAAGAAGAAAATCCTACAAATTTCAATTTGTGTAAAAATGTAATAAATGTTAAATTTATTAAAGTCCAAGGTTGGTAGAGGCAACCCTGGAAAATAAGAATAGGTATGGTAAGTCTCCCTGCCTTATCAAAAGTTTTAATGAGATCAGCATAAGTAAGATTGTATAGAGCTGGGATAGGACCAGTGAAATGAAAGAGTCACATGTCTATAAAAGCACAGTGAACCACAGAAGAAGCAATACACGTCAGTAGGAATAGAGGGCTTAATTAATAAATGGTGACAACTGGCTTTTCACCTAAAAGAATAAAATTAGATCCTTAGCTTTATGCCATTCCCAAGATTAAATTCCTGATGAACAAAAATCTAAATATAAAAAATATGACCTAAAAGTATTAAAAGGGAATGTAAGAGAAATGTTGATAATGCTCGAGTGAAGAATGCCTTTTTAAGAAGGGCATAAAAAGTAAAAGTCATAAGGGAAAAAAAACAATCACTTTAGCCCTGTCAAAATTTAAAACTATAGAACAAAAAATATACCACAAAGTTAAAAGATAAACCAAATACTGGGAGAAGATATCTATAATGTATATAATCAAAGATTATTTTCTAGAATTAATAAAAAACTCTTACCAATAGTATAAACAGAAAAATAAGCAGAAAACATAAACAGAAAATTCAATAAAGAAGGAAACTGAATGGCCAATAAAGATGTGAAAAGATGTTCAACTGTAACAGAAATAGTAGAAATTCATATTAAAAATGAAATACCATTTACCCCACCAGAATGACAACATTTAAAAAGGCTAATAATACCAAGTGTTAGTGAAAATACAGAGAAATGGTAATTGTTTAACACTCCAGTAGAGGTGTAAACTGGGACCAACACTCTGACAAGTTGTTTGGCAACCTCTAATAGTTAACAATAAGCTTATCCCAGAACTGAGAAATTCCTCTGCTACAGAGATATGTACAAGAATGTTTTCTGCAGCATCGTATGTAGTTGTAAAAAACCGGAAGCAACACAAACGTCCACCAGGAGAATGGATAAACAATCGCTATTCATTCAATGGGGTACTCCACAACGGTAAAGATAAAAGAATTAGGTATGTGTTAAGATAGGTAAACTCCAAAATAACCAAGTGAAAAAAAAGTTGCAGAATGTTACATTCAATATACCATTCACATAAACACACACAAAACAAACCTTACACATATTGTTAGGTATAAGAATGCAGATTTGAAGAATTTATGCCAATTTCCAAAGAGTGGCTGCCTCTAAGGATGAAAAAAGTGAATGGAACTGGGGAGGGCAATAGGGAGATTTCAATTTTAACTCTAATACTTAGTATTTTATGCTTAAAAAATTAAGCTTAAATCACAAAACACTAATATCTGTCAACTCATAACGGTGGCTCTATAGATATTATTCTCTCGACTTTTCTATGGCTTTAAAATCTATAGTCTAAAGTCAATAAAGATAAAAGGAACACATCATTGTCAAACCTATTAAGTCAAAATATAAAAATATGAATGGAAAGGATACACATTAACTTCAGGACAATGACTGTCTCTGGGAATTGTAGAAGCCAGGGGGCACAAAAGAGACACTAATCACATCCATAATGCTTTAGATCTTTAAAAATATAACTGGAGCCGGCAATATGTAAAATTCTGGGTGATGATTAGAGGAATGCTTTATTGATTTATTTTCTGTACCCTGAAGTATTTCATAATTTAAAAACTGAAAATAAGTAAGAATAAGCTCTGTGCTTAGAAACACTGGGAAATGTTTTCTGTAAACTGATTTGCCTTCTCTACCAAGATACATAATTAAGTAGGTAAATAACATATTACCTTTGTGGGAAGATTATATTTTCCATCTGGAAGAGGAAAACCCTGAACTTCTCCACATGCAGCACAAAGAAAAGCCATCTTAGTGCACAGAGGCTTTATGTTACTGACACGAACCACTGTCCCTCGCACAGCGATATATTTTCCATAGTAATTTGCTCGGACATTCTTGAGCTGTGTCAAGGGCTCATAGTTATAGACCCTAAAAACAAAAACAAGAATGTATTTATCTATGAATTTACAATAAGCCAATAGTGGAAGTTATCTGTATCTTCACAATTTCCTTTTAGGAGCAACTGTGGAATTCTCCAACCATAGCATCCCTACAGACCAGTAATTTCAGAAGAATTAAATCATTCTTAAAGATTAAAAAATGCTAAATGTTCCCGTTTCTTCTAGTCCCACTGGCTGTTCTCTAAGGGAAAAAGGAAAAAACTACTGTCAAAAGGAAAATTTTGGCAACAAAAAAAGTGACTTGAGTTTCTTCTTTTTCAAGAACTGTTACAAAGTATCTTCTATAAATTCTGAAAAAGAAAAACTCTAGTGATTACCTTATTCAGCTCTTCTAATGAGAATTTTAAATCTTAAATAAAGATGAATTAAAGAAAAACAGAATTCCATTTGTTCTGTGTCTAGTAGAAACCTAGTAACTTCAACAAAATATAATCACACCATTTACTGTATTACATAGATTATTAATTTAAATAGCAGCATCTTGATAAGTATACATCCAAAATCAATTTTTACAGGAATGTACAGGTTGGGAAATCACCTTATTTGGGCAGGGAAATTTATTTTTGTCATGACCTCTTTGAAGAATTCTGAGTGAGTTTACTTGGGTTTGATAATCAATAAGATAGCACAGAATTCAACCTTTTTTACTGATTTCTCTGGTTTTATAAAATGAGGTTTCCAATCTCAAACAGTCTTACATGCCAGATTCTAAATAATACTTTAATACCGGTAAATCCTTACCTTGCATGGATGTGTGGCACATTTACCATTGTTTCCCCATCCCTAGACAATCCTTCTTGGGCTTGTAATTCAGCTGCATGCCTTTCAAGGTCCCTAGTTAATACCTAAACAGTTGGAAAACAAAATACACTCTTGAAGTAGAACTCTTTTATGGAAATGTGAAGTTTATGAATATAAACAGTTCAGAACAGAATATTAACAGAACTCTAATAGCCCTTTAAAACTCTGATATTTAAGGGGTGCCTGGGTGGCTTGTTCAGTTAAGCATCCGACTTCAGCTCAGGTCATGATCTCATGCTTTGTGGCTTCGAGCCCCACGTCAGGCTCTGTGCTGACAGCTCAGAGCCTGCTTTGGATTCTGTGTCTCCCTCTCTTTCTGCCCCTCCCCTGCTTGTGCTCTGTCTCTCTCTCAAAAATAAACATTAATTTATTTTTAAACTCTGATATTTAATTATGACTACTTATTTTATAGTGGATTATGTTTTACCTGGGATTTTGTCATCCCTGGACTGGAAAACTCCAGCATCCCTGTCTGCTACTTTCTGTCCAAAGTAAGTTTAATATTAAAAGTCCTTACAGTAGTCTCCAAAGCTATTACTGCCTGGACAGGCTCTGGTGAATACATATTTTATACTTCTCTATATTCAGTGATTACTTAAGATAGAGAAAATAAAGATGACTTTTGAAATATCTAATACCCACTCCCTTGACATTTGATATTAAATATTTAATATCCTCTTGTGTACAAAGCAGTATGCTGACAATCTAAGAGTGAAAATGAGATGCACATCTATAGCTCTAATTGTTATAAAGACCATAAATATTTAGAGACAAATACTATGCAAGTTTTGAAAAACAGTCCTGAGAAAGGTTTACATGAGAGACAATGGAGTTAGGCCCCAAAATCTGGATGCAATGCAAGGGGCATTCCATGGTTAAGGGACGGCATGTGCAAGAGGTCAGAGTATTGAAAGAATTCTGGGGAGAGCTCAGCTTAGCTTAATGGGTAGTAAGTGAAAGTGGAGGAGGAAGATGAACCACATCATGGAAGGCCTTCAATGCCATGTAAAGGATTTGGATTTCACTTGGAAGAAGTCACCAGTTTCCGAAGACAGATCATGTTTCACCAGTATAGCAACAATTTAGGAAAGATAATGAAGGTTTAAGAAGGGTGGAGAGCCAGTAAGGGTGGAAAAGAGATGGATTTAAGAGATGTTTTAGAAATAGGAATGAAAGAATGTGGTGACTTGGATATGGAGAACTAATGAGTGAGATGAGTCTGAAGACAACACCAAGGTTTCGTGTCTCAGGTTACCAGCAATGTACACATCTTTGTAATTAACTATTCCTTGTGCCTGGATACCATTACCTCCTCTGGCCTATGTCTAATTCTCAGAACCCCTTTAAGACCCATAATAACCCTAGCATCTCTACAAAGTCTTCCTCTGACCTCTTCCCATTCCTCCCCAATAGTCTTACTTTTTCTGAATGCACCCAGTATTTTACCTGTTCCTGTTCTGAGATTTACAACTCTTTACCTAGAAGCATTTATCTGTTTGTCAGCCTAAATAATACTGTCACATATGTTGTGTCAACTGACCCTGAGAAAAACAGGCACAACATATATTATTTTCCATTTATATATGGGGACACTCAGGGAGATTAAGTCTTGCCCCATGCCACACAACCTAAATCTGAGGTTGTTTTCCAAGTTCATAACTGATAACAACATGACCCTTGTCTTATCTTCCTTATGAGATTTTTTTCAAGGAGCTCTTCAATTCCTGTATGATCTTTAACAGACTCAACTAATTTAAGTAAATTAAAATAAATGTTATATTTAGATAAGCTGTTGTATATAGAATGAATGCTATCTTTCAGGACAGGATTGAAATTCTTCAGTTCTAGTTGGCTAAAAACTACCTGTTAGGGAAGGTACTGTTACTGTAAAGTCTTCCTTTAAAATTTTGACAAAAGTCAACACAAAAATATTTACCTGATGTATTGCCAGACCCATGCAAGCCAAAGTTTTCTCAGGTGTATCCCTTAACTCATTTGCTATAGTTGGTACCAGTTTAGTCATTTCATCGTCTTTTGTCAGTTCTTTAAAATCCACCAAAATACTTCCCTTTCTTTCTATTTCATCCTATAAAATATTAAAGGCATGAAAACAATGATGGCTTTTTTGAAGTCAACAATCAAAACTAAACATTCAATTACTTTGAAAAAGCATATGTTTATATTGTGATAACAATGAGTATAATAAGCTTTGCGCCAAGCACAGTTACAGTATTTAAAATATATTAATTTACTTATGCCTCTTAACAACACTTTGTGGTAGGTAGTAATACTATTATGACCAACTGATAGATGAGAACACTAAGGTACAAAGAACGTAAGTAATACACCAAAGTCCACACTGCAGCTAAGGGGCAGAGGTGGGATATAGATCAAAGCTGTCTGGCTCCAGCCTCTACTGATCACTAGCACCTCAAACACATCGTTTAAGAAGACAACACATAAAGGTGTACTGGTAGCTTTGTTGTACAGGAATCTTACCTTATCATATAAATCAATACGCCTTGTGAAAAAATTTTCAAATGCTTGAATCTTCTCAATAAAAGGAGAGCTACTGCTGTAAACTAATCCAACAAATATGGCATTAGCACTAATAATCACACACATACAGGCATATTTTTCATGAGACGAAGAAACATTGTACACATGGTAGAGGACTTGTTCCAATTACTTTGCATTTTGATTATATTTACATAGGAATAGTTAAGTATTCTAAAGCAAGTTTAGGTCTGCATAATCTTAAATGCAGAGAAGAAGTGTTTCTCTCTAAAAGCACCAATACTATCTGGGAATCTTTGTACTGAACCTTTGGCGCTTAATAGGACCTGGTAGTTCAAATAGCTTACATAATAGAGCTTAAAATGAAAATTATAATAAAGCCAAAGCTAGACACCTGAATTAAATTCTTACCCAGAAACAGAGCTAAAGACAATCAGTCTTTGCAAAGTAAATTCTACAAGTCCAAAATGCCACATGTCAAATCCCTTCCTGACATTAGGGTAGACAGACCGCTATTTCACTCTGGTCCCAAAACTTTTACACTGTAAAGTTCCATAACATTTTCAAACTGGTCTTCCACAGAGAAACAATACAATGAAGTAGTTTGGAAGTATAGATGGTTAAATCTAAGGCATCTGCTGAACTCCATCTTTAGGACCAGTCTAAAGATCACTTCTGGTGTTCTGGTCTAACTACTAGGGAAATATTGTAGGTGTTGGTAGCTAATGCATCCTAAAACAACAAAAGACACATCACCTAAGAAACATATCTATGTGATAGGAAAAAAAAACCAAACAAACAGACTCTCAATACAGAAAAACATTTGTAAAGCATTTCATTCATTCACCAAATGAATACTGAGTGCCTGGTAGCGGGAAGATCCTTGCCCTCAAAGCAGTACAGTCCAGTGGAAAAAAACCTATATATATATACACATATATGAGTACATATATATACATATAAATGTACATATACATACATATATATGTACATATATACACACATATATACATATATGTCTTTACACATACACACACATATACATACACATAAACCATAATTCATAAGAGATATAACATATAGAAAAAAACTGTAAGAACACAGAAAAGACTAGTCTCCACACCTATGATGTTAACTGATATTTTTGACTATAAAAGGGAGAGTCCTTAAGTGTGTTTCTACACAAGCCTGTGTAGGTTCTCTTCGTTTTAAGCCCTCCCTTCTATTTTCTATTCTGTGATGCTATGATTGAGATCTGCACAGTGCACTGCCCAGACTCCTTTAAATTCTGCCAACTGGAGGCATGTTAGAGACTGGAAGGTGGCAAGAAAGAAGGGTTTTATTTTTGTTTCTAATTCTTTTCAGCATCTTGCCAGCTGCAGAGAATTTCCAGCCTCCAGCTCTGAGCATCAATAGTGTCATCCTCCCACCAGAGTTACCAGCAACAACCAGCTTCATTTGCTGCAGTGGTCTGAGCACAGGTGTGAAGAGTACCCTTTGGAGATCCAAGCACAGCTTTTCAGGGTGCCCCTGAGCACCTGAAGCAACAGCTCTTCCTCTGAATCCCTACATCCTGACAACCTCAGAACTTCTTACTTTTTATTCCCTCAGCCATAAGGATGGTTGCTGCTTCTGGAAGTTACTATTATCTGAGGGCTTATCACAGTGTTCCCATTTTGCTCTTTATTTATTTTTTTAATTTTATTTGAGAGAGAGAGAGAGAGAGAGAGAGAGAGACAGACAGACCCCTAAGCAGGCTCCAGGCTCAGTGTGGAGCTCGATGCAGGCTCAATCCCATGACCCTGGAATCATGACCTGAGCCAAAATCAACAGTCAGAGGCTCAACCAACAGCCACCCAGGAGCAACCCCCCTTTTGCTCTTTTTAGACTTCCAACTGTATATTCAATTCACTGTATTAAGTCCCCTTTTTGAAATACCTACTGTGGCTTCTGCTTTCCTAACTGATACAAAACTCTAAACATAATACTCTTTAAATATAAACATGATTTAATTGTTTGGGTGAACTAAAATTAAAGAAGGGAATATCTATCAGTAAGCCAAATGTACTATAGTAATAGGAGATGTAACATCCGGTGACAAGAAAACAGAATCTGTGATACTCTTTACACTTGTAACTTTACCTTCAGAGAAATAAAGCCTCCAGCCTTTATATGGTATGAACTGATCCAATGTTGATTGTAGTAGCAAAGACTGTGAGGTTTGTTCTAAAAAAAATAGAATACTAAGTCAGTAGAAATAGTAATGTGCTGCTGAAGCGAGCACTAGGTTAGTAGAAATAGAATATTTTTTTTTCCTATTTGCTTCTCCTTCTGATAATGAGAAACTGACATCATATTAGTAGTTACAGGTTAAGTTATAGGTTTCAGTAAAAATTTTGGATCTTAATACTTAAATACTACTTCAAGGAGTAACATCAAATCAAAGACTGAAGTTTAAGTTAAACTGCTTTGCAGGACAAGCATAAATAGCTTCCTTCATGAAGGAAAAAAAATTGAGCAATCTTTGACCTCCCCTACCAGAAGTATGCTTTCTCGTGGTTTTATTCAGGTCAGGTCTGTGTTCTCTCTCTCTCCATTTTCCTGTGAAGCTCCCACCACCTCGTCCTCTTTTCCAGCTTTGAAACCTCCCTCGTCCAAATCCTCTGCCTCTATAGTCGCCATTCATGTCTTCTAAAAGACAAAGACAAAAAAAAATCTTCATCAAAATTATAATGGAAATAGTGCTCCTAAGAATGTATTAACATAGTAAATAAAATTAACATATTCTAGTTTGAGATTAGCAAACAGCACTGCAACATTGTACATCATGGTACCAGCTTCAAACACTCTGCAGTCACACTTCTAATTCCCATCTCCCTCTCCTTAAAGTTTTTACTTAAATTCCAGTTAACATACAGTGTAGTATTTGTTTCAAGTGTACAATACAGTGATTCAACACTTCCACACAATACCCAGTGCTCATCATCACAAGTGCACGCCTTAATCCCAATCACCTGTTTCACCCCCCACCCCCCACATCCCTTCTAGTAACCGTCGGTTTGTTCTCTATTGTTAAGAGTCTGTTTCTTGGTTTATCTCTCTCTTTCTTTTTGCCCTTTGCTTGTTTGTTTTGCTTCTTAAATTCAACATATAAGTCAAATCATATGGTATTTGTCTTTCTCTGACTGACTTTGCTTATTTTACTCTCTAGCTAGATCTATGTCATTGCAAATGGTGCCACCTCTTTTTAAGGTATATGTACCATAGGTGTTTAACCAAGTATACTGACCATTCATGGGATAAAAATAAGGTAGTGTACCGGTTTTCAAGGGGCTCCCTCAATAGAAATGAAAATAAGACAAGTAATTAACTCAGAGATGACTTTTTTTTTGTAGTGTTTTAGACTGATTCTAGGGCAGCACTGGCTGACCATAATTCTGACCTGTGACACTATGAATACATCATCATAGACCCTCAAAAACAGTCAATCCTGCATGTCATATCCACTTTTACAAAAGGTACACACATACTCTTACATAGACAGCTAATACGAACTTTTCTGAGGATGCATAGGGGTGGAAAAGGGTACATACATGTTTTAATCTTTCTTTCTCTATAGGGGCTAAATAGGAAAGAAGTTAATTTTCTGGGACTTCCAGCTTCTCAAAAAGGCAATGGAAGAAAGATCATTTCTAGGTCAACACTGATTAGATGAATTATTTGCAGTTCTTAGATAAACTCATTGAAATGCAATCATTTTTTTAAAAAACATATTTATTAACATATTCTCATCTTTTTTTTTTTTTTTTGCCAATTATCCCTTCACATTTTTTGTTTTGTACATAGCAAGATACTCATTTTTTTTTTTTCTTAACTCAATGATAGATTCTGGCTAATTATCAAAGATTCAAAATATAAGTAACCTTTAAAATAGTTTTTAACCTATAACCAGTAAAAAAAAAAAAAAAATTGAATCAGTAATCAAAAATCTCCCAACAAACAAGAGTCCAGGGCCAGATGGCTTCCCAGCGGAATTCTAACAAATGTTTAAAGAAGAGTTAATACCTATTCTTTTGAAGCTGTTCCAAAAAATAGAAATGGAAGGAAAACTTTCAAACTCATTCTATGAGGCCACCATTACCTTGATTCCAAAACCAGACAAAGACTCCACTAAAAAAGAGAATTACATATAAATCTCCCTGCTGAACAAAGATGCAAAAATTCTCAACAAGATACTAGCAAACCAAATCCAACAACACATTAAAAGAATTGTTCATCACGATCAAGTGGGGTTTACTCTTGGGATGCAGGGCTGGTTCAATATCCACAAATCAATCAATGTGACACATTGCATTAATAAAAGAACAGATAAGAAACACATGATCCTCTCAATAGATGCAGAAAAAGCATTTGACAAAATACAGCATCCTTTCTTGATAAAAAGCCTCAAGAAAGTAGGGATAGAAGGAACATAACTTAAGATCATAAAGACCATATACAAAAGACCCACCGCTAATATCATCCTCAATGGGGAAAAACTGAGAGCTTTCCCCCTAAGGTGAGGAATGTGAAAGGATGTCCACTCTCACCACTGTTGTTCAACATAGTGTTGGAACAAGTCTCAGCAATCAGACAACACAAAGAAATAAAAGTCAACCAAATTGGCAAGGAAGAAGTCAAATTTTCATTCTTTGCAGACAACATGATACTCTACATGGAAAGCCCAAAAGACTCCACCCCAAAACTGCCAGAACTGATACACGAATTCAGCAACATTGCAGGATATAAAATCAACGTACAGAAATCAGTTGCATTTCTATACACCAATAATGAAGCAGCAGAAAGAAAAACCAAGGAATCGATCCCACTTACAACTGCACCGAAAACCATAAATACCTAGGAATAAACCTAACCAAAGGTGTAAAAGATCTGTATGCAGAAAACTATAGAAAGCCTATGAAAGAAACTGAAGAAGACACAAAGAAATGAAAAAACATTCCATGTTCATAGACTGGAGGAATACTGTTAAAATGTCAATACTACCCAAAGCAATCTACACATTCAGCGCAATCCCTATCAAAATAACACCAGCATTCTTTACAGAACTAGAACAAACAATTCTAAAATTCAGAAAAGGCCCTGAATAGCCAATGTAATACACTGAAAAAGAACACCAAAGCTGGGGGCATCATAATTCCGGACTTCAAACTGTATTACAAAACTGTAATGATCAAGACAGTATGGTGCTGGCACAAAAACAGACACATAGATCAATGGAACAGAATAGAGAACCCAGAAACGGACCCACAAATGTATGGCCAACTAATCTCTGATAAAGCAGGAAAGAGTATCCAATGGAAAAAAGACAGTCTCTTCAGCAAATGGTGCTGGGAGAACTGGACGAAAACGTGAAGAAGAATGATACAACCACTTTCTTACACCACACACACAAATAAATTCAAAATGGAGAAAGACGTAAATGTAAGACAGGAAACCATCAAAACCCTAGAGGAGAAAACAGGCAACAACCTCTTTGACCTTGGCTGCACCAACTTCTTACTAGATGTGCCTCCGGAGGCAAGGGAAACAAAGGCAAAAATGAACTATTGGGAGCTCATCAAGATAAAAAGCTTCTTTCTGCAAAGCAAAGGAAACGATCAACAACAAACTAAAAAGCAACCAATGGAATAGGAGAAGATATTTGAAATGACATATCAGATAAAAGGTTAGTATACAAAATCTATAAAGAACTTATCAAACTTAACACCCAAAATACAAACAATCCAGTGAAGAAATGGCCAAAAGACACGAATAGACACTTTTCCAAAGACATCAAGATGGCTAAGAGCACATGAAAAGATGCTCTACATCACTCATCATTAGGGAAATACAAATCAAAACCACAATGATACCACCTCACATCTGTCAGAATGGCTAAAATTAAAAACTCAGGCAACAACAGATGTTGGCAAGGATGTGGAGGAAAGGGAACACTTTTGTATTGCTAGTGGGAATGCAAGCTGGTGCAGCGACTCTGGAAAACAGTATGGAGGTTCCTCAAAAAATTAAAAATAGAACTACCCCACGACCCAGCGATTGCACCACTAGGTATTTACCCAAGGGATACAGGTATGCTGTTTCAAAGGGGCACATGCACCCCAATGTTTATAGCAGCACTATCAACAATAGCCAAAGTATGGAAAGAGCCCAAATGTCCACTGATGGATGAATGGATAAAGAAGCTGTGGTATATAAATACAATGGAATACTACACGGGGTCAAAAAGAATGAAATCTTGCCATTTGCAACAACATGGGTGGAACTAGAGTGTATTATGCTAAACGAAATAAGTCAGTTAGAGAAAGATAAATATCATAGGACTTCACTCATGTGGAATTTAAGAAACAAAACCGGCTGGGGTGCCTGGGGTTGCCTGGGTGGCTAAGTCGGTTGAGCGTCCAACTTCAGCTCAGGTCATGATCTCACGGTTTGTGGGTTTGAGCCCCATGGCGGGCTCTGTACTGACAGCTCAGAGCCTGGAGCCTACTTCAGATTGTGTGTCTCCCTCTCTCTGCTCCTCCCCCACTCACCCTCTGTCTCTTAAAAATGAACAAACATTAAAAAAAATTTTTTTATAAGTTAACAAACAAAAGGAGCGCCTGCGTGGCTCAGTTGGTTAAGGCTCCAACTTCAGCTCAGGTCATGATATGGCGGTTTCCAAGTTCAAGCCCTGCATTGTGCTTTCTGCTGTCAGTACAGCGCTCCTTCTGATCCTCTGTCACCCTTTCTCTCTGCCCCTCCTCCACTTGTGAGGTGCACACACAAAATAAATACATTGAAAAACAAACCAGGGAGGCAAACCATAAGAGACTCAAATACAGAGAACAACCTTTGGGTTGCAGGAGGGGAGATGGGGGCGGGGGGGCGGGGGGCTAAATAGGTGATGAGCATTAAGGAGGGCATTTGTTGGGATGAGCATAGGGTGTTATATGTAAGTGATGTATCACTAAATTCTACTTTTGAAACCATTACTACACTATATGTTAACTAACTTGGATTTAAATAAAATTCAAAAAATCAATTCTGTGATGGAAGTAGGAGTAAAAAAATAAAATAAAATAGGTTTTAAAATAATTCATATAAGTGGAGCACAGGGCATTTTTAGGACAGTGAAACGATTCTGTATGATATTGTAGTGGTGGATATATGACATTATGAATTTGTCAAAGCCCATGGAATTGTACAAGAGAAATATTGAACTCTAACATAAACTCTGCACGTTAGCTGGTAATAATATCAATATCGGTCAATTAATTGCAACCAATGTAACACACTAATAATGCAGGGTGTTAACAAGTGGAACCTGGGCTGTGGGGAGGTAAGAGAAAATATAAGGGAACTCTGCACTTTCTGTGCCATTTTTCTGTTAACCTAAAACTGTTGTAAAAAAGAAAGTCAACCTTTAAAAATAGCTCGTATCCTAAGGATAAAAAGAAACAAAGAGTATCTCCGTACACTGTAGTGCAATTCATCACACAAAAAAACCATATCCGAATCTGTTTAAAGGGGTTTAATTAATAAATACGTTAATACCCAAACAAGTTCCTAACGTTAGGACAAGCCAGAACTTTGATCATCGTCTAGACCATATCGCAAGTCAGGAAACTGAAACCCTGAGAAACAGATCAAGATCTAAGTTGTTTGGTGGCAGTACTGAACTCCAAACTCCGTTTTTAAAATCCAAGCTGAAGCGCTCCTTCGAGAACGCTACATGCCCTATCTTTCCCAAATGAGATAATATAGTGGCAATAACTGGTAAAAATTACACAGACGCAACATGTAGGACTGTAGAATTGGGTAAAGGAGCCACCTGTAGGCCTGTTGTCCTTCGTTAAACACCCCCACTTCATTTAGTTCTCCTCAGGATGTTCTTACTTGCAAAGATAGACGTCCCAAAGGTCTCCCAGTTCTCAGCAGGGCAGGTTCCTGGACAGCAGCAGATGTGCCCCGCCCCGCTCTCCCTTCCTCCCGGGGGGAATCTAGGCAGGGCCGAGAAAAGACTGAGGCCCGAGCTCCTCAGGCGACCCCTACCCAAGACCTGCGATTCTCTTCAGTCGCAGCTCTCCAGACGTCCCCGCGTGGGACCTCAGTTTCCCCAACGCCTCACGGGCTCACTGGATCTTTAGCTACTGAAGCTAAACTCCAGTCTCCTTCCACGTTCCTTTTTGGCGCGTCTTTGACGCAACTTCCGCCCAGGGTGCTGCGAGACCGGAGGGAGGGATGGAGTGCAGCCAATCAAGGAGTTCGGCCAGACGGAAGCCGTGAGACTCCCGGAAGCTGTCCAGAGGTCCCCACAGGAAAGCGGAAGCGGCGCGCAGCACGTGGGGGAGGTGCCGGTCCTAGGGTTCTGCGTCCACTTGGTTTGTGGTTGTGAGGCTGGCCTCCGCCACAGCAGAGGACGAAGCGCGGGGCGCGGGGAGCCCGAGAGACGCTGCGGAGCGGGGAGACGGGCTGAGCGCCATGGAGGGCCCAGGGGAGGCGCCGGGCCCACAGCCACCGCATCCCGAGGACCACCGCATCCGCGACGGCGACTTCGTGGTGCTGAAACGGGAAGATGTGTTCAAAGCAGTGCAAGTCCAGCGGAGAAAGTAAGTCAGGTCGCTGGCCTTAAGGGTCCCCGCTTCATTTTCTAGATACCCCCTTTCTCCAGGTCTTCCCACCAGGGTCCAGTTCTTGGATCTGTGGATCCCCAACCTCCTTCCTCGTTTTCTCCTCTTGATCTTCTTACAGAAACCTTTTCCCCCAACATCCCATTCCCGTGTCCCTTCTGCCTTCCTGCAGACTGCCGCTTCCAAGGTTTCAAACCTGGTCTTCTGCCTTCAACATCCCTCTTGGTCTTTCCACCGGGTTCCCTTTCTCATACTTGGCCCTTGGGTGCTCAAGTGCTCTCCCCCTTCCTTGTTCTCACCCTTCCCTGTGTCCTGGAGTTGTTCTCCTAGGTTCTTGAGATGTTCTCTCCTGTTATCTCACAGAACTCACCAACCATTCTCTCCTATCCTTGACTCTCGGGGTCCTCCCCTCCCCTGCCTTTTTCCCATAGACCATCCTTTCTCCCTACTCCCTCAGCCAGGATCAGTCCCACAAAAATGAAACGTCTCCCACCTTATCTGACCTTTGGTCTCTTTTCTGTATCCAAACTGGAATAACTGTTTACACATAGTAATGTTGGAAAACAACTTCCCATAGAATGTAGGATTACTCTAGGATTCCCTCACTTAACACACAGGGATGCGAAGAGATCTAGGAAAGTTAAATTACCTAAAAACAGTTTGCTCAAGATCTCAAAACTTGAAATCAGGCTTGATTTGTGAACATGCTGATTAGTTATAACTCTGTTTTAATATTAGAAAAGTGGGAATTTTTGGTAACGTTTTGGCAGGAGTGGTGAGGTTGTTAAATCCCAATAGCTTATTAATGCTGAAAATGTATTGAGATGTTTCTGTTAATTATCTGAAAAGTACAACCAAGTTTTCCTTTAAGTTTGGTTATTATAGTACTTTAGACAATGAAACAAGTTGAGTTCAGTGTCAGGAGAACAGCTTTCTGCAGAGCACAGTCTAGGTGCTCTGAGATTTGGAGTTTCTAAGTGCTCCCTTCAGATAAATCATTTTATTCCTGTGTGAACCAAACTGTTGACTGGTATTTAAAGTGAAACAGGTGTCATTAGAAAATAATCAAGTAACAGCCCGCAAAGCACCATGCTGGTGACAGCCAAGTTTTATTGCACAAGAACCAGTGTGGTAAAGAAAAATAAATGCAGTGGGGGTAGGGGGTGGGGGGTTCTTTTAGTCCAGAAATATATCTGCATCATTTTCTCTAGAATTTCTGATTAGAAATGTGTGCTGGCCTTCAAGTGTATAATTTTGGAAAGAGCCAATATTAATTATTTAAACTTTTTAATTGAAGTGTAACAGTGCAGCAAAATCCTTAGGTTATGCTTGATGAATGATACCAAGTTTACACAGCTGTATAATGACCATGCAGGTGAAATTTTGTTTTTTCTTTTCTTTCTCATTTGCCCTTTTCTCAAGTTGCTTAATTTTAAAAGTGGACGTTTGAGTGTGGTTGTTAATAATGTGCTCTTTTAGACAAGAGCTTTTTCATTACCAGCAATGCGGACAGAAGCATCTTTATTTCTAAAAAGTACTCTGTTCGTACTCTAGACATACTTGTTTGGAAGCACTTTTCATCACTTTTCTTGGCAGAAGCCATTGCATTAGTTTCCGTTTGATTTAGTAAATGATGCTTTGAGCTCATCGAAATCCCAGGTCATACTCTCCCTTTACTGTTCTTCGGGTCTGCACACATCTGGTTGGGCAGAAGCAATCCTGGCTTACTGAAGAGACTGCACATCCCACTCTTTCTCGGTGAAGACATGGCATTGCATTGCTCTGACTGGGCCCCACTTTCCTGACTAGGGCAGTGACGTCTTGTCACGCCGCTCAGTTTGAGTGGCACACCTTTCTTTGCATATCAGACCCCCAGCCAGAAGGGTAAACCCAAACCATCTCAGACTCAGTATTTCACTAGCACTGGGGTGCTCAAGGGATGAGAGTGTGGGTTGCACATCTGGACTGAACGGAGTTTCAATTTCTGATGAGATTTATGTCAGCAAATATTTTTAGAGTCTGTTATGTTCTATTACGTTTTAGAAACTGGGCACACAGCAAAGAATAAGAATTGATCCTATCTGGATAACTTAGGATCTCGCAGGAATTCACTCAGATGGTTCAAGGGAGGAAATTTAATGAAGATGTGACATATACACGTACAGTGGTGTGGTGAGGTTTAGAGAACCAACAGAGAATGGTGATGCACCCAGGGTCTAGCAGTGGTGAGAAACTTTTGGCAAGGGAGCTTGGGTGATGTGGTCTATGCATTCTGTCATAGACTCCTGGGGCACAGAAAAAGGAAGAGAAGGTGTAGGGTAGGGCACAAACAGAATTAATCAGTACATGTCTTCCAGGATTCGGAGTTCTGTGGACACTGGCCATGTCCTAAAACTAGGCAGGGCTTCCTGAGATCCATTGGTCTTTTCTGGGGCAGACTGTGTGGTATAGTGGAAGGTACCAGGCTTTGGAGTTAGTAAAACCTGGATTTTAATCCCAGCTTCCCACTATGTAACTATGAGTCTTGGACAAGATACTTTTCCTAAGCCTTAGATTGCTCATCAGGAAGGAGCTATGTCCCAGGATTTCTGTGAGAATTAAATGAAAAAGCATGAAACTCACTGGTATGTACTGCCCAGCCACTTGTCAACACTCAGTAGGTGTTTTGAAGAAAAAGAAAAGGTTGTTTGTTTTTGTGGGATTTTCCTTTTAAATGGTAATAAGATAAAAATTTAGATAATGAGGAAAGCTAAAGTTGCCAGATCCTCAGTAGAGCATTGTCAGCATTAGGCATATTTCCAAATGTATAGATTGTCAGTAATGTTTATTTGTAAACATAATTTGCTTTTACTAGATATTCATTCATTCATTCATTCATTCATTTATTTATTTATTTATGTGTTTGTTTGTTTTAGTAGGCTCCACACCTAATGTGGGGCTTGAACTCATGACTCCAAGTTCAAGAGTCACATGCTCTACCGACTGAGCCAACTAGGCACCCCTGCTTTTACTAGATAATTTTTAAAGGAAATAGCCAGTTAGACCAGGGAATTTGTTAAATCCCTGTCTTCTCAATGATTGTTTGAGGGGTGTCACAGTGTCACAGTGTGTGTTCAGTGGCCAGGCAATCTTGGTGACCCTTTATTTAGGAAATCTGCAAACCTGTGAGTTAGGACATCCTGTCAGTGCAAGTTGGAGTCAGACCAATGCCTCAGAAGAGGAATGTCTTCTGTCCTTGTTTCTCATTCCAAATTCACTGTTTTTGTGGCTTCTTATTAATTTTGTCTCTGTCCAACCCAGTTCTCTCTAGTTCATTTGTCAGTTCATGTTCAGAGATAATGTTCAGAGATCAGTCTCTGTGGGAGACCAGTTTTGAAATAAATTTGATTGAGCATATATTTTCTACAGTGAATGCAAATAAGATACAGCTAATTGCATTTTCTTCCCCAGAAAAGTAACTTTTGAAAAGCAGTGGTTCTATCTGGATAACATCATTGGCCATAGTTATGGAACCACATTTGAAGTGACCAATGGAGGAAGTCTTCAGCCTAAGAAGAAGAAGGAAGAGCCTACTTCAGGTGCACTCCTTTGGGTATATGAAATAGGTGCTCTTGAGCTGACTAGTCAGAAACGTGTCAACCCCAATTCTAAAATGCTAACCCAAGCTATCCTCAAAGAAACTTAAACTCGTAATCTAAGAACTGTAGCTTGATGGAATGAAGCGAGGTCTGCTTTTGACTTTTGAGATACCTGGATTCTGGCTCTAGCCCATCATTAACTGGCTCTCCAACCTTAGGCCAAATTTTTAATCCCAGGAACCCTTGCTAAGAGCAGGTAGAGAGCCCTTTCAGTGCCCAGAAGTTAAATAATTGCTGGAGGCAGTTAGCATGTAGGGTAGAGGTTGAGAGTCTGGCTTCAAAGTTAACTGACTAGGTTTAAGTTTGTTTTATCACTCTCCTTGTCACCTTAGGCAAGTTACTTGGTTTCTCTAGGTCTTAGAGCTTCATCTGTAAAATGGAGCCATATGTACATTTAATGCCCAGGATGTTGCTGGTGTTCAGTCATATAATATATGGGAAGTTCCTAACAGTGCCTTGCCTGTAGCAAAGGCCCATAATTTTAGTAGTTATTGTTAATTAAAATTAAGTACTCCAACATTTGTTAAAATAAATGTACTTAAGATATTTTATTAATTAAAATAATTTTTTAAATCAAATAATTCAAATACTATTTTAAAATTTTTGTTCAAACCAATTAAATGCTTTTCAGTTAACATCCATGTTTTTATTGAGCACCAAATATGTTCCAGGTATGATTAGGCAGTGTGATTGTAACAGTTTATGAGATAAACCATCTCATGAAATGTACTTAGCAGTGGGGAACACCAAAAATCAGTAGACAAGCTAAACACATACTTGTAGGTGGTGGTATGTGCTGTGCAGACCATAAAACAGGGAGGTGTGCTGGAAGCTGATTGGGTGAGACTTGGCTGAGATAATGAGTTCACCGCTGAGTGATGGGAAGGACCTAGGCAGAAATCTACCCAGAGATTGTCATAAAAGCACTCCAAGTGGAGGCAGCAGCAAGTGCCAGAGCGCTGCAGTGAGCCTATGTTTGGTGTGTTTGAGGAAGAGAAAGAAGGGCAGAGTGGCTAAAGTGTAGGGGCCAGAGCGTATACAGCCTTGCAGGTCGTCTTTGGAATGTATTCTGGCTGTAGGAAGCCACTGTTTTGTGCACGGGAGGATTAGATGAGCCAGTTTGCATTTTGTAAAGAGAACTCTGGTATCTGGGTGGATTGTAAGGGAGCAAGAGTGGGAGGGAGCAGGAATAGGAGTTAGAGACTGGAGCAGTCATGGCAAGAAAAGAGTGGAGGGAGGAATAGAGGCAATGGAATTAGAAGGCCAAATTTGAATGACTGATGGGCTGGATGTAGACATGAACTTAGAAGAAGAAAGATTTTAACTAACTGCAGATCATAAATGTCATAAAGCAATTTCCTTCCTTAGAGACCAAAGAAGCGGGCACTGATAATCGAAATATAATTGATGATGGGAAATCTCAGAAACTTACTCAAGATGACATAAAAGCTTTAAAGGACAAGGGCATTAAAGGAGAGGTAATATTCAAAGGATGTTGTGTTTTGTTTTTGTATGGTTTTGAGGAAATTATTTGGTTTTTAAAGCAGGATTTACCTAAGGTGAAATGTAAAAATACTTTCTCTTAAAAATAGTTTGAAATGTACATGCAATTCAGTATATCAAAGATATCATTTCTTTTATGCAGGAATGTGAGTGACCTTACTGATATTATTAGCAAAAGAGAATTTAATAACTTAGTGCATATCAGAGCTTAACTTGGTTCATTTTCAGTAAGTTTTCAGCCAGTGTCTTTCTTTTACATCCCTTCTCCCTTTATTATGTATCTCTCTCTCTCTTTTTTTTTTTTTTTTTTACCCTGTTTTAAGTGGAGTTATAAAGTACTTGTATTTTAATACAAGTTCTAGATAGAGTGAAAAATGCAGTGTATTCATTTGGACTTGTGTGGAAAGGGGCCTGGAAAATCAGGTCTTTGTATACGTTCTAGGGTAAGAAACCTTTGAAGTTATCGTTTCAGTGGAATAAAATTTCAGGAAATCTGCTTGCTCCTTTTCTTATAGGAAATAGTTCAGCAATTAATTGAAAATAGTACAACATTCCGAGACAAGACAGAATTTGCTCAAGATAAATATATAAAAAAGAAGAAAAAGAAGTAAGTGGCCTTTGTTTGAAAAAGATGAAAGTATTAAATCTTTATAGACTTATAAAATTATTAAAAATAAAATATTTTTAAGCCAATTTTTCAAGACTGATGTCCTCTTTTTTCTTCCCTCAGGTATGAAGCCATCATTACTGTTGTGAAGCCATCCACCCGCATTCTTTCAATTATGTATTATGCAAGAGAACCTGGAAAAATTAAGTACGCTTTGTTTCCTTTCAAAAGTATAATTGGGGGAAAATATGTCTTTAAGAAAAGTCATGATTTTAAGTAAAATGAAAACTTGCACACCTGCATAAAGTGTCCTCCTACCTCATGAATTGTAAGTTCTTTTTACTGTTGTCTCCAAAGCAATCTATAGTCTTACCAACATCATTTTTGTGAAACAAACAAATAAAACTTGAGAAATGATGATTAAGATAGCTGTCCCTGCTTAGCTAAAAATAAATGAATCATTCCTTTTTTTCTTTAGCCACATGAGATACGATACCCTAGCCCAGATGTTGACGTTGGGAAATATCCGTGCTGGCAATAAAATGATTGTAATGGAAACGTGTGCAGGCTTGGTACTGGGTGCAATGATGGAACGAATGGGAGGTAAGATTTAACGTTCTCAGGTTCATTAAAGCACCACCATGACATAAGTAGAGGGGCCTAAAAACACAACGCACAGAAAGTGAGGCTGAGTTACTACAAGATTAATGAAATGGCTTGGGTGGGCCTGCACAGCTCCCGTCCCTGGGACCTTCCTGCAGCGTCCACATCTCCCAGCCAGTGCTGTGTTGGTGCCCCTGGATGGTATTTGCCCTTTCCAGCTTCAACATCAATGGGGATGTTTCTGAAGCTTTTTTCTGGCTTGGACCTCCAGGACAGTGATTTCAGTGAATTCTTGGATAGCTGGCGCTCATTTTATTGGCGTGAATTGAGGGGATAGTATGAGAAGAATACTGGGGGTATATTTTGTCCTGGAGGAACGCAACACGGCCTGGTTTGCCTGTCCTCTCTCTAACCCTGTGGAAGATAAGAACTTTTAACTGTCCTGATTGAGGATTGGAGTAGGGGAAAGCTGAGAGCCAGTCACCGATCACATGACATCCAAATTTGCACGATCACAGGGTTTTACCATAGTGTCAAGTGGGGTAAGCGTTAAGACTTCTTGTTCATGTTGGGGCACCTGGGTGGCTCAGGATGCCCTCCCTTCTCTCTCTCTCTGCCCCTCACTGCTCATGCGCGCACTCTCTCTCTCTCTCTCTCTCAAGACAAAGAAACATTAAGCAAAATAAAAAAAAAAAAAGATTTCTTGTTCCCGTGTTTTGGAATTATATTTCCTTCACTGGGCATATTCATAGACTGAACAGACCCCAGAGGAGCTGCATCATCTTACAGCCTCTGAGCAGAGTAGAGACCTTCTATCTTCTTACTGTGGCGGACCCTGAGGTTTTGCATAGTCTAGAATCACCTCCATCAAGCAGATGTTTGCTTTTTTTTTTTTTTTTTTTTTTAATCCAGGCTTTGGTTCCATTATTCAGCTGTACCCTGGAGGTGGACCTGTTCGGGCAGCAACAGCATGTTTTGGATTTCCCAAATCTTTCCTCAGTGGTCTTTATGAATTCCCACTCAACAAAGTGGACAGTCTCCTAAATGGCACGTTTTCTGCAGAGATGTTATCTTCAGAGCCTAAAGACAGTGCTTCAGTTGAAGAAAGTAATGGCACCCTGGAGGAAAAACAGACTACAGAGCAAGAGAAGGAAGACAGTGTGGCAGAAGCCCAAGAGAGCCATCACCCACAGGAACAAGAAACAATGGAAATTGTCTCTCAAGATCCAGAATATAAGGAGCCTAAAGAGAGAGGAAGCAAAAAAGATTATGTAAGAGTATTAAGAGTCCCCACTACCTTCATAACATTCCCCTCATTATGGCTTTTCCTGATCCTTTTTTTTCCTTTCATGTCAGGATCTATTACTGTGTAACTCCCTCAGTTTCAGTTAACTTAATTTAAGCACTGCGATTTGGCTTGGCTTTGGAGCATCAGTGCCCAAGATAGTGAATATCAAAACAGATGGAGAAAGCGTGTGTGTGGGTGTACACACGTATGTGATGTGATCTTTGGGATGGAGCTTTAGGATACAGAAGCATTGTATACCAGGTAGCTTAATGATGGTTTTATAACATATGGATTTATGTGTTTGCAACTTTCTTATGAATGACCTGTTGCTTTAGTTTAAGTTGCTAAATATTGTTGAAATGTTCTGACAGACCAGCGTTTCCTAAACCTGACTGAATGGCCTCAGTACATTAGTTTCTTCTTTTTCTTCTTGAAGATTCAGGAAAAGCAGAGGAGACAAGAAGAGCAAAGGAAAAGACATTTAGAGGCTGCTGCTCTGCTGAGTGAAAGAAATGCAGATGGGTGCGTTGATGAATGCAGATATCTGGGTGCTCATGGGTTTTGCTTCAAACAGATTAGAATTGTCTGTCTGCTTGTCTGCTTTGATTATAGTGGGAGCTGAGATGATGATTCTGTCTTGGGTTTTTAAAGAAAGGAGGCTGCATCTAGTGGAGGTGGGAAAGTGTGCTGGTTTCAGAGTTTTACAATAAGTTTGGAATTTCTCTGATGACTGTGTGTCAGATGGGTCTGTGTGGTCCTGCTGCATACAGGTGGTGGGGCATTCAAACTGGTGTGATACTGGCTACCCATAAGGGCTAGGGGAAACCTGACAGTCGTAGATTCAGATATCCGTAAAGCCAGTAAGTACCATGTTGGATTTGTTTACAGATTTTTTTGTTTTTAAATCAGGAGTGTCATTAAATGCAACTTAGAGTTGCCAAGCACCAAAAGAGCTTTTTTTTTTTTTTAATGTTTATTATTGTGAGAGGGGGAGAACGAGCAGGGGAGGGGCGGGGGGGGGGGAACAGAAGATCTGAAGTGGACTCTGCACTGACAGCAGAGAGCCTGATGTGGGGCTTGAACTCATGAACCATGACATGGTGACCTGAACTGAAGTTGACGCTTAATTGAGCCACTGAGTCACTCCCAAAAGAGCTTTTAATTCATTTTGTGTTTCTTGGAAAGTAATAGCTTATGATTTTGTTTGTTTGTTTTTTTGAATATGTAGAATGTTTTATATCAAGCTCTTCCTTGTGCAAGTCATGGCAAATAAATGATCATTTTAAATACATTTTAAAATCTGCGCTCCGCCTTGCCGAGCAGAGAAATAATTTGTCTAATGTTTTCCTTACAGTTTAATTGTAGCTAGTCGTTTCCATCCCACTCCACTCCTGCTGACTTTGCTGGACTTCGTGGCCCCTTCAAGGCCATTCGTGGTCTACTGTCAGTATAAAGAGGTAATACTGAAATGAAATGGATGAGAGTTCTTGCGTCTGCATGTTAATACTCAAATCACAGCCCTCAAAGTCATCCTCAACTCTTTTTATGCTTTTAGCCGCTGTTGGAATGCTATACAAAACTGCGGGAAAGAGGAGGGGTCATCAACCTCAGACTGTCTGAAACCTGGCTCAGGAATTACCAGGTACGTGTTCTTAGAGCCAGTTCCTGGGAGCTACTCTCCTGAGTTGCTGGCTCTTTGCAGTAGTGCCAGAAGTTGTTAAATAGAAATTTGCCTATTTCTGTCTACAGAGATGAAAGAATCTCCTGCCTGTAACTCAGAGAAAGTGCCTTGGCTTTTCCTGACCCTTTTTTCTCCGTTCATGTCAGGGTCTATTACTCTGTAACTTCAGTCCAGAGACA
The DNA here is from genome assembly GCF_023721935.1 of Panthera uncia. Taxonomy (NCBI): domain Eukaryota; kingdom Metazoa; phylum Chordata; class Mammalia; order Carnivora; family Felidae; genus Panthera; species Panthera uncia. Next base: position 31,322,637 of record NW_026057578.1, on the reverse strand, counting down.
TTTAAAATGTAAACAATTATGATTCATGTTTCTTCAAGGCCTCGAGATCATTGTGGAGGGAATAAATGATAATAGCAAATTCCCTAGGCCAATAAGAAAGTGACTCTCTTCTCTCTCCCGGGATATCTTTTCATCAGGTTTTCAGGATTTACTTCTGGGCTCCATGTCAGTTCAGGTCCTCTGGAAGGCATTTGCTAAGATGGAATTAGCAGTGGAAGGGATTTATTGGGGGAAAATGTCTTTGAAAGATGAGAGAGGAAGCAGGATTAGATGGGAAAGCCCTCAGACCATGGTGGAGGTCTGATGGCTGTGAGAGAACGGGGAGAAAGGAAGATGGGCGGGAAGATCCTGCAGTGCTACCCTCAGAAGGTCTCAGCCAACATAATGGGGAACCCCAGAGCAAAGAGTGCCCATTAAAGGAGCCCTATGTTGAGCAGAAATGTTGTGGTCCTGGTACCCATGCTCAGTAATCGACTTGGAGTGGCCCATGGCCTCCCTGGCTGTGAATGCTGCGGAGGATCCCAAAGGAGCAGCACCTAGAGGCTTTCTGCTGCCTGAACTCCTCACAGCCGGTTCCCTCTGGAAGATCTGAGGGAGCACCGCCATGGCTGCCACGGGCACCGCCCTGCTGCTTGGACATCGTCCTACTTAATCTGGGATACTTAAAGCCCTGAGCGGACCCTGCCCTTCATGACAGTCATCTTATTGAGCTATGGTAACGGCAGAGAAGAGATCTTGTCAGAGTTAACAAGGTATTGGGGCAGGGAGGCTCTGGATATGTGTCCAGTAGCTACTTCTCCATGGACTGAAACTCCACTGTTGGCCATGAAGCTTCCTGGAGCCAATAGAAAGAAAGTTACGCACAGGCCCAGGAGTACTACACCAACCATTTGTTTGTTTGCCACCGGAAACTTGCGTCAGGTTTGAGAGCAGCAGCTCCAGCTTTATTTTTCAAAAGAAAACCACTTAAACCAGTTTCTATACTCTTATCTGCACTATTATGTGAAGGAGGAGCTCTTTAGGAATTGATCCAATTAAATCTTCAAGAGAATCTGTGTCGTTTAAACTCTGATTTCCAGCATGTGTATTGTTAGTATGTGCTTTATCTGCTTAGGAAAACATGAATGTCTTTCTGTCTTGATTAGGTTTTGCCAGATCGAAGTCATCCCAAACTACTGATGAGCGGAGGTGGGGGGTACCTTCTCTCAGGCTTCACTGTTGCCATGGATAACCTTAAAGCAGACCCCAGTCTCAAATCCAACGCAAGCACTTTAGAATTACACAAGACTGAAGAGCCAGCAGCTAAAAAACGGAAATGCCCAGAGTCTGACTCTTAAGCTTTCAAAAATTGCTCTGATTTTTGTCCTCAGGCACTATACAGTTAGTAATTAAACTTTAAATGCTATTACTAATTGTTTTCTTACATTCAAAAATAAGAACATGTCTGTACACCTGCTCCTGGGAAGGACGAGTAAGCCTTTTGTCCACTTCTGGCACAGATAGATTTGGTCTGTCAAAACGTCGAGCCAAAATACCTAAGCCTGGGGTGTATGCAGTGGACTGGTATATATGGCCAATCCTGTTTATTTCACAAAACTCCTCTAAGTACATTTGGTACTCTGTGCAAATATCCTGAGAATTTAGACGTCCTAGAAATATATTTATACAAGACTTTATGTGTTAAGCTAAGTGGAATAACACAACATAGAGAAAACTTAGGTACTAAAAAGGAATTTGTGGAAGACATTTCTTGTGTTCATTCCGCTCTCTTTAACCTAAGCAATATGGATGTATGAGTGTCTGAGATTTACAGTACCAAAAATGCCCTCCCTGTTTTCTCCAGTGGAATAAACTTTTTTAAAATGCTAGGTTTTTTAATTTTAATAGTTGATAACTTAGGAAAGTTCTGAGTATTTATTTTACTGCTTTTTTTTGTCAACACAGAGGTGTAGTAGGGTACTTTTTTGGGTTAATTTGCCAGTCCCCTCCTTCTTTGTTCGAAATGAAGTGACTAGAATTTTTGTGTACTATTCAATTAAAGGCAACAACAAGGGTTTTTTTTCCCCCTACCCAGACACTTGTGGAGAGATATATAAATATATGTATATATATGTACACACACATACATATGTATATGGTTGTTGGTATATACGCATATATATATTTATATATACACATATACACGGAGACAGAGAGAATGCACTATCTATATGAACTATGACAGTTTAGTGCAGAGCTTAGACCAGTTCTCATTGCATTAGTGTCACTCCTTGTCAGTTGTATTTTAAAGTGCCTTTTTTGGTGATTATTAATGCTGGTTTGTTGAGCTCTGGCATGATTAGGTGGTTAGCCTTTCTAAGCTCTGAAAACATATAATCAAATTATTTGGTCATCTATAGCCAAGGAAAGTGTTTAGAGTAAGCCACGGCTCTTGTCTTGCTTACTAAACATGCTCATAGTGTGTATTGTTCACATCATTATAGCACAGATGCTGATCATCCAGCAAGGAGCATCTCAGAAAAAAAGAAATTACATTTTCCTAATAGCATGTACTATCCTGATAACGGTCAATGTGATTACCAACAAGTACAGTTTTGATTCCTTTTTCTTAAAACAATTCCTTTTAAAGAATAAAAGTGTTTCCTACTACGATTCGTCTGATTTACATTAATGATGCGGTCAGTGACACCACATTCACTGGCTTTCAGCTGATTGTGACATGTGATCTGTATAAGAAAACGTGCCCAAATTGATAACCTCTCTGAACACGTCCTTGCAAACAGTCCTCACCCACATACAACCAGTCAAGTTTTGTCAAGGAGAATACATGCACAGACTGGATTCTGTAGCAGCTGCTCTCCACGGGTCATTGTCATTAGAATCCTCTCATACTTGTTATTCATTGAGTTTTCAAGTCCCATCCCATTTCATTCATTCTGCAAGTCTGCACTACCAAGGCCCTGTGTGCCCATGTAGCTGCCCTGGAGTTTCTTGTGAACTCATATACCAACAGTAAAAGTTAACCTAAACCAAGTGTTGTTGTTTTTTTTTTTTTTTTTCTCTTTCATATTATTCACTTCATCTTTGAGAACTGATGCTTAATTCAATAACTTGAAAACTTAGTGTGCACCAGAATTCCCTGGAGGGCTTATTAAACACAGATTGTTTAGCACCTCAAAGTTTCTGATTCAGTAAGTCTGGGGTGGGGCAGAAAATTTGCATTTCTAAGAAGTTTCCAGGTGATGGCTGGTACTGCTGACCCAGGGACCACTGCTTGAGAAACACTCCTGTGTGTACACCCACATCAAGAGCACGCCAAACTACATGATGCTTTTTTTCTTGTTTGTAAAGTAGACATCCACCTTTGGAGCAGATGAGTGGATAATTCTATGACTTCTGGACATGTAGCCACGAAGAGTTCTGGACATGTAGCCACCAAGAGTTATGTGCAATAACACTTTAATGAGTGGCAGTCAAAAAATAAAGACAAAAATCAGTTTGTAATGTCCATCTTATTTCTTCATTGGATTAGGGTACTTGGACATATACAGTGGTGCCAACGAGATGATTTTTTAGCTTAGAGGTGTGAAGCAGATCCCCGCCCCCCACTATTTCTTTGAATAAATTTCTGCCTCTTTCTTTCTGGGACCCCTGTAATGTGTATATTGGTCCACAAGTCCCTTAAGCTAACTTTTTCATTATTTAAAAAAAATTTTTGCATCTCTGATTGAATGAATTCCACTGCCCAGTCGTTGAGTTCATTGATCCTTTCTTCTCTTTGACCTATCTGCTTTTGAACCCTTATATTGAATATTTTAGTTCACTTATTATTTAGCTCTATGATTGCTTTATGGTACTTATATTTTCTCTATTTGTTGAAATTCTCACTTTGCTCATGAATTGTTCTGACCATGGTGAACATCTTTATGATCATAATTTGAACATTCTGTCAGATAAATCACTTATCTCTGTTTCATTAAGATCTGTTTCTGGAGATTTAGCTTGTTTTGTTTGAAACCTATTCCTCTGTTTATTTTTTTCTCTCTATATGTTGGTGCTTGCATATTAGATATGACAGCAGCCTCTCCCAGTCTTGACAGGTTGGTCTTGTGTAGGAGGTAAACCTCACTAACCAGCTTAGTCTGAGCTGCTGGTTGTCTCTTCATGATTGCCTAAGCCACTATCTTTGTTCTTAGTGGTCCCTGGTAACTGAGGGTGTGCCAAGACCTGCTATTAATCAGCTGGTCCTCAGGCAGCAGGTGGCGATGTGTGTGGTTAAGGCCCTTCCAGAGAGAAATTGGGAGATTGGCATGTTTGCCTGCTTCCTCTATGCTGACCCCAGTTGAATAGCTGCAGGGATGTGTTCCTGCACCTGTTTAAAAACTGATTCTTTGCCTTTGTGCTGTAGGACTCATGAATGTAAGTCCCATCAGCTTTAGAAGTGATCCAGGGTCCCTTAGGTGGCATCCACAAAACCTGGGGTGCCAGACACATGTACAAGCTCCTTTCATCCAGGTAGGTGCTGGTGATCTGATTTTATCATTGGAGTGAACCAGAGGGAGAAGGTAAGGGAGGTGCCCACTGGCTCCCAGGGCCTCTTGGGAGGATGGCAGCTGGTTTCTAAATGTGTGCTACATCAGAAACTGGACCCTCAGGCAGCAGCTTGTAAAGTATGCAGTCGTATCCTTCAGGGAAAGACTGTGAGATGAGCATTTTTGCTCTACACTGAGCCCCAGGGCAAATGCTCTTGTGGCTTTGTGAACTTCTTTGCTCCAGTCATATGGGTCTCATGGACCCAAGCGCTATTGGCTTTCAGAGATAAGTGTTTGGGGGGGTCCATTCCTTGAGTGGGAATCAAAAGTTGGGGTGCTTATATGTGTGGTCCAAATCCATCACTCAAGAGAAGCTGGGAGTTAGGGTTGGGGATTCTCTTCAAATTGTCTTACTGTGCCCAGGGTAGAGTTGGTGGTGAATGTCTCAGCCTTCCCTACTTGTTTTGATGTGGGTATTTTTTCATTCCCCTGATGTGTAGGAGGAGTCAGTCATCTAGTTTCTGGGTTTCTTTTATTTATTTATTTTTTTAAGTTTATTTTGAGAGAGAAAGTTTATTTTGAGGGGGGAGGGGCGGACAGAACAGGAGAGAGAGAATCCCAAGCGGGCTCTGCATGCTTGTTAGCACAGAACCTGATGCAGGACTCAGTCTCACAAACCGTGAGATCATGAGAACTGTGAGATCGTGACCTGAGCCGAAATCAAGAGTCAGAGACTTAACCAACTAAGCCACCCAGGTGCCCCCTAGTTTCTGGATTTCTGTCAAAGGGAATTACTCATGTGTAGCTGTACATTTGGTGTATTCATGGGAGGAGCAAAGTCCAGGACCCTCCTATGCTGCCATCTTGGTCCTGTCTTATATGAAGCAAGTCTTAATAGGCAATCATTCATTCATTAGTTGTATATGGAAAAGCCAAAAATACATTCTTCACTAATATGTACAAAATTGGGGGGGGGGGGTGGAATTGGGTGTTTTCATCTTGTTTTAAAGCATTGATTTGATTATAAATATTGCAAGAGCAATGCTAAAAAAAAAAAAATTGTTCTAGAAATTCGATATTTAAGGTTAATATTTAAGGTACCTGGGTGGCTCGGTGGGTTAAGTGTCAGACTACCAGCTCAGGTCATGATCTTGCAATTCATGGGTTCGAGCCCCACATCAGGCTCTGTGCTGACAGCTTGGAGCCTGGAGCCTGCCTCGGATTCTGTGTCTCCATCTCTCTCTGCCCCTCTCCTGCTCGCACTCTCTCTCAAAAATAAACATTTAAAAACATTTTTAAAAAGATTAATGTTGCTCTTGTGTGTTCCTAATTTTGGAATGTGTTTAAGTGCACTGCTAGAAGGGATCCTGGTGTATCTGATATCTCTATTTGAAATATAATGCTGCCTGGAAAGTAGTGTTAATTTTTTGCAAAAATAGATTACAGGTTCTTGGATTTACATAGCACAGGACAGATGGTGAGAAATGTGAATCCCTGAATAGCTACTTAAAGAGTAACTGATAAGCTGTTACCTTATTCTCCTCAACATTTATTAGACACCCTCTGCTTTTTAACCCTTTATGAGGACGTATCAAATCTTTGAAGCATAGGAAATTAATATGTACCTTCCTCCCCCACTCCCATCTCCCCTCCTTTTTTTTTTTTTTTTTTTGGCCTCTTTTACAGTTCCATTAATAACCTGGGCTTTTGGCATCTAGTTAAGATATGATTAGGACAAGACTGGAAAGATTTTTACATTTCATTTTCACACTGACAGATAACAAGGCAGTAAGGAAATTTTGGTTTTAGATGCTAGTGGGTTCAATCTGTTGCATGTTTGGTCGGCTTAGTGTTACCATTCTAAATCAAAAAATTTAAAAAGTAGAGAAATTGATCCAGACAGTGGAGGAAATGAGATCCTTTGCCTTCTGGGAATGCTCTTCTCCAAACAAGTAAGTTAGTAAAGCAGGTTTTCACAGTTCTTTCCCATCACCTGTGAGTGACACAAAGTAGCTAAAGCCATATGGTGACAGACTCAAGGAAAGAGGAGGCAAAAATAAGAAAGAATATGATCAATTTAAGTCAATGGTCAGGGGCGTCTGGGTGGCTCAATTGGTTAAGCATCCAGCTCTTGATTTCGGCTCAGGTCTTGATCTCACAGTTCATGAGACTGAGCCTTGCATCAGACTCTGCTGACGGCATGGAGCCTGCTTAGGTTTTCTCTTTCTCCCCTCTCTCCCCCTCCCCACCCCTCCCCCACTCCCCACTCATGCATGTTCTCTCTCTCTCTCTCTCTCTCAAATAAACATTTAAATCAATCAAATCAATCAGTGGTCAGAAGACTACAACCACAGGCCCAATCTGGCTCACAACTAGTTTTTTGTATGGCCTCCAAGCTAAAAAAATGGTTTTTACATTTTTAAATAGGTGGAGGGATAAGCAAAAAAAGAATAATTTTATGACATGAAAATTACATGACATGCAAATTGCAGTGCCCACAAATGAAGTTTTAGTGGACTACAGTATTGTCTGTGGCTGTTTTTGTGCGTTGGCAGAGTTGAATAGTTGTGGCAGAGAGCGTGTGGCCCTCAAAGCCTTAAATATGTGCTCTCTGGCCATCTAAGAGGTATGCTGACCACGAAGTAAGTGAAGTGGTGAGAGGGATTGTAGGGTGAAGGGATCAGGAGAGCAGAACTTTGGAGCAGCCGCAGCAGACAACTGGTCTGGAGCCAGCAGCAACAAAAGATGTGAAATCCAGAGCTCCTTTACGGTCCTCTAGACCAATGGGCAGAGCTTGACATGGTTGACCCCTTTCCTTATGACAGTTTTCTCACTTGGCTTCTAGGACACCACTCTTCTGGTTTCCCTCCTATCTTTCTGGCTGTTCTTCCTCCATCTCTGTTGGTGGTTCCTCTTCATCTCTGAGATGAATGTTTAGAACGGCATTGGCCTGCCCCAGGCCTTAGCAGTTGCACTCTTTACCTTTTAGTGAGATTTTTTTCTTAGAGAAAGTGCCTAATCCTTTTTTTTGTCTACACACTGCTAGGTGTAGGCTGTTCGAGGGATTTGGGATCTGATCAAAGAAAAAGATATGACCATGAGTTGGCAGTAGCACCCACATGCTTCATGGAGTGATGGGACTGCTCTGACAGGTTTACAAGGGAGGGGATGCTGTTCACAGCGGGAATCTGTTTAGAAGCTACACCAAGGGAGTTGCTTCAAAGAAGGGGAGGAGCAGGGGAACCCTTAGGGAGAGGGGAATTGAAGAGGAATTGAAGAGGGCCCTCTCCCATCTAGGTGGAGTCCCTGGGTCCAACAACTCTGAGGAACAAAGTCTTATAAGGCTTGGGGTCTTCTAATTAATGGTCAGCAGATGCTGGAAATTTGCTGAAGGTATGCAAAGCAGATGAACCTTAAATGTCTAAAGATTGGCTTATTTGGGCTCTGTTTAAAATAAGTGGGTGTGTGGAGCACCTGGGTGGCTCAGTTGGTTAAGCATCCAACTCTTGATTTTAGCTCGGTTCATGATCTCACTGTTCATGGGATTGAGCCTTGAGTTGGGCTCTGTGCTGACAGTCCAAAGCCTGCTTGGGATTCTCTCTCTCCCTCTCTCTGCCCCTGGCCCACTTGCGCACATGCTCTCTCTCTCAATAAATAAATAAAATTAAGTGGATGTGTAAAACTTGAATTTGTCACTGGCAGGCTTTTGAGCTAACAGTTCTCAGTCTGCAGTGAAAAATCCTAGCAGCCAATGCATAGGAGCTGTCTTTGACTCACTTATATAAACAATAGGTGATCTTACTCAGTTTTCAGGATTTGTTTTTATTGAGATATAATTGACATCTAACATTATATTATGACGTTACATAATATATAGTTTCAGGGCTACAATATAATGATTCAGTATTTGTATACACTGAGAAATGATCAACCACTATAAGTCTAATTACTGTCACCATATGTAGTTACAAAAATTTTTTTGTATGATGAGAACTTTTAAGATTTACTCTCTTAGCAACTTTCAAATATGCAATATAGTATCATTAACTATAGTCTCCACACTGTACATTATATCCCCAAGACTTACTTGCTTTGTAACTGAAAATTTGTACCTTCTGACCCCCTTTACTCATTTTGCCCACTCCCCAGCCTTTTTCCCCACTCTGGCAACCACCAATCTATTGTCTGTATCTATGAGCTTGGTTTTTTGGTTTTGCTTTGATTTGTCTTGTTTTTTTAGATTCCACATATAAGTGAAATCACACAATACTTGTCTTTCTCTGACTTATTTCACTTAGCATAATGCCTTCAAGATCCATCCATGTTACACAACGGGCAAGATTGCATTAATTTTCATGGCTGACTAGTTTTACGTTTTATATATTATATAAACTTTTTTGTCCACTTACCCAATCAGTAGACATTGAGGTTGCTTTCATATCTTGGCTATTGTAAATAATGCTGCCATGAACATGGGGGTGCACATATCTTTTCAAATTAGTGTTTTCATTTTTTTTCCAAAAGTGAAGAAGTGAAATTGCTGGATCATATGGCAGTTCTATATTTAATTTTCTGAAGAACCTCCATACTGTTTTTCACAGTGGCTGCACCAATTTATATTCTCACCACCAGTGTATGAGGGTTCCCCTTTCTCCACATCCTCATCAACCTTGTTATTACTTTTCTTTTTGATATTAGCCTTTCTGACAGGTGTGAGGTGATATTTTGTGGTTTTGGTTTGTATTTCCCTGATAATACAACATCTTTATTGAACATCTTTTCATGTGCTTATTGGCCATCAGTCAGTCTTCTTTGGAAAAATGTTTATTCAAGTCCTCTGCCCATTTCTTCATAAGATTGTTTGGGGGTTTTTTTGGTATTGAATTGTATGAGTTCTTTATATATTTTGGATATTAACCCCTTATCAGATACATGATTTTCAAATATTTTCTCCTATTCAGTAGGTTGCCTTTTCATTTTGTTGATGGTTTCCTTTGCTCTGTAGAAGCTTTTTAGTTTGATGTAATCTCACTTGTTGATTTTTGCTTTTATTTGCTTTGCTTTTGGTGTCAAATCCAAAAATCACCACTAAGACTGATGTTAAGGAGCTTACCGTGAGTGTGTGTGTGTGTGTGTGTGTGTGTGCGCGTGCGCGTGTGTGTGTGTTTAGGAGTTTTATGGCTTCAGGTCTTACATTCGTGTCTTAAAGCCATTTGAGTTTATTTCTGTGTATAGGGTAAGACAGTGCTGCAGTTTCATACTTTTGCATATGGCTGTCCTGTTTTCCTAGGACCATTTATTGAAGAAACTGTCCTTTCTCTATTGTGTATTATTGGATTCTTTGTTGTAAATTAATAGACCATGTATTACTGGATCCTCTAGTCTGTCCCATTGATCTATATCTCTGAGGGGTTTTTTTAAGTTTATTTTTTTTATTTTCAGAGAGAGAGTGTGTGAGAGCCTGTGCGTACACCTTCATGAGCAGAGGAAGGGCAGAGAGAGAGGGAAAGAGAGAATCCCAAGCAGGCTCCATGCTGTCAGTGCAAAGCCCATATATGTCTGTTTTTATGCCAATACTAATTTGATTACTATAACTTTGCAATATACTTTGAAATCAGGGATGGTGGTGCCTCCAGCTTTCTTTTTCTTTCTCAAGATTGCTTTGGGATCTTTTGTGGTTTTATACAAATTTGGGGCTTGCTCATTCTATTTCTGTGAAAAATGTCATGGAATTGGGTGGGGATTGTATTGAATCTATAGATTCCTTTGGGTAGTGTAGACATTTAAATATTAATTCTTCCAATCTATGAGCACAGAATATCTTTCCATTTATTTGTGTCTTCTTCAACTTCTTTCATCAATGTTTTAGAGTTCTCAGTGGCATCCTTATCTTATTCCTGATCTCCGAGGAAAAACTTTTAGCTTTTCACCATTAAGTATGATGTTAGCTGTGGGCTTGTCATTTATGGTTTTTATTATATTGAGGTATGTTCCCTCTATACTTATTTTTTGAGGGTTTTCATCATAAATGGATGTTAAATTTTGTCAAATACTTTTTCTACATCTATTGGGATGATCATATGGTTTTTATCTCTCATTTTGTTAATGTCGTGTATCATGTTAATTGATTTACAGATGTTGAACCATCCTTACATCCCTGGAATAAATCCCATTTGATTATGGTGTATGATCCTTTTAATGTATTGTTGAATTCAGTTTGCTGAGGATTTTTGTATCTATACTCAGTGGCGATATTGGCCTGTAATTTTCTTGTGGTGTCCTTGTCTGATTTTGGTGTTAGAATAATACTGACCTCATAGAAATGAGTTTGGAAGCATTTCCTTCTCTTAAATTGTTTGGAACATTTTTAGGATTGGTATTAATTCCTCTTTGAATGTTTGGTAGAATTCACCAGTGAAACCGTCTGGTCTTGTACTTTTGTTTGTTGGTAGGTTTTTGATGTCTGATTCAACCTACTTATTAGTTAGTAATTGGTCTACTCAGATTTTCTAATTATTCATAACTCAGTCTTGGAAGGTTATATGTTTCTAGGGATGTCCCATATCTTCTAGGTTGTCCAATTTGTTGGCATATAATTATTCACAGTAGTCTCTTATGATCCTTTGTATTTCTGTCTGTTGTAATGGCTCCTCTTTCATTTATGATTTTATTTATTTGAACCCTCTCTTTTTTCTTGGTAAGTCTAGCTAAAAGTATGCCAGTTTTGTTCACCTTTTTAAAGAAGCAGCTCTTTGTTTCACTGATTTTTTTTCTTTTGTCTTTTCTTTCTTTGTCTTTTTAGTCTAATATCATTGATTTCCCCTCTGATCTTTGTCATTTCCTTACTTCTACTAACTTTGGGCTTCATTTATTCTTCTTTCTCCAGTTTTAAGGCTTTAAATACCATCTCTGTGATGATGACTCCCTCATGATGTCTGTAGCACATCCTTTCCCTTGAGCTCCAGGCCTATATACCCAACTCAACACCTCCAGTTGGGTATCTGGTCATGTTTCAGACTTAATATAGCTCAATCTGATATCTTCCCTCCTAAGCCAAGCCTCCTCACCTCTGCTCTTCCCTGTTGCTCAGGCCTAAAGCATTCGTCCTTGACACCTCTCTTTCACTCATGCCACACCAAATCCTTCAGCCCTATCTGTCCTCTGTCTTCAAAATAGATCCATAGTTTGACCACTTTTCCCTACCCCCTGGTTCAAGTGCCACATCCTGGTTCAAGCCATCACAGTGACCCACCAGGATTATTGCAATGATCTCCTTACTGGTTTTTGTGTTTGTGTCCTCACTTCCCCTACAGCCTTCTCTCAACCCAGGAGCTGGAGTGTTGTTATTGTATAAAGCAAATCATGTCAGTCCTTTGCTGACAACTTTCCAGTTGCAAAGGCAAAAGTGCTTACCAGGCCATACAAAGCCCTGTGTGATCTGGCTAGTGCCACTTCACTTTCTATGTCCCCCACATGGGCCTCCCTGCACTTCTTCAAACATACCAACCACATTTACTGTCTTGGGGCCTTTGCACTTGTTATTCCCTCTGCCAGAAGTGTCCTTCCCCGAGAAGTCCACATGGCTGACAACCCACACTTTTTTTTTTTTTAGGGTGTTTCACTTTCTCCCTGAGGCCAGTTATGTATCCAAGAGGCTGGTTTCTGAGCTACAGAGTAATAATGATTTCATTTTCATGAGTTAATTATTTTAGCACCTGAGATCTCCCAATTATACTATATTTTACAATGATATGTTGTACATTTTCATTTTGTTAATTTTTTTTTACTGTTTATATTTTTGACAGAGAGAGAGATACAAAGCATGAGTGGGGAGGGGCAGAGAGAGAGAGAGAGAGAGAGAGAGACAGAATCTGAAGCAGGCTCCAGATTCTGAGCTGTCAGCACAGAGCCCGATGCGGGGCCCGAACCCACAGACTGCAAGATCATGACCAGAGCTGAAGTCAGCCGCTCAACCAACTGAGCCACCCAGGCGCCCCTGTACATTTTCATTTTGTAATGCTAGGACCCTTTCTCCCCTCCTGTTCCATCACTGTGCTTTAATTCCTCCTTGATAAAATATTAATTAGAGACCATGACAATTCAAATATTCAAATAGGAAAAGAACTCCTAATACAGATAGTTACATCTGCAAAAGGATTTGAGAGGAGAGGGTTAGAAGCCATTTGTTTCTCATTGTATTAGATACCCAGGGCTGTCCTAACAAAGGACCTGGAGGCCAGAAGTCCCAATCAAGGTATCAGCAGGGTCATTCTCCTCCTGACAGTTCTAGGGGAGAATCTTTCCTCTTCCAGCTTGTGGTGACCCCAGATGTTTGACTGGTGGCAGCCCACTTTTAATCTCTACCACCATCCTCACATGGCCATCTTCCCTCCATGTTTATGTCTTCAGATGACATTCTCCTCTGTGTGTGTCTGTGTCCAGATTTCCCTCCTCTGATAAGGACACTAGTTGTATTGGATATGGGCCCACCCTAATGACCTCAACAGAACTTCATTGCATCAGCAGAGACGATTTTCAAGTAAGGTCGTGTTCACAGGTGCTAGGGGTTAGGTCTTCAACATGTCATTTTGGAAGACACAATTCAACCCAAAACACCCACTGTATGCCTTTCAGGACTACTTGATGTTTTGCCATCAATATATACTACTTTGATTAAAAGAGGAAAAAAACAGTGGCCTGGATTTGTCTCAAATAAATGGTGAGTTTGTCTTAAATAAATGGTGGCATCGCATTTATAGAGGTCCTAATCACACTCTGCTGGCACCATGAGTCAGGTGGGATTCTCTTGAATGTCTCCTGTATCCTTGATAGGTCATCTGTGCCTACACATTCTCCTGCCCTGAAGAATTTGCAAACTAAAATGAAAGGATGTGCTAGTGCACAGGACATCCACCAGAGGCCAGGACCATGTGTTGCTAGGCTCCATCTGCCAGCAGCTTCTCATGAACAGGGGTGTGTGTGTGTGTGTGAGTGAGTGACTTGCCAGGCTGGCATTTGGTGCACTGCAGTGTTTTGCCTTCTCTTATCCAGTGAGTAAGCTATTCATCTTGGACCCTTGAATCTTATTAGGAAGTGATTTTTTCTACTGAACTGCAATAGAGAAAAGGGAGAGACGTTGTGTCTACTGCAATGTGTTAAGAATTTCTTTTTTTTCCTTGTTTTGTTTTTTTAATTTTTATTCATTTTTGAGAGAGAGAGAGAGAGAGAGACAGAATGTGAGTGGGGGAAGGGCTGAGAGAGGGGAAGATACAGAATCTGAAGCAGGCTCCAGGCTCTGAGCTGCCAGCACAGAACCTGACACAGGGCTCGAACCCACAAACTGTGAGATCATCACTTGAGCCGAAGTTGGACACTTAACTGACTGAGCCACCCAGGCGCCCCTTAAGCATTTCTTAGTAACTTGTATCAAGATTCAATAACACAAAGGGTTACAATGGCAGTATATGAAACTGTAGTTGTATTATTTTCCATAATACAAGCTTGGCTTGAATGGTTTCTTAGGTTTGGGTCCCCCAGAAGCAAACCCTAAGGTAGGAAGTTGAGGACAAGTAGTTTATTTGGGAGGTGATTCCAGGAAACACCAGTTGAGGTTACCAGTAGGAAAGTGGGACAAGGAGATAAAGGCAGCCTATAAAGCTATATTACCAAGCAGGTTGCTGCTGTGGCACCTGGGGCTCTATCCCTTGGGAGACACCATTGGTGAGGAATGAAATGACAGGTAAAAGAAGAGGACATTTTCCACCTGTCTTGCTGTAGCTAGCTGCAGGGTCAGTGGTAGCAGCCAACATTTCCTGCATCATGCCATATGCCAGGCACTATTCTAAGTGTCTTGCATACTCATATCATCCTCATAACAACCCAGTGAGGCAGGTATCCTTATTTTGCTGATGAACTTGAGGTCCAGAGAGGGGAAAACAACTTGTCCAAAGTCATACCTTTACTTAGTAACAGAGTCAGAACCCTGTCTTCTTACAGAGTAGAAATCAGACAGGCCCTGAGGGTCCAGGGATCTGTCTGGACCAGCCCAGATGTTCTGATTTTCAGTCCAGAGTGCTTCCCATGATCCAGGCTCTCCTTGGCCCTGAAAAGTGACCCTTGGCTTGCTATTCCCAGAGCTTTCCAGATAATAAGATTTAAAAAGTAATGTCTTATGATCATTTTTGAAACAGCTTCTTCAAGTCTACTTAAACTTTCTTTATCCTGGGGGAACAGATGTCTTTTCTTGAGCTCTTTCACTTTATATCCTGGACATTCTTTTACTTAAAGTTTTGCTTTTTTTTTTTTTTCTTTTTCCTATTCTGCACCCAGAGACAAACAAATCCTAGTGCTATCCTCTCAAATTTGTTTTTATTTATTTAATTTATTTTCTTTTAATTTACATCCAAGTTACTTATGCAACAATGATTTCAGGAGTAGATTCGTATTAAGGAATGCCCCTTACCCATTTAGCCCATCCCCCTCCCACAACCCCTCCAGGAACCCTCTGTTTGTTCTCCATATTTAAGAGTCTCTTACTGGAAGGGGCGCCTGGGTGGCTCAGTCGGTTGAGCATCCAACTTCGACTCAGGTCATGATCTCACAGTTTGTGGGTTTGAGCCCTGCGTTGGGCTCTGTGCTAAGAGCTCAGAGCCTGGAGCCTGCTTTGGATTCTATGTCTCCCTCTCTCTCTGCCCATCCCCCACTCATGCTCTGTCTCTCTCTGTCTCAAAAATAAACATTAAAAAATTTTTTTAAAAAGAAAAAAAAAGAGTCTCATGTTTTGTCCCCTTCCCTATTTTTATAGTATTTTTGCTTCCCTTTCCTTATGTTCATCTGTTTTGTATCTTAAAGTCCTCATGTGAGTAAAGTCCTATGATACTTGTCTTTCTCTGACTAATTTCACTTAGCATAATACCCTCTAGTTCCATCCACGTAGTCAAATTTACTTCAAAGAATGGATTCGAAAATCACACTCCACCCTGAGATGCCCAAAGGAAGCTAAGAACATGAAGCTTTGGTCTCAGATGAATCTTTTATTGTTTCAAACCAAGACAAACATATTTTTTCAAAGATGATAGCACAATCATTGTCACAAGCATGTTAATATGTCTATTTTGCAAGAAAGGATATGCTACAAGTCATGCTATTCATATTTTCAATAGCATTCTGGCAAAAATTAAAGCATTTCCAAATTGTGTCAAACATTTAATGAATAGTGAATTCTACTTTCTGCTCTTGGGTAAATAAATGGTGTCTTTCAGTGAAGTGGGTGGAAAATAGATAATGTGAGAGTTGCTTCTTTAAAACTGCCCTTTGCTCCAACAACCATCAGCCTCTTCGGTTGCCACTGAACTTCTCAGCTATTTTCTGTAGTTCCAAATCCATTGCAGCCAAGTTTTCAAGTTCTTTTTCCTAGAAAATACAGAAAAGTGGAGGCATGAGGTCTCAGATCAATTAGTTTTATTGTAGTTTGAAGGAGTATGAACAGAAAGGGGAATATTTGGTATGTTAGAAGTCATATGAGACACCCTACCATCAGTGGTGCTCAAAGTGTGGTCCCCTCACCAGAAGCATCAGCATCTCCAAGGAACTTGTCAGAAATTCAGATTCTCGGGCCTCACCCAAGGACCTACTCAATCAGAAACCCTGAAGGCTAGGAATCTCTTGAGATTCTTATGCACGTTCAAGTTTGAGAAACACCAACATAATATTAGGAAAAAATCATTGTTCAGGCTGGTACAGTTCTGATAATGTTAACTCTCCAAGATGTAAACTAATTGTTATAGTCCAGTAGCTGATAACAAAATGGGGTGATATCTTTAGCTGATAGACTAAAATGGGGTGCCTGGGTGACTGGGTTAAGCGACTGACTTCAGCTCAGGTCATGATCTCACGGCTCATGGGTTCAAGCCCCGCTCTCGGGCTCTGTGCTGACAGCTCAGAGTCTGGATGGAGGCTGCTTCACATTCTGTGTTTCCCTCTCTCTCTGCCCCTCCCCCACTCATGCTCTTTCTCTGTCTCTCAAAAATAAACGTTTAAAAAATTAAAAATTAAGATAGACTAGGGGCGCCTGGGTGGCTCAGTCGGTTGAGCGTCCGACTTCAGCTCAGGTCACGATCTCGCGGACCGTGAGTTCGAGCCCCACGTCGGGCTCTGGGCTGACCGCTCAGAGCCTGGAGCCTGTTTCGGATTCTGTGTCTCCCTCTCTCTCTCCCCCTCCCCCGTTCATGCTCTGTCTCTCTCTGTCTCAAAAATAAATAAACGTTAAAAAAAAAAAATTTTTTAAATTAAGATAGACTAAAGCAATTAATTTCTATATCATCTGTTCTTTCTTCCCCTGGGAAATAGTGGTGAAAAGTTAAATGACCAAGAAGACACCAAAATAGTGGTTGTCAACCTTGACTGAACAATGACTGGGAGCTTTGAAAAATCCTCATGCCCACGTAGTACCCAGTACCAAATACACAGAATCCCTGGAGGTGGGTCCAAACATCAGTAATTACTCAAGCCTTGCAGGTGATTCCAATGTGCAACAAAGGTTGAGAAGCACTGCAGTAGGGTGAGTGCACAGGGATATGGACAATGGACTCAAACCCAGAGGTCATCTCCACTCTCTTATGGGGGTAGATTCTCATGGTAATTGATTCCCACCAATTTCTCCACATTAATATCAGATAGTCTTGAACATATCAACATTAACCATCTAAATTAATTTTAAGCAAAAGCCCCACACTGTACCTCTTCCTCTGTCAGAACTCCCTGGCCGGCCCTGTCCTTTTCATTTTCTGCTGCATGGCGTGGGCTCATCTGCTCCTCAGAGTCATAAAAGTCTGGAAATTCAGCTGACTTCTTCCTGTAGTGAAGGAGCTGGTCCAGTTCAGCCACTCTGTCATACTGCCTTTTCAGATCCAGTTTGGGGGGGAGATTTCTCTTCTCATAGCCCCAATTCACGTCCTCTTCGAAGGGCTTTTTCTCCCACAAGTCATAGTTGTATTCCGGGAAGAAGTTCTTCTCATTCAAGGTCAGCCCATTTTCTTCTTCACCCTCAAGAAAATTGTCATCCATGTTGTCTTTTCTCTCAAAATGGCTGCTCTTCCACTGAGGAGGGTCATAGTATGTGTTGAGCAGCTCCCCTAATCTCTTCCTCTTGTCAGTGGTGTGAAGGGGAGTATACTGTTTGCCTTGAAGCCTAGCTTCTTCCCTGCTCTCTTTAGCATCTTCCAGGTCCTCCTGCTGCTGCCACTTCCCTTGGGCTCCTTCTTCACCATAGTTGAGGTAATTTCTGTCCTGCTCTTTCCACTCGCCTTGTGGATGCCTCCTTGCCTTGTCCATCTGGCTTTCTTGAACACGGTAGTGTCCTTCACCCAAGAACCGTTTTTCTTGTTTATTGTCTGGAATGGAATATGCACCTGGTTCCCCTCCTCTTGTTCTATAGTGGTGTCCCCCTTCTCGGACCCTCTCTTCCTCACTTTCTTCATTATATCCATGTGCCATCTTGTCAAGCTCTGAGCTGGGGCCATTTCTCTTGTCCTCTTCCTGGCTCTCCTCACTGGGAGGTCTTGGAGCCCTGTAGTCCTCACTTCCTCTGCTGCCATATTGTCCCTGCTCCAGGTCCTCAGGAGCCTGGACAGCTGGGTAACTCCTCACTTCTTCCCCATATTCAGGTTCTTCTTCCTCTGAAGCCCTGTAGTGGGCTGGATGATGGTCCCTCCTTTCCCCTACACTGGACATGCCCACGTTTGACTCCGATTCCTCACGAAAGTGTCCCCTCTCATCGGAGGGAGGTTTCCCTTCTTGAGAGGACCTGTCAGGCCTGCTCCTCCCATGGTGGTGTCTTGGCTTCCAGCGTCGTTTGTCCACCTCAGGGCCAGCATCTTCCTCACTTTCCTCAGATTCTTCCTGGCTCCCAACTTGGTTTTTAGACTCTTGAAGGTGTTTCTCCTGGCTTCTTGTGTCCTCATGACTCTCCTGGCTACTCCTCTCTCGACTGTGTGTCATCTCCTCAGGCGGCCCAGCAGAGTGTATACCATATCTGGCAACTAACTCCTCTTTTTTCTTAGCAGTAGCCTGGTTTCTTTTGTTGAGAAAGGCATTTTGTGTCTCTTCTGGCTCTTCCAGGTTTTTCTCTTCACTGCCATCTTTCCCATGCTCCCTTTTCTGGTATTTCTCTCCCTCCTCTTCCTTCCTGTCTTCTTCCTCGGTTTTCTCAGAATGGTGTGTCTTTGCTTCTTTGGAGACTTGACCGTTAGAGGGGTAGAGGCCTCCTTGGGGTTCACCTGCTTCTTCTCGGCTATGCCCACCTCCTGCTGTGTCTGCCATTGTCAGGCCTTGGGTATCCTCCCCTGGGGTTCTTGTTTCCTCCCTACCAGAAGGCCTGTGGGTTTCTGAGGCATCAGCTGGGTTTCTTAACAACCTTACTTCAAATCGTGTGTTTTCATTTTCATTTTTCTCTTCATCTTTGACCTCTTTTCTACCTATCATGAAAATAAAAAAGCATAAGCATAACTTCAGAATTGCTTGTGGTTCAACAAGCACCAGCCTCAGTGATCACTGCAAAACGTAAGGACCTGAAAAATCACTTGAGCAATTGTTTGAAGTTTATTTTTGAGAGAGATAGAGTGAGCGGGGGAGGGGCAGAGAGAGCAGGAGAGAGAGAATCTAACTGTCAGCATGGATCCCTGATGTGGGGCCCGAACCCACCAACCTCGAGATCATGACCTGAGCCAAAACCAAACGTTGAATGCTCAACCGACTGAACCACTCAGGCACCCCACTTGGGTAATTTTTTAAGTTAATGAAAAATATACTCAGGTTACTTTTGAAAGTAAACGGTATGAAAGCTCCTTGGCTGTGTTAAATCTAATAATAAACTCCTTCTATTTTTACTTTTTTCATAGCACCCAACCAGCATTTCTCGGTACTATTAATGATAAAATGGAAATCCAAATAGAGATTTATGAAATGTTAGACTTTAGAGCCAGAAGAAACCTTTGAATTCATCTTGTTCAACCTCCTCTTTTTGCAGACAAAGACAGTGAAATTCAGAAAGGTGTATTTAGGGACCCTTCTTTCTATATTGGCTGTAAGTAAGATCTAAAAAATTAGCATTATGTAAATAGCTCTAACTAGAATCCAGCTAAATGAAGTTAAATAGCCAAAGGGAAACATCAGGATTCAAAGGAGGATGTAAAATTTTAAATTATTAGTTTATCAGCCTTTTTTTTTTTTTATTCAATCAACTGTGTAGACCCAAGGTAGCAGTAAGTGACAATATAACTTACTAACTGGTGACAAGAAGTGGGTATATTTCTTCCCTTAGAAAACTGTACAGCAGTAGAAAGAACCATTTCTTCCATCACTCAGGTCCTATCTGCCCAACATATTCTCAGATGTTCAAGATGAAAATCAGTATACTGAGTTATCTTTGTGTTTCATTAGTCAACAGTAGATGGTGTAACTGGTATTTCAATTGAATGTGTTCTATCTTTTCCAGATGTCAGTAGCTCTTTTACTAAATCCTCCTTAATTCAGGGGAGTCCCATGAGAGGAGATATGCAGCTAACGCTGTCTGAATGATAGCTGGAAGGCCTTGAATTTCAACTTGTCACTGAGTTCAGACAGAACTCCTGAAGCCCAAGCCTCTCATAACTCTGGGGCTACATCTGCACTGTCCCACCGTGCTATCAGCCTTTGGTGGCTACTCAGTATTTGAAATGCGGCTGATCCCAACTGAGATGAGCTATAAGTGTAAGATGCTTACCAGATTTCTAAGACTTTGTATGAAAAAAAAACCAAACATCTCAATTTTTCATATTGATTATATATTGAAATAATACTTGGGATGTATTGAATAATATATACTATAAATACATTA
Organism: Panthera uncia; assembly: GCF_023721935.1. Taxonomy (NCBI): domain Eukaryota; kingdom Metazoa; phylum Chordata; class Mammalia; order Carnivora; family Felidae; genus Panthera; species Panthera uncia. The sequence continues at coordinate 31,302,231 of NW_026057578.1, read as the reverse complement.
GGTGTGGGGGCACCTGACTGGCTCGGTTGGAAGAGCATGCAACTCTAGATCTCGGGGTCATGAGTTTGAGCCCCATGTTGGACATAGAGACTACTTAAAAAAAAACTTTAATAAAATAAATAAATCTATTGGTTGTATAAGAATTATATATTGAATAAAATGTATTAGATAAAAATAAAATATATTATGAATATTAATTTCACCTGTCTCTTACTTTTTTAATGTGGCCACTAAGAAATTTGAAATTATATTTGTGGTTCACATTATATTTCTACAAAACAGTACTGATGAGTCATTTTGAACTGACGTTTGCAAAATTGGGTCTTTGTAAAAATGTCAAAAAAATAGCAGATGGTCTGTACCTCTCTGCTTAAAGCCCAGCCTGGCATGATAACATTCTCATGTTTTATGAATCAACTGAAATGTCTCTGACCTTTCACACCCAGACACCTAAGAGCTGTCGCCTTTCCAGTGATTTTGTCTTTTAAGAACCAGTGCAACATTGAGGCAGGTGAGGTTGTCCAAGTAGGCATAGGTATGCAAGGAGGCTTTGGGCAGAGACTGACATCATTCTGAGAGTCAGATAACATAACCCTGATCAGACAGGATCTCAGCTTTCCAGGGCAGGGGCTGTGTCTCCCCTTTCCTACTGCCTACTGGTCAGGAAGAGAAGTATTTTTCTTTTTCCCCAGTTATATGTGTGCTCCCTGTAGCAGCTTGTGACTGAGGCTTAGCACTTCCTCCTAAATTTAGCTTTAAGTCCCCACAGGTGAGATCAGAGTACTGTGATTAGCAGCACATAGTCACTGTCAATCTGTAAAACCAAGGTGTGAAGCCCGTCCTTACTTTCAAGTAAAAATGGGGGAAATGTACCTTCCATCCCTAACTTTCATGTTGCAAGGATAACCAGATTAACCTGGACAAAGAGATTCTCGTACCTATTAAGAAATGGACTATGTATTCCCCGAGGTCTCTTCAAGCCACAAACAGTGATTCTCTTCCACTCTCCCAGTGCTCATTTACTCAGTAAGCGTATGCTTGCTCCACAGACATGCTGAAGAGCGTGGGGAGTGGAGATGGAGATGAGCTACAGGTGGGAGGGAGAATTCATCCATCCAGCCGGCCAAAACCTCTACCGGTCTTCTGATCAGCTTAAGACATATCAGCAGGAGAGAAAACTAGAATCGGGCGGAAGCCACAAACTAGTAACCCAGAGGTGAGTTCTTTTTGGCCTAAATAGCATTTTTAGCAATTTCGAATTCAGAGGCAATACTCAAATACCAGGAGATATTGCTTACAAATCCAAATTTTCACTTCTCTTGAAAAATCCCCAATCTGATAATAAAGTCTATATTTCTCGGTTGGAGCAGAAAAATATCTCCCCCTGTACCCTCACCCCCTCCAGAAGGGACATGTATCTTCCAGTCTGTGAGTTACTTCCTATTCTGCCTTATTCCTTATGCTATCTGTCTGGCCCTGGCTGATGTCTGAGTCTGCAACCCAGAGGAGCTCTTAAACCCTTGTGTAGTTCTTGGGCGCAGTGTCACCAGGGTCCTGTTAGACATGAGTCATTAGATTTTAACCAGTGTCCCTGAGGCTGTCTCAAAGGACATCAAAAGACCCCAGGGCACAGTCAGTGATAAGGGGAGGCTAGAATTGCCATGGCCACAAAGTAAGGGCTGAGCAGGCAAGCAGAATCCGACATTCAACAGCTCTTCCTAAGCAATTACAGTTCTTTGATGACCTAGTATGGCAAACCCCACACTTTTGCATCCATCTGGTAAACGAAACAAAGAGAAGGGAGATAGTGAGATGGGTCTGCCCAGAGGAGCTGCCTTTTGTCCCTGCCTGAAGATTCATTCTGTTTGTACACATTCCCTGTAATGGCTGGAAAAGAAAGTTGGGGAGAAATTCAGAAAGAGATGTCTAGGCTGGGATTGGTAGGGAAGCTTCCTCCCATTGTTCATGGGGCCCTTGCAGACTCAGGTCCCCACATCTACTATAATTACCCTGAAGCCTCCAATGGTGGACTGAGTCCTGCTAGGTTACTCTTTTGGTCAATTGCCAATACTTGTTTTTACCATTTTATGTATGAGGGCTTGTGTGCAGCAATAGCAAGAGTATTCTCCTGCAACAAGAGATTTTGGAGGTGACAAGAAAAAAAAAAAAAAAGATCACCATTCCCAGCCTCACTAAAAATTTAAAAGCAGAGAAGGTGTTGAAGAGAACAGTGGTTTTTGGATTTGTTTGCATCAGTTTGACCTCATGTATAAAGGAGGCAGCATAGGGGTGCCTGGGTGGCTCAGTTGGTTAAGCATCCAACTTCAGCTCAGGTCATGATCTCTCAGTTCATGAGTTCAAGCTCCACATCAGATTCTGTGCTGAGAGCTCAGAGCCTGGAGTCTGCTTCAGATTCTGTGCCTCCCTCTCTCTCTCTCTCTGCCCTCCCTACTCATTCTCTCTCTCTCTCTCTCTCTCTCAAAAATAAATAAATGTTAAAAAAAATTTAAAAGAGACAGCATAGTTTTGAAAAATTGATCTTTTAATGTCAATGCCCAATGGATACTGCTTGCATTGCTGTTCAGATTTTGTCTTCGACAGAAGTTGATTTGTATAGAGAATACATCCCACTCTAGATTCAGAAAGTCATTGCTCTGACTCACTGAATGCTCTGCTTTTACCCTCCCCTTTTTAGTTCTCAGGCCTAACCTCTACCATTTGGTAGTACCTCCCATTCTAATCAGCTGTAAATGAAAATGGCTTAAACAATCTGTCGTGTAAAGAGGGCAGAAGTTTCCAAGTCGCCCTTCAAGCTTCTAACTTCTCACTGTCAGAAGAGCAGAAGGCAGGGAGAAGAATAATTAAGATCTACTTCTATCTTTTTGTCTTCCAACACTCCCAGAACACTTAACCCCTACTACCTAATAACAAATAAGCGCTCCCCACACCTCCCTCCACCCAAGTAAAAGCCTGTTCTAAAAATCCAAACTCTGGAACCAAGGAATTTAAGAACTGATAGACATCTCAAAGACTATCATTGAGTTCAACTCCCTTATTTTACTTTGAGAAAATAAGCCCAGAAAGGCAAGAGGTCTTTCCCCATGGTCACATAGCTATTAAGTGGCAGATTGGGACTAGAAGCCATATCTTCTATCTCCTCAGATACTAGTCTAGTTTGTACTCTTTCCATTGCATTACCCACTCCCCTGATTCTCCCCTCATTTGGAGGTGAAGTGGAAGCTGAAGTGGAGCAAGCAGGAGGAAGGATCACCTGAGGGACAAAGATCTCCTGCAGTGTAGGACACTTACTCTTTTTCAGGACTTGGCGACACTCAGGGGTGATGGGTGGAGCATTGGACTTCGACAGGGCATTTGAGAGGACCTCGATGATGCAGCGAGTCACCTGGGGGGAAACCCAAAAGCAGGTTGGCAAAAGCTGGTGTCACTGGGATGATGGCCTAACCCAAACCAGAGCTGCCGTAGAGAGAGGGTCGGCTCTGTGGCCTATACTGGTGTGGGATCCTTGGGGCAGAAATGTAGATTTACAGGACCATCATGAAATATCCCAGGCTTTTCCACAGAACACTGCACAATGGCACTGGGTCAAGATTACACAAGAGAAGAGAACTACCTCCCCCCACCCCCACCATTTCTTGCAGATCCAAAGGAAAATAGTGATGACAGCTATCCTCAGGAGCACTGAAGACACTGGGAAGGAAGTGAGATCCCAAGGCAGGAGGGACATCCTTTGCCCCCATTCCCTTAGGGATGAAAACCTGGCTTTGTAACACTATTTTGTAGGTTTTTTATTCTTGTTGTTTCTTTTGTTTGTTTGTTTGGTATGATAAGGAGTGGGAGAATCTAGAGTCTAGATGAAAGTCTACATTCTAGACTTCCATTTCAACTTACCATTTCTTCATTGTGGTTCCTGTTATCCACTGGCATAGAACTGACTGCTTTGAAGGAGAAAAAGAAAAGGGAAATGACTTGAGCTGATTTTTGGAAGCTGTGTGACCCCAAACTCACAAAATCACTCCCACTCCCTGCACATTACTTGGAAAGAGTGGCAGAGTCACAGCTGAGCAGAGTGGAGATAGCTGGGTAAGATTGGTCCAGGAGCCATAATTGCCCCAGTTGCTCATGTACACACACACACACACACACACACACACACACACACACACACCTGTTTTCCCTAGCAATGTCTTAAACATGATTTAGAAATGAATACTATCTTATATGCAGTATAAATCAAATCCAGACCACAGACAAGGAGAGCTTCTGAGATACTGGCAATGTTCTGTTTCTTGATTGCGGTACTGATTACGCAGATGTGCTCAATGAGAGAAAAATTCATTAATCCATATACTTATGATCTGTGCAGTTTTCTAATTGGATATTATACTTCAATAAAAAATTGAAAACCTACTTTAAATGAAACCAGGGTACCCTCCTCAACCCTTATGCCTACCCAAAATGGGCAAAGATTTGTGATTCCCTCTACCTATTGCTGTCCCCACCAAAATATCCTCCCCACAACTCATTTCATTTTTGAAGTCATGGTTGTGACTATTTTACATAACTAATTACCTTGTTTTTACCCCCAGTCCTTTTTCTGAACAAGCTTGTTTATGCATGTGTATCAGTGTTGTGTTTCCCTTTCCCCATGTTGGCTGTAAACAGCAGGGGAGGGATCTGATTCTAGTTAATAATATCATATATGAAATAGGTGTTTAAAACTGGCTTATCAGAATATTTTTAAACAGTAAATTTTAATTTATTTAAATTAAATTTCATAAGATTTTGCTTGTTTTGAACCAGCGATTAAAGTGTCTTTGTCTTCTTAGGAAATGCTTCAAGTGCTTTTAATTTTCCAATGTCATTTTTTTTTCTTTCAAAGCTGCTTTGATTCTTTTATCTTTCGCATTGACTCTGTTCTGTCTAAGCCCTTTCCATTGGAGAAGCTCAAAGCATTTACATGTAGGCCCATCTCCACAGTTCTCCTGACACTCCCTGGAGTGGACAGCTGCCATTATGGCTGAAGAAGCTCAGTGCACAAAATTCTTCTAGGTCCCTGAGACAAGAAAAGAGCTAGCTGAAGGAAGAGCAAAACTCAGACATCAGAGATGAAAGCTACTCAAATGCAATTTATTTTTAACCAGCAATCTGACCTCTCCTCCCCAAATGTTTACTCTCCAAGTCTCTTTAACTACCTGTCTCTAATCAGTTACACATCATCCCAGGCTCAACCTAGGAATAAAACACCTATTTCATGTACTTACCTTACTTAATTTTCTTTTTTAAAGCATGACTTGGGATATACTTCAATTGTTTCAAGAAGTCCAAAGCTATCCAGCATATTAAAACCATTTGAAAAATGTTTGAGAAGTGCCTAACAAGGTAAAAAGACCCCACTATCTTTCTAAAACATAGTTCAGACAAGATCCAGATGTCCTACCTTTGGCACCCAGGGCCCAATATACTGGCTAGATCATTATTTTATCTCCCAAATGGTTGTTATTGGGAAACATTTTTACTTTGGCATTTATTCTTTGCACCCGAATCTGTAAAATTCTCTAGAAAGAAATGACTGAATTACTCCTCTAATAAACTAGAAGGTGCCTTTTTAAAATCTAGCATTACTAAACCTTCTTTGGTAATGCAGTTTCTTGCTAATAACTTTTCTTTTTTTCTCCATATATGTAAAATAGGTGCTTTTATTAACTACTGGCATTGCCAAAGTATTAGCAGTTATCATATTTGGGAGGAGATAAATATTTTTCTTTTATCACTCTAAACAATTTTTGGTATATGTGCTGCTGAAGCGAGCACTCACTCTAAACAATTTATAGCTCATGTTTGTTATTGCAAACAGTCCTATTTCTCTGATTGAGGCTCTTCAAATTTATTTTTGATGGAAAGGAACTAAGGTCTCCTTATAAAAGTGCATTACGCACCTTGATGAGACACCTAAGTTCCACTGTATTTTTTCCAATGGAATCTGTAACAGCAAAGTGATAGTTAAACACACATTGATTCCCCTAAAGCAGTTTAACTTATTTTTGTATAAAGATTCAGGAGGCACCAAAGAAAACCCAATAATTATGATAAAAGTGAAGTAATCAGATGATAGAAAATCTTCAAATAATATTGTATGATAAACCTGAGAATAACTTGAAACGTATGATATTTCATAAGACTATCAAACTAAGGTTTGATTCCAGAATAAAAATACAGCTAAAATTTTTAAAAGTTAAGCAACTTCATCTGAATGAAGAAACCATTTTACCCAGTATAATATAGATATCACGTAGTAACTTCACTTATATTAATTTTTAGAGTGCACATGTAGCTACTATGGAAAGGTATGGATCTCCCTTCAGAAGCTCTTAAGGGGAGGAAATGAACCAAATGGTTTCCTGAGGTTTTCTTCATCCCTGTGATTTTGCTAAATAACAAACTTTGCTTGAAAGCTACCATGTTTCATTTCCAGGCATTTGTGGATGGCAGGAATGGGCACAGGGGTTTCTTTCTAGAGTAATGAAAAACTTCTGACATTTGATAGTGATTACACAATGTCAGAATATACTCAATTCTGCCCTTTAAAAATGTGGGTTTTATGGCATGTGAATTATAGCTCAATAATTTTTTTGAAGAATGTGATGTCTCCATTTTAGCTGATATTAAAATATGAACCCATCTTAAAATATTCTCTTGCATAGGAGAGCTCTAAGTGTTTTACCACTATAATAAAATAAATCTCTGTTTTGTTGTCTCTAGCACAATGTATATAGCATAGCAATAGCATTTTAAGCAATTTGTTTCTGAAAATATTTAAATTAAGAACATTTATAGGTAATTTATAAGAGTGACAAGAATGTTAGAAAATTTGAAATGCTTGTAGCTTGCAGTAAAATAAATTACCACTGGCTTTCATTTTATGTTTTTACATTTGGTATCCAACAATTGCTGTCAATGAAAGCTTTATATTCATGGATGGCAATACTTCAATTCCAGGTAGGAATCTCAATCTCAGATAAAGAACAATATCCTATGGAGTCATTAAAATAGCCACAGAAAACCTCCAGTTTAATCTGGTGGTGCATATTTACCTCCCAATGGTCTCAGTACTCATAGAAATTTTACTTCAATACACATAAATACACACACACACACACACACACACACACACACACCCCCCACACATTTTTTCCAATCTCCAGAGATCATTTCTTCAAGATTCAAAGTAGTTTGAAAGATTAATCCTGCAGTCTTCCACACATAAAGAGACACTGTCAGATATCTACTACTTTAAGTTTCATCCTCCCAAATTGACTAAAATGATTTTTTTAACTTCTCCAAGGATATTTTGTGGTTATTTTATACTTGTTATTTTCCTGCAGTACAAAAGACAAAATATCTACTGCACTTTCCATTCATAACTTAAAAATGGATTAATTTGGGTATGAAATTACCTCTTCCCAGAAATGGAACTATAAAATAAAAAAAAATTACATTAAGTTTGTACATAACATATACATGAACACACACATATAGATGAACGTGTTAATTAAAAGATATAAGAACACATACGAGACTTACTTTCATCTCATCATGTTTAAATAATAATAATAAAGGAAATTACACAGGTGCCAACTAATATATAATACATGGACTCTTGTGTCTCTGTAGTCCTCTGGCTTTAAAAAAAAACAAAGAAATACTCCATTCCAGTTACATATTAAGGCTTTAACAGCGTCTAGACAGGTACAGAGAGAGTGACATTTTAGGAGGTAGCACAAAATGTGGGGTTTCCGCGGAGACACTGCACGTTTTCTTTCTATCTACAGGAAAACTCAGATATGAAAAGACTGAGACTCTTCTGGCTGGGCTAAGAAGACCTCTGGCTTTTTCCAAGTCAGACGATGAAGCGGGGAGTTGAAGGAAAATATCCAGCCAAGAGAAGAAATTAAGAATGTCAACCAAGATGGAAAAACCTTCCTTCCACTCAACCAACCCTTCCTCTCCCCCAGTGTCTACAAGCCAAGACTCCCGGAGCGCCCTGGAGGACCAAGGCTAGCGCTGTCCGCGGTGCTGAACAGCCCGCCGAGCCCACTCACCGGCCACCACTGTCGCTGCCAGGAGGCCCAGCAACACTGCCGGCCGCATGGCCCCGCTCTCCCGAATCTGCGCGGAGAAGAGGATGGCGACTGGACCGGTGAGTGGGATGCGGGCGGAAGGCGAGATAAAGATGCTCCGGGAAAGCAGCTGTGCGTCCAGGTCCCCGCGGTGTGGCGCGGTTGGCGCAGGCCCCGCTCTTTTAAAGGGCAAGCCAGGGCCGCAGGGCCGGGAGGGGCGGGAATCCAGGAGGCTGCGCCCCCTCCGCTCAGCGCTGACGTCAGGAGGCGGCCCCGGGGCCCGCGGCGCAAGTGGGAGGAAATCTACGCCAGTCCAGTCTCCCGGGTGCTCGAGGTCTGGAGCGGGTGTGGGAGTGAGGCGGACGTCGGAATGAAAGTTTGCGGGGAGGCAGTGCAAATCTGACGCGAGGGGAGAGGCAGAGGTCCCGCATAGATTGCCCCAGCTTGTTCCTCATCTCGCTCCACGCCACCTTCAATGAGGCTGTGTATCGTGTGCAGTTTTGTTGAGAGTGTATCTAGGACTAAGTCTGGTTTGTGTCGCCACTACCCAGTGAAGTATCAATAAGACTCCTGCTAACTAGAGAGTACTAAACGGTGGGGGGACATGGAAGGAGCAATGATGGCTTTAAAAATAAAAGGTGCAGAGGGAGAATATGGAACCTGCTGTTCTTTTAAAATTTTAGTCTTAAATCTATCTACCCATTTTTCCATCTATCCGTATCTATCTACCTTTCTGCCTACCTACCTATGTACTATTTGTGATTATCTCTCTCTCTGAACACATAACATACACACACAGTGAAAAAAATTTTAAGTCACATGGCACAAAAGAGTTTACTAGAAACATCTCCCTTCTACTTCTATTTCCCCGCATTCCTAATTAACCCCCTGCAGAGTCTACTCTACCTAACCACTTTCTGTTGTTTAGGCTTAATTTATTTTGGAGCATATATAGCTACATCTTCTTTCAGATGGCGGCACTATATTACATTGACTGTATTAACTGGAGTTTATTTAACCAGTTCCCTTTCTGATGGGCATTCATTTAGGTTATTACCCTTTGGCCTTTAATTACTCCTTTACAACAGAGCCCTAGTGTCAGGGGCAGGTAATGTAATAACCTGCTTGTAGAATCTAGTATATCTCATAAGCACTGTTCATCCTCTCTGGCTTTAAAATTGAAATAGGAAGGCATTCTGTTTTATGTGAGAGGAAGGTGAAAACATCTTCCAGGATATTTTTAATGTGACTTCTCTTAATCTAATGAAGAATCAGGAAAAAGAAGCAGACATATGGGCACCAAAGAGAAACAGCTCAGAATCTTCTCTGATAACACAGGCTTTGAGGAATAGAGTGAACCATCATGTGGGGTCTTTTTTAGAGAAGGCAGATGTCTGCATGTACAACTAAAAGGAAGTTTCAGTGTCTTTTTCCTGAAAATCAATGAGGCTCAAATTCTTTATGCATGAACTACATCTTCCTGAAAAGGCTGGGAATGGTTTCCCCAGGACCATGGCTGCAGGATATTTAAGAGAATAGTCTTAAAAAGGATATTAGTGGAGCAGTTGGTAAAATTTGAATAAGATCTGTAGATTACATGATAAATATTGTATCATTACAATACAATACAGTGTTAATTTCCTGATCTTGAGAATTGTTCTTGTGATTATGTAAGAGAATGTCTTTGTTTTTAGGAAAGGCATGTTGAAGTAGCTAGAGATAAAAGGTGTCATATATACAACTTACCCCCAAATGTTTTAGAAAAATATAGAGTTAGAAGGAGGAAAAGAAAGAAAGAATACTAAGGCAAGCAGGGCAACATTTGGGAAATTGGGGTGAAAGGTATATGGGAATTTTTAATACTATTTTTGCATTTTTCTGAAATCTGATATTATTTTCAAACAAACAGAAAAGAATATTCTTGGCACAAAAGAGTCTTATAAAACCTCTGTAAAGAAGTGGGTACAGAAAAAGAAGGTGTTGAGTAAAGGCCTTTCTTTGAGTGCTGATCTGGGGGAAATTCTTCTACTATTATTGAAATTATATAAGGGTTCCAACTGCTGTTTAAAATGCACTGATTGTTGGGGCGCCTGGGTGGCGCAGTCGGTTAAGCGTCCGACTTCAGCCAGGTCACGATCTTGCGGTCTGTGAGTTCGAGCCCCGCGTCAGGCTCTGGGCTGATGGCTCGGAGCCTGGAGCCTGTTTCCGATTCTGTGTCTCCCTCTCTCTCTGCCCCTCCCCCGTTCATGCTCTGTCTCTCTCTGTCCCAAAAATAAATAAAGAACGTTGAAAAAAATAAAAAATAAAAAAATAAAATGCACTGATTGCCAATAGTACTTAAACATTGCCACCTTCCAGGAGCATCTACATTCCAGTATTTCATCAATTTCCCTTTTATCTTGCTTTCTCATAAAGTACAGGGTTAAAAATATTAATGTCATCTTGTGGCTTCTCAGACAGGGCTTGGGCTGAGTTTATTACTCATCAAGAAAAGTCTTTTCATTATTGTGAATTGGCCCACAGCCAGTTCCTATATTCAGACTTACCTTTCTTTGTTCTCATTATTTGACAAACTTTTTATTATTTTGCCTTTCACATTTAGATCTCGATGTACTAAGGAAAAAAAAAAAACCATTTGGCAGGAGCGTTTCTAAGGAATTCTTTCAAAGCAGGATGACAGAGGAAAACATATTTTCCTTAGGAACCAGGGCTTACAATAAACATGGAATGAGATAGGGGTACAGCCACACTTTTTACCGCTTTGCCACTTAATTGTTCTGAGAATTTTTTTACTGACCATCCTTACCCACCTGCTGTTTAGTGTTACTGAACACACACACACACACACACACACACACACACACACACACACCACACACACACAACCCTAGAGTTCATCATCTCATTGGTCTATTTGTTTATGCTTGGAGAAGTATCACACTTTCTCTATCACCACAGCTTTTTAAGAAGTCTTGATATCTGGTGGAAAAGGTCTTCCCACCCTGTTTTTCTTCAGGAGAGTATCTGTTATTCTTGGCCTTCTGCATTTTCATGTAAATTTTAGAATCAGTTTTCTATCAATTGCATGAGAAAAATCTGTTAGGATTTTGATAGGAATTGCATCAAATCTATGGATCAATTTGGGAGCAGCTGACATCTTTACCATATTGGGCAGACTTAGCTTTTTGATTACTGATAATGTTCTGGATATAATCTTATCTCAAGTAGTATAAATACTATTACCACAGGAAAAGAAAAGAACCCATGGGGAAGAGCATTTCTCAGGAATGCTCTCAAAGAAAAATAAGGGGGAAATATATATCTTTTAGGAACCAGTGTCTAGAATAAACCATGGTTTTATACATGGCTTCCGAAATAGGTTATCCATCAGGGTCCAGCCAGTAAAAAGAAATGACTAGAAGGAATTTATTTTGTTTATTTTTTTAGAGAAAGAGAGAGAGAGAAAGAGAGAGAGAGAGAGAGAATATGTGCACAGGGTGGGCAGGGGAGGGAGGAAGAGAGAGAGAAAGAGAGAGTATCTTAAGCAGGCTCCATGCCCAATGTGGAACCCACGTGGGGCTCAATCTCACTACCCTGAGATTATGACCTAAGCAGAAATCAAGAGCCAGATACTTAACCAACTGAGCCACCCACGTACCTACAGAAGGAATTTAATAAAGGAAATAATGCACAGGAATTAAAAAAGCTGAAATAGCAAATAGGGAAAGAAGAGGAAACCCAAAGATTGGTAAATACAGGCAGCTGCTACACCCCTCGGGAATGGCAGGATAAAAAAGAATGTGTCCACATGGAGCCCAGAAACATGAATCACTTGGTAAGGATGGAAAGTTCTACAGGCTAGGAAGGCAGAATTTGAGCCATGGAGGAAGGGTTGTCTGGTAAGAACTAGACCCACAGAAGAGAAGCAGCCTCTGCTACCCATGCATCCCCCTCTTCCAGTGGAGAGAAAGGGGGAGAACTATTTTGGCTTCTCTTTTCTTTCAGTGTATATGCCTCTTAGTGGCTGAACATACCTGGGTATGACTGAGAGGGAAGCCTGAGCAACATAATTTTCAAGGAACAGTCCCTCTAGTGATACAGAACAGAGCATGGAATCAGAAAGCAGACAGACAAATGAATGGCATATAGGTCAAAACCACCTAGCAGTACAGTCACTGAATTTATGTTTTCCCTCAAAACTCATCAGTTAATTTCATTTGTGCATATATATCCTTACTACATGTCAAGCCCTGTGGTACATGCATATTACTTTGTCTATAACAAATTATGTGGTCAATCCCAACATTAATGGCAAAAGGAGATATATTCCATCCACTCTAGCAGAGTTCACCAGGCAGTCAAGGAAAAAAGGTGGGAGAGGTGTAGGGTAGACTCCAGGACTGCGGAGGAGGGTGAGAGAGCATGGCATGCCAGGAAAATGGCACTACCATGGAGACTGCTGCCTTGCAAATGTACATCTCTAGAATTCTGAGATTTCCCCCAGACTCCCAGATCCCTCTGAGGTATGTGTTCCACACAGGCTCTGAGAGTTTCCTGGTGGGACTCAGCTTTAGTTACCCACAGTGGAAACTTCCTTGATAGCAAGCTCTTTACAGCTCTCTTTCTTTCCCTGTTTTACTTCTTGTCACTGTTTCCTGGAATTATCTCCAAAATAAATTATTTCCAGTCATATTTTTGTTTCAGGGTCAACTTTTGGAGGAAATTGAATGATGACGCATATATTCACAAACCCATTGCAGGCTGTTCAATAGAATTTTTCTTAGTATGTCCAACTTTTGGTTAATGCCTCAGAGTGAGAGAACATGGATTTTAAGTGCTCCCATGATCCAAAGAGAAGAGTCAGGCACCTCACTATGAGATTCACTAACACAGGCACAGTGAAGTGGCACAGTGACTGTCACAACGTCTGTGTGAAGGAGAACTAGAAATGCAAGAGGGACTGGTTGGAGAAGGAATCTATTTGCTACGGAGCCCTGTACTGTTTTATGATGGTTCTTCCTACCTTAGCCAGGTGAAAGACCCCTAGAAAATAGTTCACAAAAAATGGGGCTGTCTGAAGGAAGAGAGATGACATCTCATTTCCTGGCTGGATGCTTACTGAGCTGCAGCTATAATGCTACTAGAGGAGAGTGGGAAGGGACCATACGGCAATTTTAAATGAGAGTTCAAGAGTTAAGTGAAGATGGAGGCAGTGCGAGGTCAGCTGGAGCAGCTTGCAGTGGCAGGTTGGGGAGGACAGTGGTTGGAGCATCTGCATATCTAGAGCTCTTCCCTGGCAAGTGGACTACATGCACCCAAAAAGGCCCCTGCTTGCTGGAGCAAGGGAACTCCAGGTATGTACTGATTATGGTAGCTGAGAGGTGTTGTAAAAGGCCAGACAGGGAGCATCACCTCTGTCAGGAATTGGTGGAGTGAGGAGGTTGCCATGAGGACTCCAAAGAATTGATAAAGGTCTCTAATGAAAGGGCAAGGCAGCATCTGGACATCCTCTGGGGAACTACAGAGGACACTGGCAACCTCTGATCCCTTCTTGGACTTCTTTAATCTTCCACCCTGTTCCAAACCAGAAGGAGCTAGGTGGAGGGGGTGGAGGGTGGGGTGGTTATGATAGGAAAGAAAGAAACCAGGAGAACAAAAGAATGAGCCCATCCTTTCCCTCTTTTCCATGACTGGTTCTGAGTCAGGCAGCAGCTGGGCGCTGAAGGAGCTTTGAAGTGGGTGAAAAATAGAAGTCTGTACTGTTATAATGGTCCAGAGTTAATGAAAAGCTGTCGTTCCTGCCTAAGATATTGTTCAAGGACCAGGAAAGGAGATTTGACAGAGCATGCTTGAAGGCAGTTGTGAAAGAAGATTGAAGCTGCTTCCTGAGTGTACCTTCCAAGTTCAGCATGTTCAAAATGATATACGTGCAATATAAGATTGAAAAATGCTTCCACATTGTTTACATATATGAGTGCTGCAGTATAAGAGGGAATGCTCCTGCTGGGCCAGAAATCATGAGGAATCCCCAAAAGATGAAAGCAGATGGGTTCAGAGTGAAGGAGAAAATTCACATCCCCTAAAATAGAACTAATGCAAAAGATTGGAGTTGCTTTGAGGTTCCTCCAAGCCTAGAAGCAGGAGGGAATCTGTGAGTAACTGTTGAGGGGTATGAACGGAGTACCTGGTGGAAGCACATAGGTGGTGTGACCCTCCCGTCCTCCAGCACTTGTGCCAAGCAGTGGGTAGCAGAGATGTCAGGACCTGCCTCCTGTTCTGTTGAGTTCTTCCCACTCTTAGTAGCAACTTCTCTCCACCTTGATGCCTTGACGCCCACAGTCTCTTTGTCCTCTTCCCATCAGAAAGTCTTCTGTCTGTGGCACTCTTCATAGGCATTTTTGAAATTTGTTCTCAAAAATATGTATTTCGGTTTCTGGAATTTCCAGCACCAAGCCAGAAATGGTGGTCATAACCTTGAAGTCATACCACCCTCGGGCCAGCCTGGCTGTTACTGGACCAGTCCTTTGCAGGGTGTTTTAAGGTCTTACTCTTGTGCTGTCTGCTGCATTCCCCTGGCCCTTCTCTCTGCACTCATCCTCAGGAGTCATGAAATGTAGGTTGGTTCTGCCTCTGTGATTCTGAAAAATCTGGCAGACTTAATAAGCCTTCTTTGCACTGGGAGGAGTCATTCTTCTGCTGATGCTGAATTTTTAATTATTTATGGTGAAATTAGAGCACATCAACTCCCAGGCAGGTCTCTTCTCTACAAAAATGTATTCTGTGGATGTAAACTCTGGGAAAACTCCATGTAGGCTAATTTCGGTTTAACACCTATGAATATTTTATTTCCCAATAATTCATAATGGTCCTCCAGGAGCCATTACTATTAAGTTCATATATATAGTCCCAAACCTCCCAAGATGTAATTGTCCATATTTTTGTTCTGGGTAACAAAGATATATATATATATATATATATATATATATATATATATATATAGTGGGTCACTTCTCATAGGTTTTATTAAAGGATTGCTCTTCACCTCTTTTTCACTCTCCCCTAGCTGCCTTTTCTTTCTTTTGTACTCAGTCATAAGGCAGAGAAAAGAGCACCAAATAGTGATGATGATGATGATGATGATAATAATAATAATAATAATACCATATAAACATGGTACTACCTGGAACTATAAAGTACCAGTGGATGAGCCACTCTCAACTCAAATCTTTTTGTTTTTCAGAAGGCATATTATCCTATCAGGTATGAAAATAAGCATTGGAACATTTACGGGATTTGGTCTTTTCCCCCTAGAAGTATAGTGAAGCAGACTTTATAGCTAATTTAGGAAAAGAGAAAGAACTTTTGCTGGAATATGACCTGAGGGACAGAGTAGTACCCTAAGTCCTGCACACTAAAGCAGAAGCCTCAGTTCATTGGACCTGCATCTCCTGGAACATGGGCCAGTTCTTGGCCTGGAGATGGAAGAGGAAATAAAAGGGCATCCAAAAGACCTCACTGAATCTATAGCCTAAGAAAATGTTGGAGAAAGGTCAGAGCAGCACAGGAGTTGCCTCAGGGGAGATGGTTTAGTCACTGAAAAGTGAACCTGAATCCTTCAACTCATGAATTCACCCAAAGACTTCATGAAATGGATAGACAACGTTCTTCAAAATCTAGAGCAATGGTTTGTTTGCATAATAATTCATTGTCTTATTATGATACTCTGGACACTGTTTTGACAGTGGGGATGTGGAGGGAGAAAAAACCCAGGAAGAATATATAAGAGGCAGAGTATCATATGCACAAGTTCCTACCCCTGCTCTAGGTAAACCCACATGGTGGCATTCTTGGATGCTGCTACTTCCTCATTTGGGGGAAAAGGGCACATTGGAGGTAACTCAAGCCTCAGAGCAGGCAACAAAATGCCAAGTCAGTCAATGGCCCCCAGTCCTCTCCTTTCCATACCCCTTTTCCATTTCTCCTTATCCCTCCAGATTAAAGAGAAAAACCAAAAGAACTTTGGGTGGAGAGGGGGAACTGACTCAGGCACCATGTTCTGTCTTCTTGTCATTCTGCTCTAGAGTAAGTAAGCATTCACATGGCTCAGCTTCCCTCTTTTGTCTGTCTTTCCAGTACATGATTAACATCCTACCATACCAGATTTAAAATTGAAGAGGTAATTTGTACAAAATATTCTATTACAAAATGCTAATGAATGCTGGGAGACTCCAAACCAGTATTACCCCTGGGGACATTTCAGAACAATTCGTCCCTTGGGCGCCTGGGTGGCTCAGTTGGTTAAGCATCCAATCCTTGATCTTAGCTCAGGTCTTGATTTCAGGGTCATGAGTTCAGACCTTGTGTGGGGCTCTGTGCTGAGCATGAAGCCTACTTAAAAAAAGACAAGAAAAGAAAAGAAAGAAAAGGAAAGAAAAGAAAAAAGAAAAGAAAAGAAAAGAAGAACAACTCATCCCTGAAGACATCCAAGAGGAGGAAGTCTATGAGTGGAATTTTACCACAGTGCAGAGGTTCCCCAGAAACCCACTTCAGTTAAGAACCTTCTTGGGATCCCTCAGCTCATACATTACCTGTGAATCAAGGCCCACTCAGTGGACCAACTCTTCTCTTACTGACCATAAAAAAAAAATAGCTCCCATGATAACATTCTTGGGATCGGGGGCTGCTGCTGAAGTGAACATTTATGTGAACACTGGTGGTTTGGAAGACTTTCCAGAACTCCTGGAAGGAGGGTGCAAGTCTTTTTTTTTTTTTTTTTTTTTTAAATCTCAGACCTTGACAGCATCTTGCCCAACCTTAGTGGGGTAAGGAGGTGTTGATCTTGAAGTGTCTTTTGACTGCCTGTTGCTCTCAGTCTACAAGTAACACGCTTTACCCTGTGCTCAACCTTGAGCATAGCTAACACACTTTACTCTGTGCCTATGGGCTCAACATTGCCTGAGTCTTTGGACCTCCCTTTGCCCCTATTAAGAGAGAAGCACAGAGTTCAGCATCAGGCCACATTTCTTGTTGGTCGAGCCCAATCTGGAGTCTGACTTCTTGTGACTGGTCTTGTTTCTGATTCATCTCTGACCTTCCTGAGCCACCTCTACTATAACCCAAGATTATCTAATGTATGATAAGAGTTTGGGACCTCATCCCAGTAAAGGATGTCTCTATACTTGCAGGTACTCAGCCACAAGCCTGAACATCACCCTTAACTCCTCTTTTCTCTTACATCCAACAGCTGATCTTTTGGAAAATCCTGAAGACTCAGACTTGAAAATATGTCCAGAATCTAACTGCTGATTTCCAACTCTAACTCCTACCACCACTGCTGCAAATCACCATCTTCTCTCAGCTAGATAAATGAATGGCCTCCTCACTGGTCTCCCTGCTTCTCCCCTGTCTCAATAGTCCATCCTCCATACTGCAGCCAGACAGTGAGACTAAAATGTCTATTCAGGTCATGTCGTATCTCTGTTCAAAATGCCCCAAGGTCTCTCAGCTCACGCACAAAGCCAGAATTTTACACTGGCCACCAGCCTTTTGTGATTTGGCTCCCTTTACCTCTCTCACTTCTCCTGCCATGCACCCCCATGCACTCTGCTCCAGCCATGCTAGTTTCTGTGTTGTTCTTAAAACATGCCAAGCATCCTTCTGCCTCAGGTCCTTTGCGTTTACTGTG